>NC_133027.1:85305000-85605000 GCF_048771995.1 Taeniopygia guttata
GAAGTTTTGGTGGTCCTGGTTTCCAGACCAGGGAGGAGAGGAGAAGCAGATCAGCTGTTGTGGCAGTGAGAGAGCAGGGAACAGCATCATGGTGAAAGCA
Organism: Taeniopygia guttata; assembly: GCF_048771995.1. NCBI lineage: Eukaryota > Metazoa > Chordata > Aves > Passeriformes > Estrildidae > Taeniopygia > Taeniopygia guttata. The sequence continues at coordinate 85,305,101 of NC_133027.1, forward strand.
GTATATCTTCTGGAGAAGTCTCCAAACATGGGCTCTGTGCTTCTCTGCTGGGGCTGAGGGCAGCTGACAGAGGGCGGAATAGGATGTGAATGCTCAGCGAGACATGGGAGGAAGAGAGCTGCTTGAGAACATCTGTAAAAGGCTTTGCAAAGGTGTTGGTTTTTACAGGAGACAGACAGCAAAATGGGGCAGGAGGATGTGGTGCTGGAGCAACGGTGCTGCAAGGCAGGGAGGGTTGGGGGAAATGAAGCAGGGCATTTGATAGAGAAGTTCAGGAACAGAGTGGGCTTTCGAAGCAATCTCTGCTTGCTCTGGCTGAGGAGAAAGGCAGGAGGTATTCCTGAGCTGAGGTGCCCAAGCCATGTCTCGCTGCATTGTTGGAGCAGCAATGTCGCCTCCAAGCCCAACAGTGACAGCTTGAGTATCAACCACAATGGCTAATGCAGCCACAAGGTGTAAATGTCACTAATGAATAAATTGCCTTGTGCCTTGGAGAGGCTAATCCATCATGGCCAGAGACAGGGATCTGACAAGCCTGGCTATTTCAGACATACCCAGTAGGGAGGAGGAACGCTTCATTTCTGAGCCATCCCCTCCACCTAGGGAAGCCGATGCAGGGCTTGGCTCTGTGCCACTTCCCTTCTTCCCAGCCACATGAGCTCAGGCTTTATCCCTCTTCAATGCAACTGAAGAAGCATGAAAGGATCTAGATTAGCCAAAAGTGCCCTGTTAGCAGGGTGGTACATGGGGCTATCAGGTGATTGAGGTTGGAGGGAAGCTGCTGGGCACGGCACAGGTTCTGTAGGGGTGATGGAATACACTGCTGGGTCCCCAGTGATCAGGAGAGTTTGTGTTAGTTGTCTATGTTTTAGAAGCGTGCTGTTTCCTCATCACCCCACTGTGCTGTCCCACAGGCAAGGCACAGTACCCCCATTTTCAGTACCCCCTGTGTGTGAATCCCAGCCACCAGTGCCCTGGCTGACTGTGCAGAGGGCCAGCAGGTACCAAACAGCCAGGGACAACTCAGCCTAGACAAATCCAGCTCCATGGGAGCAAAGGGAAGCTGAACATAGCAACCATTTCTGTGCACAGCCTCTGCTCATCCTTGTGGCAGCCTGCTCCTCCTCCCCCAGTCGGTGCTCAAAATCAACCTGCCATCCTGTTTGTGACATATGCCAGTGTGACACCTTGCAAATCAATGCCTGGGTCTCTGTGAGCAGAAACCGCCAGGCTTGGGAAGCTGGCCACTGTTTCCTGCTGCCGTGTGCACTCTGCTCAGAGCAGTGGAAGCCGGGCTCGCCATCTGCTGTGGGAGAGAGCCAGCTGGGTGCCCCTGCTCGAGCCTGATGGGACAGCCTGAGGGCGAGCCCTTGTGTCATTCCCCCTTCTTTACCGTCTGACCACTCCTGTCTCACCATCTCTCTGGCACAGACCCATGGGTGGGGGGATGCTCCCAGCTTGGCTCTGCTAAGTGCTGCTGATGCTGTGGTGGCAGTGCCCAAGCTTGTTCCCTCCTCCAGATGGAGGCCCACAAGTGAGTCCCCCCCTCCTTAGAACCTGCCAGTACTCCTTGGAGATAGATCTCATGGGAAAGTTAAGGTATTTGTTCTGGCCCTGCACTCAGCACAGAGTGACCAGCTTGTTACCTGCCCTGTGGTAGCTGGACCTGGAACTGACAAGTGACCCACCACCAGCAGGAATGTTCACACTCCAACAATCTGCTGTTGCTGTCTGGCTGAAATGGTTTCAGCCTTTGCAGACTGTCACATAGTTGACTGTTGGTCTCGGGTGTGGGCAAGTGCTGCAGGCTGCTTGGTTTGGACTTTGCTTTTTGGCCAAGAGATTGATGGGAGAGAGGGCAAAGAGTTCTCCAGGCAAGCACTACCTGTCCGGGCATTCCTGCACCTGGCAGCCCAGGAGTGGGTTTGAAGGGTGATTAAGTGCTGTTAACAGTCTCAAGCTGTTAGCAGGAAAATAAGCAGTGAATATCCTGGAAAGCAAGTGAGAAGTTGTTCTGGTCATGGCATATTTTCCCAAGCCCTTTTCTTTCCATCTCTTGTCCTCACTGGCTCTGGTGACTAATTCCTCCTCATGTGTCTGCTAGCATGTCTGCAGGATCTCATCGCTGTTCACCAAGCATGAGCTTCCACTGCACAACTGGCTGACCAGCTGCAGCCCTGTCCTTGGAGCTACAGGCAGGCTTGCCTAGGACTGGGCCACCCCCATTAAACCCCCACCCTTGCTGCTGGAGCTGTTGCTTCATCAGCCTGATGCTGATCTGGGTCTTTTCTGCTGTTTCTGAACATGAGTTCTCATCTCATTGAGGTGTGTCATCCAGTGAAAATATTTTGTAAATGCAAATAAAAATAATTAAGTATATTCAATACCTCGGTCTCGAGGATGGGAAACAAGGAGTGGGAGTCGCCCAGATAGGGAGGTTTCACAGCTGCTACTGCTGGTTAGGAATTCTTCTGGACGTGGCCCCTGGAGCATCCATCAATAGTTGGGAAGGGAGTTACACAAACCTGTGAGGGCTTGGGTCTGAGCCCTGTCAGCACCCCTGCTGTCGGGGCAGCCTCGCACTCCATCCTTTCTGATCTATATGGGCATGACACGGTGCAGGTAAAGGTCCTGTTGGCCAGGAGCCAGCGGCACCGTCGGTGTCTGTATCCATCAGACAGGGCAAGGCAGAAGCGGGTACATGGTGAATAAATTACTTTGTGAACACTGGAAAACGGTTTTTACTTTCCAACTCTGTCAATATGATCTAGCTCTGTCTGTCTCTCTATATGTGTACAAACAGTATATCACAATGTTGCCTTTTTTGTTGGAAATATCAAAGTACAAAGATTGTAAACCAAATCGGTGTAATAAAAGTTTCAGATGATTCACTGAGGTGGTTGCCAGCAGTGGGTCTGTGAGCACTGGTGTTGGGCAGGGCTGGGAGGCATGGGAAGCTCCTGCATTGTTCAGAGGGTGGGAGGGGATGGAAGACAACCCACTTGCTTAATTCCCTGATATCTCCTGAACAGGGTGGTCAATGGACCAACTCACTCAAGTATGTGCCTTGTCCCATCCTCAGGTGACTACAGACTAGAGCAAAAGGAAGCTGCTCCATTTTGCTCCAAGCCCCAGGAAGCTGCACTGTTTTCAAACTTGTGAGTTATGTGGGGCAGCAGTCATGAAGGGACTCCTCTAGCTTGAAGTTATGCAAAACAGATTGTTTTAGACAGGTTTTTTGCATAGAAGAGCACTACTAGGTAAGTTAAGCATCTGGTTGTAAAGAATTCACCTGTTGCAAAGTAGGCTAGCACTGACTTAAAGCAGAGCAACCCAAAGCAGAAAACCACGGTGGTGAGACCTCTTGAGTTATTGAATTTATTTCTATTTACTTTGCACCACCCATATCAGACTCCAGACAGATTTACTATAAATTCAAATAGATTATTGAGCAGAGCAATAGCCAGAAAAATCTGCTGAGGAACTAGAAACAACATTTCCTAAATCCTCTAGGCCTCTCACATCCTCCTCAGCAAAAACTTAAAGTTAGGTCTGGACTAGACCGTTTAGATGTCAGAGACTTCATCTTAGCTGCTTTACAAGTGAAACAATATTAACTGCCTAAACTAAGCTTGCTGCTGGAGCATATAAAAGCATCACAGGAGGTAAGATTTCAGGTGCAGTGAGAGAGAGGACTTAAAAGGCAGATTGCTCTGTGGTGCCACTAGCATGCCTTGAGATCAAATGTCTGTCTCCAATGAAGTCACAGGTTGGATGATAGGGGTCTGGGAAAGGCTGCAGTGGCAGCCACAAGTGAAGTGTTTTTCAGAAAAGCAAATAAAACCAAGACCCTGAAGTAAAGTGTTTCCAAGACTGCACACCCAAAGCTCTCCCTGGAGCACTTTATTCAGAGGAGTTCAGTGGTGGGGTGCTGCAGAGATCTCAGCCTCACCACTTCCTGATTGGCCCACACGATTTCGTGAATGAGGAAATCGGTCTCCTGGTCCACCTCTGCATGGCGGAGATCAAGCTTGGTCAAAGTCTTGTTGTTTGCCAGCCCTTTAAGCAGCTGCTTCCCACCCTCCTGCAAAAGGATGAGAGGGGATGGTTAAAGGAGAACATCCAAAACAGAAGTGTATTGCTCCTTTCCCCTCCTCCCCAGGGCAACTTCTGCTGCCAGTGGGAGGTCCATGAGATGGTGCCAAAAGGGATAAAGGCCTCCACCCAGGTCCGAAATGCTGCTCCCAGAAGTGCAGAGGAAGAGTGCAACCTTATGCAGCTCTCTGTGACAAGACACATGCTAATGACTCCCTCTGGGTACCACATCGGGAGTTTTCAAACTCATGCTGGTTAATTACACAGCTGGCAATTGTAACCTGAGAGAAGTCTCCTCCTCCCTGTCCCCCTGTCCCAGTTTACTGCTGGTTGGGGACAAATGGATTAGAGTGCTGTTCCTCATCTTGGCAGTTGTAAGAGCCCCAGAACTGGCAGTTTTCTGTCGGGATGTAATTTCCCAGGCTGGTTTAGCTATCCTGAGAGAAATATGTAACTGAAGACCAGCCTTCATGAGACTGAAAATGTGATGTAGCCTTAGGAAGGCAACCCACTCTGAGGCATTTCCCCCTCATGAAGCACTGTATTTTGGGATGTGACAATTTGAACCTTTTTCCGCTTTGCTATTCCCTTCCAAGTATCAAATACACCTCCTGTCCCTTCTCCTCCATCCAGATGGACCCCTGATCCCAACACCCTGCCTCTTAGCCCTTTTGCCAAAAAGAACAGAGCAAAAGGGACTGAGAAGAGGTCTCTTTTTAATGGGCTACAGAGGTCAGAATTGAATGTATCTCTAGCAAAACCCCCAATTTTCCCAAAGATAATACTACCAGCCACCTTTTGGGCTGCCGTGGAACTTCACATATGGGTAACAGGAAAGCTCATCAGAAGGAAGATACAAGCACAGAGATTATTATTTACTAAACAAAAATGCTTCTATCCAACCTTTGCCCCCTTGTATCATTAAACTCAGATGGTTTTCCACATCCAGGACCATAAAGCTCAGAACTCACAAAAGGTTTTCTGCCATCAAATCCTTTTAAAACCCTTGTCAAACACATTAATGCCAATATTCCTGCCAGCAGGGACAGCTGGTCTTGCTGTCTCTTTATTTGACAGTGAGAATAATCAAGGCAGCACATGAAGTTTAAAAGCCAGCATGATTGCTTTTGGCTGTCTAGTTTCAGATTTCTAAAGCTCTTTTTAATCAGCAAAAGAGAAGCAGTCTGGTTTGTGGGCATGTTGCATACTGCAGCTCTTAGGGATGTAGTAAGATCTGTGGATGCTCTTCTGTCTAGAAAATGTAAGCCTGTGTTTTAGGAGGCACTTACAAGCACACAGACATGACACTCCTGACCCACCGCACTGCTCCCGGGCCGCAGGGTGAGTTAAAGAAGCTCAACAACCAAGCCAGTTTTCTAACAGTCTCCTCTGAGCCTGTGATGTACAGGAGCAATTCTGGGAAGGGTGACACTATCTGTGTGCTGCTGAGTGACAGATGGCACAGCAGACCCAAAGCACGAAGGATATGCATGAGACCTCATCTCGTGCTGCCTATCATTAACTACGCTCGTGTGCGAAGCGTCTGTGATTTTTCCCAGACATGCTTCCTGGTTTTCAGTTTCCTGGGGGGGAAATCCCTCTCTGCCCAAAAGCCCAAAGCCTCAAAGACCAATTCAGCCCTATGAACAGAGCAACAGAGCTAGATGTAACAAGTGAGGTAAATGCATGTTCATGCAGAGAAAGTGTCCTTTTCTTTCCTGACATCTGCTACAGTCTCTTCCTTGCTCACAACTGATTGTTATCATAGCAAGAATGCAAAATGAGGGATGTATTTGCCTCTGGGGCTTTGAGATAGGCTCAGGATCTGCTTTGCAAGCCCACCACACAGGGTCACAGACTGCAGGCAGAAGAGGCTTCTCTTACCAGCCCCAGGTGGTTGCATGAGAAGCTGATGCTCGTCAGAGTGGTGTTCTGAGCCAGGACCTGGGAGAACACTGCTGCTGTTGGCTCCGACAGGTTATTGCTTCCCAGGTGGAGGGACTTCAGGCTGGCGTTGGTCAGCAGGGCACGGCCAATCGCCTCCCCACCTTTGTCCTCCACAAAGTTGAGGCGCAGATTCAGGGAGGTCAGAGTGGAGCTCTCAGCCAGGCCTTGAGCAAGAGCCTGAGCCCCCAGGTGACAGATCTGGTTGTTACACAGATCAAGGGTTTCTAATCTGCTGTGGCTGATCAGCTTGCCAAGAGCTTGTGCCCCGTGGTCCCTGATGAGATTGTGGGACAAGTCCAGCTCCAACAAGCAAGGGTGATGCTGCAAGTTACGGGCCAGGAGCTTGATCTTGTCATCATCCACTTTGCTTTGTGTCAGCTTGAAAACCTGTGGGCATAAAAACCAGGGTCACTACAGCAGCCAATGCTTTGGACTGAGATTTGTACAAGATCATTACGGAGTTAAACCTATGGTCCACCAGACAGGATGCATCTCCCTTCACTTCAGACACCTTTAGCTAGCAGGCTCAAGTATTTGCTTTCCTAGTGGGCTGATACGTACAGCAAGTAGACCATACCACTGATGTCCCATGCCTATTCTACAGAAAAAGGGTTTGCCTCCTGGAAATGCCTGTTCCTCTCCTCTGACTGCACAAGATCTCTAACTGGGGGCTAAAGTAAAGCAAGATAAAGCTGTCCAAACGTCTGCAGCAAGAAACATCTAGCAGCAGAACCCAGCCCAGATCACAGTTGAACCTGTCTGAATGACCATGTGCACCAGTGATAACTACAGTACAATGTCCTGTGTGCCTGGGATACTTAATAGCCACAAGAAAGGTAATTTCTCTTCCAGAAGCCATATTTCCCAAAGCATGCCAGTCTGTGTGGAATGCATCCAACTCACTCTGGCTCCACTCAGGATAGCAATGCCCGCTGATGTCTTGGAGGGGCTTAGTATTAGCACTGCCATTGCCACAGAGCTAAAGATACTGTTAGTTCTTAGGAGGAAAATCCCTCATTGCTCTAAAGCAAGTGTGAGTGTTTGCCCACTCTGTTCTCTGGGGTCTTTGCTCCTCTGGGAGAGGCTGACATGCATTTACTGAGCAAAACTACCAAAAACTCCTTATGAAAAATTCCCCATGGGCTTTTCTTCTCCTCCCTCCCAGAGCTATATGAGGAGTTAAAACAGTGGAGTGCTGCTGCTTATTACACTACAGGCAACAAGTTTTGTGGGAGCAAATATTTTTCTCATTGATCCCCTGACAACCCATTCTAACAAGGACACAGCAGAACAAGATACTCAGCACTAAGCCAGCAGGTTAACATCTCTGCACTCTGTCAGATTCTGTAACTTGCAAAAGGAAGGGTGGTACCAGCAAGCAAAACTGGTCCCTGTACTTCTATCCATGTACAATTTGGATCTAGCTGAGGCAGTAAGGTTGAGTTTGCGGTATATTACTTTCAAGTTACGGCACATCTTCACAGCAGCAGCCAAGTTGGAGCAGTCCAGCTCAGTGAAGTTAAAGAGGCTCCACTCAAAGTTCATGCCACAGTTCTTCACACCATAAATGAGATGAAGCTCTTCAAGGTGAGGGAGGGCAGTAATGACATCTTTCAGGTTGTAATGATGCATGTAGACCTCACCAATTTCAGCATCATCCTCTGTGTCAGAGAGGTCATTGCCCTCCTCCTTTTGACCCACCCACAAAGGTGGCAGGAACTGATTGATCTCCAGTTTCCGCACGTAGCTTTTGCAGAGCGGGATGAGCTCTAGCACCTGCTTGGGGTCTGTGATGTTGGGGATGTAAAACTTCAGAATGTTCTCCAGGTGACGTTCAAAGAACATCCGTTTCCAGCTGTCTCCATAGTTGGAGACGTCACACACTTGCCAGCGCTCCATACAGCACCTCTTCCAGTACTCCTCATGGCTTACAATGTTGGCAGTCACGGTGAGTGGAAGGCTGGTGGAGAGCCTGTCCACCACCTTCTTTTGGTGCTCAGGCAGAAGATAGTTCAAAATAGGGTTCTCTGGAAGAGATAAAAAGAATGAGAAGTTGGTCTGGGCATAGGAACAACTGCTGGCACTATGGTTCTGCCCGGGTCCCCAGCTGTGTGCCCATGCCCTCCCCTTTGCTGATATTGGCTCTCTCCTTGGTTGCCAGAAGCTGGAGCACAGAGATAAGTTGGCAGAACACATTTGCACATTTCCATATATGATTTCTAACTTTTACAATGAAACATCGGTGTAATTGTGTTTGCTCTCATAATATTTGGGAACTGTGCCAGAAACTGAGCTCCCCATTTTAACTTAGTCTGAATGCAGTTTATATTCAGGGCAGGAATTCTGCTCCCGAGATAACTAATTCAGCCTTACAGTGATGGGAGAGTTTGGCCTGCCATTTGCTGAACTTTCTCCCTTTTGGTTTCTAAGCATATTGAAGAACAGTATTTGAGAACAACTGTGTGCTTTTCATGCAGGTCCTTGTGCCTATTTATCTTAATTCAAGCATCAGTCTGACCTCAAATTAATTCCTGTTCCTTTTTGCTAAGGCACACTACTAGCTTTTAGGTCCATCTTGTTTAAATAAAAATTCTGTTTTACAGGTACTCTTTCCCCTGAGTCTTTTTCCCAGTGCTTGCCCTAAGTCTCAGCTCTTTTCTCTGATGGAAGTTCTTTGTGCCCAGAAATACCAGAGAAAAGCCACATGTATTCACACCATGAATATTTGGTTATGTGTACACAGTTGTGTCGAGTAACATAAATCATCAGTGAAGAAACTTATCTGTGCATAGGAAATGAGATTATGAAACACAAAGTGGGATTAACTTTATTATTAACCCTATTTCTGGGTCATTCCTTTCCTAAGGGCACTGATAGTTTTACCACAGCCTCTTCCTGGAGTCTATTTTCCAGTGTCCCACAGCTGAGACTGTGGTGACCTTCTCTGCAAAGCCCCATGAGACAAGCAGAGGTGGGACACATATGGGCAGGGCTGGGCTAGCTTCACTCAGGTTCACTCAGGCCCCACAGTGGGCAAGGTGCAGCCTCACAGCTCAGGTAACAGCATGAAGGTTCCCATGAAAACGAGCAAACTGCTTTTATGTGTGCACAGTGCAAGTCCAATGCATTTGGCATCAAACTGATCGGGCTGCTGGGACTACAAGTTTGTCCCAGCTCATAGCCTCAAGTACCTTCAGCTCCTGGCATAAGGCAGCACTGAGCTTCTCTGTACTGTCTTACAGTCCCAGTGTGGACATAGCCTTAAAACTATCTTTGGTCTTTGCTGCCACTTCACTGAGTCAGCCAAAAAGACAGGCTCTTCTTTTCCCCTTCCCAGTAAGTTTTCAGATGAGACATGCTTCTTCTGTTTTGCTGTGTTTCATCAGTCCACCTGCTTCAAAAGCACATTCCCTGCCTGAGGATATAACTTGTCACATCACCACCAAAAGCCATGGAGGAGGGCTGAGCCAATGAGTACAATACAGAGATTATAGCTCCTCTGGGCAGGGAGCAATTCTGCATCTCTTTGTACGGCATCCAGTACAACAAGGCTCCATCCTCGAGCGCTACCCTAACGTCTGTATGAATCAAGAGCAGGAAACAGCAACTGCACAGCCCAGTCATGGCTGAAGTGAGTCCAGAAGAGCATGGATGGAAGATGTGGTAGAATAAGGTCACTACAGAGTCACATCCTGGAGTGCAGCCCAGAGGACTACAGCCACTCCTGCAGTGTACAAATGTGGGTCTTAGATTCAGTCAAAGAGAGAAACTGAGAGTTTCTAGCCACGCAGAAGCCTGGGAAAGAGCTGGAGAAGAATGTAAATAATTCTTTAGCTCTCTTGTTGTTCACATTGTTTATAGTCAAGGTCTATCACTGTGCGTCAAGCACTTTGCACCAGTGGTGTGGCTTGTTTTCACTTCAGGACCAATGGAGTTGGTCCTCACGGAGCTCTGTATAAAAGAGCAGGGTATTTTGAATAAACCAGAGTTTTACACTCAGCAGCCTTCTGGTCAGAGTCTTCTCATTCCTGTCCTGCCTCGACAGCGACATACAAATACATACTTAGCAACTAAACAGTTTGTTTAACTGGCTTCCCAAGGGGATATTTCTCCCCATCTGTTCCTTTGGCAGGGCTGGGTGCCACACTGTCTTTCAGATGCATCTGCATGCCTTGTTGACCCTCTGCTCTCTGGGACTGACCCTTTCTCCATGTGTCCTAGAGTAAATGCGCTCCCACTTACTTTCAAAATTGTGAGCAATATGCTGGAGGCAGAGCTCAGTGAGGTGGGGGACAGTGACCAGGGACCAATTGAGATCCTCAGTGATGCAGCGGCGTGTGTAGAATGAGCCATCAGTGAGGTTGGCCTGAGGTGGACACAGTGAGGGAATGGCTCTGCTCTCGTCACCAGCTTCTGGCTGCTGCATCCTTGCTCAGGGCCTACTTCTCCTTCAGGAGAAGCAAGGGGAAACTTCCTTGACAGTCACCACTCTGTGGTTACCTGCAAAATAAAAAGGCAGCTTTAGAAAGCAGCTAGCAATATTAATGGTCAGCTCACACTGCTCTCTTGTAACACACTTGCCCTTTGCCTGCCTCCTCTGCTTTGGACTGGAAGCACTGCAGCCAAACAACTATTACTTAGCCTCATCTTTATACCCTGCCCTGTGCAAAGAGGTCTCTAGGCAGCACATGCAATAAGGAGATAATAATGTGGTGTTAATTCAGAGTGCTGTTCAAGAGGATGGACAGGAATTGATAGTTTACTGTCTTTTTCAATAAAAGTAATAGGGGAAGCTGGCAGGGTCTAGGCCTAAAGCAAAGGGTTCTTCACACAGGCTACAGCTGAACTGGGAAATTCCTTGCCACAGGATGCTGTGGATGTTAGGAGTCTGCAGACTCTAAGAAAAGTCCATGGAAGAGAAACCCTTTGAGAATGATGAACTACACAGAAGTCATGTGGCTCAGTGTGAGCAGCTGAACACAGCTGGAGGTGGGGAGAGTGCTGGAGGAAAGAACACACACTTGCATTGTTTTTCTACTCCTCTCCAGGCGTCTGCTTCTAGGCAGTGTCAGAGATGGGTTTTTGGGACAGCCTGGTTTGAGCCGGTACACCTGTTCTTATGACTCTCTAAAGACAGATGCTTTACAGATTAATACATTATAAGTGTGTTCTTTTCCTGCTTTTCTCCATTATTCTCTGTCTGAACTCCTTCCAAACATCCATTAACTGATGAGATGGGTCAGACCTGATCAGACCACACTGAGCCTAAGCAGATATAAGCTAAAAGAACCAGCTTGAAGCAGAAGGAAGGATGCCCGGCCCTATTAACTTTCAGAGCATTCCCAGACCGAAGTTTTCCATTTGCTGTTTCCTATTCCAGCCTCAAGGCCAGCACTCTCAGAATCCCACACGTATGGTTATTGCCAGAAAGTCCTAATAGTTCTCAAACCAGCCACTCTGAAAGAGACAGAAAAGACACCAGGAAGGTGTCCTTTCCACCTTGAGTTCTGGGTTCCACAAGAGCATCTAGGTCTGGTGAGCATCCCCCGGGGCATACAGACCTATGTTGATCCTTACTGGGGCTAACTGGATTTAACATGGCTGCAGCACAGGTCTGGGAGGTTACAGGCTGCAGGACACCTAACAGAAGCATGAAGCAGAGGTGGATGGCAATGTCAGAGGTGAGAACACCTTCCTGCATGACCAAGAGGATATCTCAGGGCTGTGGTCGCCTTGCACCGAAGGATCCTGTGGAAGGATAACTGCCATGCAGTATCTTTGGCCACCTGAAGGGTGGTTTGATCCCAACCAGCTCCTCCTTTGTGAGGGGGGTGATCCAGACAGTGGTCCCTAGATGAACCATTTTAGTCCTTCTTTCCTGGCATAAGGTTGCTCCTTTCACCTCTGCCTTCCCAGCTCATGCTGCTTCTACCAGCACTTCCTTCTCCCTGAAAGCTTTGGAGTTGACTTGGCTAGTGTTACTCCCTCTTCTCCTTCCCCCTCCAAAAGGCATACGAGGAAGGGCCTGCAAAAGAAGGAAGAGAGGAGATCTGTGAAATGCTGAGGTCTAGAAGAGAGCAGCAAATGATTAATGCTGCAAATATGTCAGCAAAAGCTTTTTCAAATGCACTTGAGGCTGGCCTGAGAGGGATAGTCGGGAAAGGATGGGAATGGCAGTGGCAGGGCATTCTCTGGCCCAAAGCAGGAAGATGAAGGGTGCCAAGGACAGGGAAGCTGATTTCTTGGGAGGCAGTAGTGTACAGATGACAAAGGTAAAGGCTGATAAAAAAGGGAGCCTGATCTGATGAAGGGTGGAAGTGGAAAGAGAAGGAATGAGTGTTAGGCAGCTGTGAGAATGCTGGGAATCCTTTCCCTGCAAAGGTCCTTGTGCCTAAGGAAGGTGCTATGATGATGGACCACCTTTCAAGGGGAAAAGAAGAGACCTGATTCTCCACAGCACACTAACCCATCTGAGACCCAACTCCTGGTGCTCAATGGACTTCCATGGAAAGGCAAAACACAGCTAGAAGGCAGTGAGGTGGCATTAATAGAAGTGACTGGGAAAATTGTTTTCTCCTTGCTCAGTCCTTTGTCCTATTCAAAAAGCATCTGTATCATTTTGTTCCCCAGGCCAATCACAGCTGATTGGAGCTTCTGATGGCTTTCCTGACCTTTTGGAAACAATCATTAAAAGCCAGCTGTTGGGGAGAGCTGTGCAGCATTGGTGGCCTAGTATTATTTCCTGTCTGTTCCAGCAGATGATGGGATAGCTTGTTTACCGATGGCAGGTTGATTTTCAGAGGGTGGGTAACCCACAGCACATGCAGGGCTGTCAAATGGGCTCCAAGGGTCTGGGCAGGAGACACAGCTGCCCAGAGTCACAGTTGCCCAGAGTCAGAGCTGCCCAGGCTGCTGAGATGCTTTCCCTTGATCTGAGCCCCAGAGCAAGTCAGCTCAGCTGACTCCACCATGCCCTCTTATCATTCACTGGGAAGCAAACAGGAGCAAGGCTGCAAAGCATCCAAATGAACCCCATGCTTGTGGTGCCAGGTCTGACCCTGAATCACTGCTCCCAATACATCCATTCCCAGCACACCAGCGAGGTGAGCACACCTATCAGGTGCCCTTACTACCAGGGAAGGGCCTCCTTCACTGCTCACCCACTCTGCCTCAGCTGTGGGAGTCTCACCCAGCCAGAGCTGAGACTCTAAGCCACTTTCCAGAGCTGGGTTTGCTAAGCATGTATTTAAACACAGGGGTAGCGCTGTAATTCACTATCAATAAACCAAGTCAACACTGTTAGTGCACACTCCTTCCCACCCACTCTGCATAAACATCAGTCACCTATCCTAAAAAGGTTTTATTAGACAATATAGAATGAACAGAGACATGTAGTAAATTCTCTGTTTTTGTCATTTAACACCCAGATTAGACTGAAAAGTAAATAATGCTTGAACTTCTTAAAAAAAGTAAAGGAAATCACACTTCCCTTCCCCAGGAGGAACTGACAGAAATCTACTCACACAACCAAATTATGCTGCCACTAACATGCCTTACAAACATTATTCAGCTAAACCTGTCTTGATCTGGAAAGAAAAGATTTTTGCTCTTTTCATTCACAACAAATCCCAGAGGGACAAAAAAAACCAAAACAAAACAAAACAAAAAAAAAAACCCAAAAAAACCCCCAAAACAAAAAACAAACAAACAAACAAACCAACTAACAAAACCACCAAAAAACCTGCACAGCAACTGGTGACCTTTGGCTGATGCTCCTACCAGAATTACAGAGATCCAAGAAATGGAACAACAGTAAACACTGTGCTTACTGGAGAGTTTGTAAGAGCAGGATAAATTATTTCTGAGGGTGGTTATGCCCCAGCCAAGATTGCATTTGCACTGAAGTTCTGTCTGCCCACTAATTGAGGAAGCTCTTATGCCACTGCAGCAGCACCCTGAAAGTGCCAGTTGTTCTGCAGGTGTGCTGACCTTAATGCCATTACCTATAGTCCAGGCAAGTCATCCTGAGTCTGGCTAACACCGCTGATCCCACCAACACCTGTGGGGACTTGCCATGCTCTGTGGCACTTTCAAATGCTAATGCTAAATGTGCATTAGGATACTGTGTTGCAGGTTAAGCCTGGGCTTGCAACACAGTATCCTAATCCTAAACCTGCAATGGGCTTTAAGTGAGTTAAAAAAAAAAAAAAAAAAAAAAGTATCAAATGAGAAATCTATTTAGCTTCAGATATAATGAAATTTGTCTGTAAAGGGAGACTGGGCAGAGTGAGGCCAGCTGGCCATTTGGGAATTTGGTTGATGTCTCCACTGTAGTCCTGGCGGTGTGAAGGACCAAAACTGTGGTCCTGCATCTCTGTCAGCATGACCTGTGAAGGGCCGCTGCCCTAGTCTCAGAAAAACAAAAGCCCTTTTGGAGCTGAGCACTGCCCACCGCAGCCCCTCCGCCGTGGCAGCCCCGGAGGCCCGGAGAGGGGTCCCTTCCCCAGGGGGGCACGGAGAACGCCTGGGTGCTGCTGACCGCCGCGGCCCCACCAGCGCCACCAGCCCAGCTCCCGGGATGCCGTCCCTGCGCTCCCTCCTGCCAGCCCATCTCCTCTCCGGAGAGCCCGAGCGGGACGGGAACGCAGCGGCGCGGCCGCCTCGGCGCTGGTCAGACCTGCGAGCCGCCGGGAAGGGCCCGGTCACGGGCGCTGGGCGTCCCCAGCCCCGGCCACGCCGAGGGGCACCGGGGCGAGAAACGCGCGGGGTCCCTCCCGACGCCTGGGCTCGGGGGATTCCGCTGCCGTCTCTGTCCCGGAGCAGGGAACGGAGCGGGAGCGGGACCAGCCCGGCCCCTGCGCTCGCCACCGCCGCTGTCGCCACGGACGCGGCCGTTGCTGGGGCGGGGCTCCCGCGGGTGCGACCCCCGGCCGGGCACGCGTGGGGCTCGTGGGGAGCCGGTGCCTGTCGCGCTGAGGGTTCGCGAGCGGCTCCGAGCCAAGCCCTTGCAAGGCGCGGTGCCCCGCGGCCGCTCGCACGGGGCCGGCCCGCTGCCAGGCGTGCGGGGCAGCGAGAAGCAGCAGGAAGCGACAGGACGGGATTTGGGATGGCGCTCCCCCGTCACCCCGCCCCGTGCAGCCGCTGAGAGTTAGTGCCGTGGTGAGGAGGAGCCCCCCGCTTCCAGCACACACGGAGGAGATGTGTGAGCTCACCACCATGCTCCACGCGTGCTGGGTGGGGAGGGAACATTTGCCGAAGTCCCGGACACTCTTGCAGCAACAGCAGCAGCTGCTGTGACATCATGGAAAGAACGGGCCAAGGGGTGCAATGCAAATGGTTTTGTACCAGTCAGTATTCAAAGGGTGATTATGTCGCTATCCTCAAGATACCGTTTCCTTGCATGTTGGTATGGCTAAAGGTACACTGCCTGTGCCCAAAATGGGCTTGCTTCAAGGCCTCATATTTTGGAGCAGAATGACATCACAGGCAGGTCTGAGGGGGAGGAAAGCAAATCTGAGAACTCCACTGATGGCAAGATCTTGGTCCATCTGCTGCATATTCGTCTCTTCTCCTCAACCTGTTCATTTTTCATTCTGCTGTTAAGCATCCTCTACAGAGGTGGGGAAAGACCAGAATCTTCATCAAGACACACATCATGCTGTGGAGTATAAAGAGTAAACAAGGGGATGAAAACATTCATCTCCTCTTTCCCATTTCTCAGATCTAAGCGTTGCAGTATTTGCCAGGGCATTTCCAGCCTGAGACAGGTTTTTCTTTCACTCCTTTGGAATGCTGATGTACTGGGCACAAGAGGACTGCAGCCAGCCTGTGCCCTGTGGGAGCATACATAACACTGGTGCCAGCTCTCATGATAGTCCTGCAAGTCCCATAATAGCTGGCAGTTTTAGGAAGCTGTGCTGACTTTCATATAAAATTTACCTCCTGGTCATGAAGAAGATGTTAAAAGCATGATCCCAGGTCACCCTAAAGGCTCAGCAACAAAACAATAAATGCAAAGAGGCATAGATTAAAAAAAAAAAGAATCAAGACTCTGAGGCTTCCTTAGTGAATTTCAAAGATGGAAAGTTAGACCTTGGCAGCAATGTACTTCTTTTTCTAGGTGTGGCCTGATTCTGTCACTCAGCTCCCCAGAAGACAGTGACACTGCCTGTGAGTCAAGCTGGTGTTCAGCACATGGGGTAGTCAGAAGGCTTGCAAAGCCCTTCACAAATGCTGGCCTCACACTGACCATGTTACTCCTGGGAACACATCTCCAGGGCTTTTGAGACCTTGAAAAGCAGAAATGAGAGCAACATAAATCCAGGGATGTTTTCTCTTGCACTGATTTCCATGCATACATTTGGTCAGACTCCTAAATTGCAAAGGAGATAGCCAAACCAGATCCGCAGAAATAGTACCCCTGAGTTGCCTGCATAACAAAGATCAATTTCTGAGCTGAGCCTTCAGCAAGCCATCAACACTGAAGTTTTCAGCCCACCTCATGGCTAATATAATGCAAATGTCATGTTTTGGAGACTTCACAGTCCAATGGAGTTCAGCTGTGTCTACCCAGTCATTGATTCCCAGAGACAACAGTGCTCAATATTGCAGTCAGTTGTCAAAACAGGTGCAATCAGATATTGAATCATATGCTGAAAAGAAGTAGTGGTAGTCCAAAAATAGCTGTGTTAACTCCTTCTGTACCTTAGCATTTATTTCCAGTGGGAAATGTAGACATTAGTGCTGTTCCCAGTGGGGTGTGCAGTGGCAGTTGATCCTTAAATTCTGTGGAGTAGGGATGCAGGATAAAACATTGCATCCATTTCCATTCCCCACTGTTGACAGTTGAGAATGAGGATGAGGGAAGGTACTGCTTCCTGGCCCTAGTGACTAAAGTCCTACCAGCAGACTCCAGGTGCCCTCTGTATCCCTCCAGCTACCGGGTCTCAGATTTCCCCTAGACAGCACCTGTGATGGTGTTGTGCATAATCAGCTCTGCCAGCTTTGCCTGGAGTTGGAGGACAGTGTAACAACAGTCAAACCTCATATCACAACAAATAAAGTGGACAGGATCCAGGTCCTGCAGTGCCTTGTGTGAGAGGAACAAATCCCACAGGGTATCATCTGCTGCTAATGTGAAGATTCAGGTGCTGTTCTGGAAACAAAGCTGTGGCTGTAGGGTGACAACCTTTTTTAGTGTCCCAGCATGATGGACTAGAAACATTATCATCCCTGGCTTTGCCCAGCCACCAACACATCCTGCAGCCAAGCATTTCTCCTCTCCCTCTCAATCTTTCTCTCCCTCTCCTTCTCTCCAGTTACACCAGCACCAGCTGTCTCTTCAGGGACTTCAGGAACACATCTGGTGAGCTTTCTGCCCACAGCAAGTAGCAAGCTGTTTGTATGCAGTGGCAGCTGGAGGTAGAAGGAGTGAAAAAAAAACCCCTCCGTGCATGTGTCCTCCTGGTCAGTTCTGCTAGTGCATCTCCTGCAGCCTGCAATGTCCTCACATCATACCATGATGGCTGGAAGTCACCACACCAGTCCAGGATATCATTTCATTTGAGTCCTGTGCTCCATGTGGGGCAGCCTCTCTAGCTGATGCCTGCAGCGAGGCAACCTCCATCTGTCAGATGTGGTTCATGTCTCCGTGGGGAAGAACCATGGGCACAGCTGAAGGTCAGGCTGGAGAGGAGCCTCTTGGTGTTTGATGTCTCCCTGACACCAAAGGGATTCATTAGGGTAGGAGCCAGCGAGGTTTGTCCTCGGCACTGGTGCAGTCCTTTTTCATTAATGGCTTCTACCCTTTCAATGAGGAGCACAGAAATTTGCCAAAACTGGGCACGACTCAGAAAATTGAGGATGCTGAGGAGCAGGGAATGGCTCCAAAGCTCTATTTCCAGGCCCTCCTCTGGCTGGCTCCCTGCAGCTTTTGCTGGAAAACACTGCTTACAAGCAGCCAGCAGCTCCTGGAGACCTGGGGGAAGAAGCAAAACAAATTACATCCTGGAAGGAGGAAAATTGCCCCTGTACAGCCAGTGCTGAGGGATGGGGGAGCAGGATGCTCTCTGTGCTGCTGCTTTCCCAAAGCTTTCTGCTCTCCCTGGGTCGCAGCAGGAACCATGCAGCTGCTGACAGCTATTAATAGATGAGGAGAACGTGGGCTCTTTTTCCTACTGCTTCCTGGGATGAATGGTAATTACCCTTAATGAGACTGGATTTGGTTCTACCTCCTACCTTCCAGCCCCCTTGCCTGCGCTGGCAGGGATAGACCAGCCCATCTGCTGCCTGCACTGGCTCTGTGGGGAGCAGAGCTTGACAGCAGGAGTGGAGGCTCATCTCCCCATGCCATCCCACAGGCCTTGCTCATGGATGCTGGGCACAGGGCAGGAGGCAGAGCCTGCCAGCTGACAGCCTGCAGCAGCTCCCTTCAGCCTGGCCTTTCCAGTGACACACAGGTGCCCTGTAGGGGGTGAGATAAATGATCCCACCACAGGCTGAGGGTGCAGCTGGCTTGGATGCTCTCTCTTTGAGTTTAATTAAAGAAACAAAACAGAGGAACAAATAATCAGGGAATCTGTCCTGTCGCTATGACTAGCATCCCCATCATCATGCCTCACACCAAGATTTGTGGAAAGGGGTATCCTTCCTCCCTTGCTGGTGCATAACCAGTCCCAGAATATTCCTGGACTTGGTCCCCATCTTCCACAGGGCACAGTCTAGCTGCCATAGGGTTAATCAGGACATGAGCTGCACAAGTGAGATGGTTTTGTTCTCACACCACCGTGCCTCTGGCTTGAACTCTGAAGCAGGAAGGTTTCCTTCATTCATGTTACTTCAAAAATACTGCATAAATAGTGCAGGAGGTTTTCTTCATCCACTGGGAGGATGTGCCTCCTAGGAATCACCTCCAAGTAGATGGATGCAAATGTTAAATCTTTCTTGTACATCCCAGACTCTGGCTCTGGGGCAGGATATCCTGTGCATTAGTGTTTGTCTAAGGTGCTTGGTAAGGCTGCACTTCACAACCCCACCTCTGTGCTGTCCTACGCATCCGGACAGCCACAGTGCCTCAAGGACTATACCGCTCCCTGAAAACATAGAATTTTATTTTCTCAGTTCAGCTTAGCAGCTGGTAACACTTTCCACCATGGGAACCCCTTCCCTTCACTGACCTTTGCCGTTTTGTATTAGGGCAAGAGGTAAAAGGCTGCCCCATTTGTCAAGCTGAACTTCAGTTTATTTGCCTCTTAGTTTTTAATTAGTTAATTCCCAGATCATATATTTTCTTGACTGAATCAAAAAAACCTTCCTGCAGGCAGGATCTGTGATCTGTGGTCAGGCACCTACTGGTTCCCATTTGCAAACCCCTGCCTCCTTGCTTCTGGAGCCCTCTCTTTTTCCCTCTCTCTGAGATACCTCCAACGTCAGACCAGAAGTTTCAAGTCCCTCTGCTGACTCCCACTCAGCCCTTGTGTTGCATCCAAGTGCCAGATGGCACTCTAGGATCGAGAAAGACCTGTGCCAGGCTCCCCTCCCTTTCTTTCCACCCTTCAATCTAGGGAGTAGAGACAGAGAAACAGCACTGCCAGATTTCAGGCTGCTGTGTTTGTGCCAGCTTCAGTGGTCTTCAGCCCCAGCTGCAGTGGGATTGACATGGGAGGTACTGGCACAACCCTGGAGCAAGGGGTGCCAGGGAAGAGAAGACCTACTCTGAAGCTCCCCTCTGTGCCCAACTCTGTGTTATAATTAATTAATTAACCAATGCCGATGAGACAACAACAGCCACTGCTTTCTCCATGCTCCCCCAGCTCTGCTTCCTTCTTTTCTTGTTGGAAAATTTCTTGTTTGTCTGGAGTTGCTGACCAGCCTGCAAAGGTCTGCAGGTCTGAAGGTTTAGCAAGCTCCTCTTGGGCAGGACAAGTGCCCAGGCCCCCTATATTGAAATGAGAAGGAAGAGGAGGAGGAGAGGAAAAGCAGAGCAACTGCCCTGCCAGAAAGAGGGTGTGGGCAGCAGAAACATCCTGTTTGTGAGTCCTGCTGGGAGCATAGGGTTGTGTTTGGACAGCAGAAGGATCTTGGGGAGGATGTGATCAGATATTCCCAACTTTTCTGCTTCAGATAGATGCATTAGCACAGTGCCTGCTGCTTTAGGCTCAGAACTGGCTGGTCCCTCAAATAAACCCTCCTTTCCTGGAGGGACTCTGGCACTTTTTGCTGGCTCTTCTTGATACTCAGGCATGGGCATCTCCATTAGTACTGCCTCAGCTCCAGGGTCTCTGCTGTCACTACTGTGTCACAGCAATCCCCACAGGTCCTGTCCCTGGAGCATGTGTCTCCTCACTGCCAGGTTGCTGTCACTCAGCTCCACGGAGGGGATGAGGAAGACATAACCCTTAGTAGAGTCCAGGAAGAGACATGCAAAAAAGATATGAGATGCATCCTCCTGCAAGAGGGCTGGTCCTGAGGGAGGTAATTAATATAGAAACATGATCACTGGGATTTTGCTAGCCCTCCTCCTCAATTCCCGGTGAATGAGGTGCTGTTGTGTCCTTGCCAAGGATGTCAGCTGTGGCCAGCTTCCCTTGGCTTTGCTGGTCACATTCTGCCCTGCCTTGTCCACCTGGCTGCTGGCTGCAGGGCTCTGTGACAGGGAGACTTGGCATCACCACTCGACTAGCCTGGCACCAACCCATGAGCCAAGCTGGGGTGCCATGCGAGAGAAGACAGCTGACTGCAGATTTGATTGGAGGAGGGAAAGCTTCTAGTTAGTGACTTCTATTCCTGTCTGGGCTTGTTGCAGACTTCACGACATTCGGAGCAGGTGTGAAGCTTTTCCCTTACCAGGCTGGTGATGAGAATTAGTGGGAGGCTGTTTTCCAGCACTCTCATGGAGTTGATCCATTGGTTTTACATTGGTCTCTTTTTTTCCACAGGATGGTCCATGATTCGCATTTTAGCTTGTGACTCTGTGTCATTCCCTTCCCTGCCCAAATTTCCACCTCTCCTTGTTGTGCTGTATTTAGATAAATCCAAGTGCTTGCCACAGTGTAGGTGCTCTAGAGGGACGTGAAGCAGGATTGGGTCCTGCAGCACAGGCAGTGCACCGTGAGATTTTGAAAATTCCAGAGGAAGCAGTGCACCATCTTTCCCTTGTTTGGCCACCAGAAAGCAGCTCAGAGGTCCATGATTCTTTTTATATTTAAATGAGGCATCCTGCCTGCTTGTCTTATTTACCTTCAAGGCCAGCTGGGTTGTGATATCCTTTGCAGAGGGAATAACCAACACCCCTCACAAGTAAACACCCCTTCCCTTGGAGGCTGGGACGCTCCCTGGAGCTTGACCCACAGAAGAAGGAGAGGACTGGGAAGGGGGTCAGCTGGGCTGTGTGGCCTGGGGAGGTGGGGGCGCATGGGGAAGGAGGCACATTTTCCATCTCTCAGATCCTCGGTGTCTCCCAGGGTCAGCTCCATATATATCTTGTATCAGGAGCTGCGAGCAGAAGGGGGCCCTGTTCACCCCATGACAGCAAGAGCCATGTCGGGGTGGTCGCTGCGGTGGTCGCTGGACACTGATGGGGTAGCAGAGCCTGGGAGCCTGTGCACCAAGGGCTGCTGAGCTGACACTGTCCTCTGGTGCCCTCTTCCCAAACCAGCGGGGCCCAGCACCCGTAGAGCTGTGGAGCTGCCAGCTGCCATCACTGTCCCTCCAGAGCCATGCTCTGTGACAGATCTGCTTCCTGCCACTACGCTCAGCTCCCAGGCACTCCTGGCCTCACTGCAGGGCATGGGGGTCATGGCAGAGCCATGGTCCCCTTGGTGCTCCCTTCCAGGTCTTGGCTGGTGGAGCAGGGCCCCAAAGCACTGTGCTGTGTGCTGGGGGGAACAGGGTTCACGATGCCCCCCCCTGCAGCCCTCTGCCACCGCCTCCTGAAAGCCTCTGCTATGTCTGCAACATCGCAGGCTGGCTCAGGGAGAACCACTGGGCTTCCCTCTTGTGCCCCGTTTCTGCATCCGGGTTATACTGACAAAGGGAGCTGGGCTGTCATGCTGCAGGCTCTGCATGCAGCTGCTGAGCCAGGCTCTTTGGAAACTCTACACTTGAGGATTTGTTCAAGGGTCAGAGATTGCCTGATGTCGGCAGGGTGCTTTTGAACCTGCAAGAAGCAACCTGGAGTGTTCCCAAGGACTTCTGCAGTGCCAGCAATGTGCCAAGCCCAGCTACTGCCTCTGTGCCTGGTCTGTCATGGGTTATACCCTGTGGTGCTTCCTCTGGACCAGTGTAAAGCTTTCCATCCCTAATTCTAAGTCCAGCTGTCCCCCTCCACCGTGAGGCCTCTGGCTCTGCCTGCTAGGGCCAGCTCATCCCTCTCAGCTGTGGTTTTTGGCTGCACTGCTTGGTGGGTCTCTCCTTCTTCCATCTCCCTGGCTGGGTGCCCAGGGTGATGCTGCTCACCCAGGGCTGGGAAGCCCAGCTGCAGAGCCCTCACTTTCTGTCTTTTCCACACAGAGATGCCAATGTGCAAGCTCCATGGCCCTCAGATGTGGACAGGGAGGGTCACTTCTCCCAGACCCTGCATCTGGTAGGGAGGGGTGTTGCCCATGGTGAGGACACCCCAGACATCCCAGCTCATCCTGCTGCTGCAGTGCTGTGAAAGCCAGCAACTCTTGGGTCACTCTTGGGGCAACCAGCTCCAGCAGGAATCTCTCCTGGCTCTCTGGATGTCCAGTCTGTTCCAGGTGAGTGATTCCTGTGTTTCTAACAAGGCAGGGAAAGAAAATTAAAAGCCCAAGTGAGCGAAGCAGCCAGGCTGAGCCAGGAAACGTCAGAAATGCCTCTGTCAACACTGCAGCTGAGGCAAGCAGGCAGGCAGCTTCTTAATTATTGATGGTGCTTATAAATAAATGCTGGGGTAGGGAATAGAAGGTTATAACAGAGCAGAGGAGCCACTTCTGGGTGGGGGAGGGAACCTGAGAACTTGCTTGTTTTAAAGGTCATTTAGTTTTGCCTCTGGTTCCCCTTTTTTTGTAAAACTCGGTGATATTTGAGTTGGTGGATTATCTTCCCTGTCCATCTTCTTCTTGCACCTGCCTAACCTGGCCATCCAGGAGGAGGAGAGCGAAAAGACACCCATGAGGGCAGTGAGAGAAAGAAGGGGGAGGGAGGGAGGAAACATTGTGTGGAATGTGGGACAAACAGGCAAACGAGGAGACAACGAAATTAGTAGAGCAGCAAATCCCAACCCGAGTGTAAATAATTTTTCACCATGTGAAAAGAAGGTCTACGTAGGCTCAGATTTTCTTCCTGTTCCTGGAGCTCAAGCCCAGGCAACCTCTGATGTAAAGCAAGAGGAAAGTGCGTGACATGAGGCTGGGCAAGGACTAGAAGGAGATGCAGGGATCCTGGTTGGGGACTGGAATAGTAACCCAGTGTCTGCACAGCCTCAGGGACTTTTGCAGCAGGCTCAGGGTGGTGTGTCCCAGAAAAACCAGATTATCTGATGGCAATAGTTCTGGGATAGGGATCCCACAGCCAGCTGAAAACAGAGGTACTCCAGTACTTTGAGACTGACTGCCCCCATAGGAATCTCAAGAAATTGTGCTCAGTAGGACTTCACAACTTGGTCTGAAGCCCTCCAGCTCACAGAAGTGAACACACAGGCACTGGGTGCAACAGGGACTCAGGCACAATGGAGCTCCTTCTAGCCTACACCACAGCACACTCTACAGGGTCATCTTCCATTCCCCCCCCAGTCTCAAGGGAGCCACTGCCTGTTGTGGGCAGCAGCACTCCAGTGCCTGGGGTTGGTCATGGGTACAGCTTTGGGTGCAGCTTTGCTCGTCTTCCCACTGGAGCCTGTCATGATTATATACCTGCAGCAGCACGTGGCTCTCTGGATGCAGACTGGGTAACACCATGACAGCCTCACTGGATTCCCTCTGTGCTGACACCCTGGGACCCCACAGCCACCCTGCAGTGACCCAGAATGACATCAATCAATCAATCAAAATTCAGCCCTCGATGGAAATGGGCCGCTCCCGGTCAGGTGGATGGGTTCCATAGCAAGGTGCTCCTAACAATAGTTGGGATGGTGATGGGGAGGAGATGTAAGGGGAAGCAGAAGCATTGTCCCAGCCCTGTGGGTCCAGATGCTTTCTGGAGGAGAGAGGAGCTTTGGGTTGCGGCTGAGGAAGTCATGCCTCTCTGCAAGTGGCATGGAAATGCCAGCTGCAATCCAGGCTGAGGAGCTGAATGCAAAGTGCTCTCACACAGGGAACCAGCTGGCTGTGAAGGGCATGGCAAAGGCAGGCTGCTGGGATTCCCCAGGAAATGCCTTTCCTGCCTCTTTGGACACTCAGCTTGCTGCTGTGAACAGCATTCTCCTGCAGTGGAAACTTCTCTTCCCCAGAAATGCTCCCCAGAAGCTGGGGATCCAGAGCTGGAGGGGTGATTCAACCATGGGGTGTTCCTGCCCAGCCCATGCTGCGTGTCCCACACCTGAACACCTCTAGCACAGAACCATTCCTCTCCTTTCCCAAGCATCTGGGATGTAGGAGGTGAGCAACAGCACCAGCTCGACATAGCCCTGAGCTGTTCCTGAGGGATGGGAAGTCTCACCTCGCCAAGGCTCCTGAGCCCATGGTTCCCCTCCACAGCCTTGTGTGTGCTGCCCAGCAGCTGCCCAGGAGTGGGTGTCAGCTGTTGCAGGAACAGGGAGCCTGTGGTGCAGGGCACTGTGAGGGTGAGAGCCTGCCAGTATAACCCACTGTCTTGGTTTGAAAAGACAGGAGTCTGTGAAGGAAGGCAAAAGCCTCCTGTAAAATGGAAAAAGTAAACCCCTTCCCTCAGAATTACCACAATTTTAAAAAAGGCTCTCAGGCAAAGATATGGGAATAGGAATAACAGTTCTTTACTAGGAAAAAAATTAAATAAAAATAATAATTATAAAAATGTAATTAGTACAAACAAAACTACTGATAGAGTCAGAAACCTGACACCCTGAGGAGTCAGGGTGTTGGTAATAGCCCAGTTAAATGGTGGCTGCTCTTCCTGGAGTGGCAGATGAAATGCTGCTGAAGTGGTGATCTGTAGAAGGGTGTAGTTTTCTCTGAAGGTCTGGTGATGGAGTAGATGGGCCTGGTCTTCCTCTGGGAATCCAGCAGAGAAGAAGCTGCTCCTCTGGGAATTCAGCAAAGGAGCTGCCCTGATGTGCCAAAAAGTGCTGGTTTTATGCAGGTAAGAATGCTTGGCTCCTCCCTCTGGGTGGAGCATCTCACAATGGGATGACATAACTTTACCAGTCATGCAATGAGTCATTCAATGGCCCAGTAAAAGAAGATATCTCCCTGGTGGGAGACATTGTTCTTGGAAGAGATAAGAAAACTGCCCAACCTCCAATAGATGGCAAACAGAATACATGCTTATCTTACAAGCCAGGACACCCAGAATCCCAGATATGTAGATGCTTGGGTTCCTGGTTGACATGCGTCCATGTGTGGTGTGACCAGTTCAGTGCACAGTGTCACTTTGCATGTAGAATCACAGAATCACAGCACTTTGGATTGGCAAGGACTGTTTAAGGTCACCGCTGGTCCCCTGCCCCTGAGGTGCTCTCCCTCCCTGCAGGGCTCAGCTTGGACATGCTACACTGTGTTTAGTGTTTCTGGGAGATGGCTCAGTAACAGATCTGATGGACCAAGCCCCACAGCTTTTGAGCCTGTGGCTCAGCACACTTTTAAAACCCTCTGCATGGCTCAGCTCTGCTGCTACCACAACAATCCCAGGACCTTCCTGAAGCGAGTCCTATGGCACCCAAGGTGCAGCATGTCAAGGTCCTGCAGCAGCCTGTCCCAAGGCTTGGGGTGGCAGGGGTGCCAAGGGAGAGCTGGCCTTCTCCCTGACACTGCGCCAGCCTCCCAGTCTGCAGCCCAGGATACTGAGTGTGAAGCTCCTGGAGCAAAGTGTGTGAGAAGAGACATGCAAGTACTTTCTGCTCCCCATTTGCCAAAGTCAGGTGGTTGTTTGGGGTTTATGCTGGCAAGCCCTTGCATTGCAGGTGCCCTTAAGGGACCTCGGGGTCCATCTGGTCTTACGAAGGTGTTGCCAACCTGACAGCACCAGGTCACAGCAAAAAAACCTATTTTCTTTTAATTAGTTTCCCACTTCCTGACATGCCTTGTGTGCATGTGTTTGGAGGTACAAATGCGTGCCCAGGATACTGCTCAGACCTTAGATCTTTGATGTTTGTAAGGGAATGTAGGCTGCAATTTTGGTCAGAGAATGCCATTTCAAATTTGTGTTTCATTTCCCAAAGCTTCCCAGCTAAGCATTGCCTGACCTGCTGCTGACATGCAGGGCATGCCAGGCACAAACGTGGCAGCTACTGCAGCTCCTGCACAGTATGTCAACGTCTTGTCCTCCTGCAGCAGGGAAAGGGGAGCACGGGATGTAAGTCTGCACACTAGGACTTCACCAGGAGAACGATAGGAAATGCCCTCTCCTAGAATCAGCAGCCTGGCATGGCTGCAGCACAAACTCTAGCATTTCTACTGCACTGACCCACTTTACCAGCCTGAGGTGATATGGGCACCATGGATAACTCCACAGAATCACTCTTTGGCAGGACAAGATCCATTTTCTCTTTCAATTCCAGAATGCTTTTAGTGCTACTGCCTAGTTCTGGATGCACTTACAAGATCAGGATTTGGTTATGCTGTGACATCACTGATTCTTGCAAGCTCAGAAAAGATACGGGAAATACTGAATTTCATGTCTATAAAAGCCAAGAGCAGCAAAGGAGGAGGAAGAAAATGGGGTTCCCAAGACAGCCCCAGATGAGGCAGAAGAGCACCACTGCAGCAGCTGTAGCCCTGCTTACAGACATAGTTCTTAAGGTTTATAGGAAGGTGGTGCAGGAGATGCAGCAGCCTTGAGTGTGGCGGGTGCTGGGGCTGCTGGAAATGCCCAGAGAACAGAGAGTTATTTTCCCATGGAACACAGGAGGGGACAGACAGATCTGAAATGCCAAGGCATCAGGTCTTTGCTGCTCACTCATCACACAGCGCTGAGAGCCCAACAGCATCCACAATGGAGATGGATCTCCTTCCAACACCTTCCTTCCAACCACCTTCCTCTGCGGTGCTTTAAGCAGCAGCCCTTCACCTTCCATGGGAGTGGTGTCAGGGGCTCAGTAAAGGCATTCCCTGGAGGGGCAGCACCCAGACCTCTGCCTTTTAAGGGGGTGGGCAAAAGTCTATGAGGTCAGTGGCTTTGAAGCTAACAATCAAGCTAAAGCAGGTTAATTCCATAAGGCTGCTGCTGGCAAGCTCAGGCTCTGCTTTTGGAGCATCATGCAGGAGCAGCTCAAGCCAGCATTCCTTTCCTCCTCCTCACACCTACTCTCCAACACTGAGAGGAGCTATCATCTCCTGTAGCAGCTATTAATAAAGTAACACAACAGCACTCTGGGAAAATGCTTTCCCAGTAACACAGAACACTCCTTGCCATCCCCACCTGGTGCTGCTGGGGCCCAAGTGAAACACAGGAATTGTGCAAGAACAGGCACTGATGCTTTCAGCTGATGGCATGAGCCATCCTCTGGGACTCCACACACCCTCTCCAGCATCCTACCAGCCTTGTCACAAGGGCCCTGAAGCACAGGGCTGGGTGCTCCAGCTCTCCCCAGTGCTCAGATGCAGGGATGTTAGGAGCACCACTAGCACCTCTGCATCAGAAATAGAAAGAATTTGGAGAAGGCACCAAGCTGCTCTGCTACAGTGGAATGCAGGCAGGGTGTGAGCAGCAACCTGCCCTACTGACAGTGATGAAAGAAAGGGGCCTGTGCACCCCTCTGATGGCTGAACTCTTGGCAGCAGGGGCAGATGCCCGAGACCTTGGCTCACAAATCTCTTTGCAGTAAGCCCTGCTTTAAGCTTCCTGGCTGGAAGCAGCATTCACTGAACCGAAGGCTTAAGGTCTGCACTCTTGCTGTAGTTGTCAGTGATTTGGGGGAGAAGGCGAGGACAGCTGTGAGCATCACCAGCCTCTAAAGGCTCCTGCCTCTGAGTCCTCACATTTATATCTGGCACTTTCCAATGCAAAACCAGCTGCTGGCAAAGATGAGCAAAAGCCACATTAAGCCATAGGGACCACATATGAAATTTTTGGCTGGACAACCACTGGGATACAGAAGAAAACCCCTTGTCTGCTAATGATGCTCCCCAAAGTCCATATCCCTTTTTCTCCCAAGATAAGCTGTTCACTGAAGAAAAGGGAAATGGGGCTCTGCTCATAGCAGAGCTATTCCCCCTCCCTCAGGCAGACAGTTAAGTGGGAAGCCTCTCATTCGGACACAGCCATTCCCCACTACATCCTCTTCAGTAATCTGTATCTATGTGAGAGCCATTTCCTGCTACCCGTCCATCAGCATCACTGTTCTTCTACACTTCCTCCCTCCCTTCCTCCCTCCCTCCCTCCCTCCCCAAAAGCAGCTACTAGTCCTCCATCTCCCTTCACAGTGACAGGCAACCCTACCTGCTGGTGAAATTCATTTGTGTCAGGCTACTCTTGCTGCTCACAGGGTGAAAACCTGCTTGTATCACTATCCTGTTGCACTTTTGGCTCAGCTACCATTTATGATCTCTATTTAAGTCAATCCTGTATCTAAAATAATGATGCTTTGGCCAGGAGCTCTCACCATCACTCTAACACTGAAGTCTGAAATTTATTTATGAATTGAATTTGCTGGGTCCACCACTGCTTGTGAAAAATAACCAGTTTATGACACGTGCTCACCTCAAGACAAAGCAGGGCACAGTCCTGCTGCAGGGATTTCCATGCTGCAACACAACAACAGTTTCCATTCTCACAACTCATTATATATCAGTGCTGGTTTTTAGGTACGAGCCAGTAAGAAGCCAGAAGGAAGGACTTGCAAGAGAGTGGCAGGAAGAAACAGAGATAAGAACATTAATCCAAAGCAGAGAGGTGGAGAGAGGGACAATTTTGTTCCCCCAGTGCTGAGGACTGGCTTCAGCTCTACCTATTGCACAGCCTAACAAGCCTGAGCCCACAAGCAAGGTGGGATTTCTCTAATTTCTAAATTAGAGTAGCGTTTTTAATCAAAGGGGTGTTCCGAGTTCTGCAGTAGGAAGGAACTGCTTAGACAAGAGTAAATGCTGACTTCTGGAGCTGCAGGGGCAGAACAAATCCCTCTGTCAGAGCAGGAAAAAAAAGGTGCAGCTACAAGAAGCATTAGATGATTGAATTCTCTTTACCCTTTAATAGCTTTAACGTAACAGTCCCAACTCCCCATGTTCTCACAAAATTTCTGTGCTGTTCTTGTGGCAAGATTTGCACTGTTCCATGAGAAGTAGGATCTGCTGTTGCAACTGGTGCTTTCCAAGGCTCCACCGCCATAGGCTCATGCTGAGAACAGGCAACATCATTCTGCCAGTGGGGTCTCTGCTGATCCTGGATACTCAGAAATCAAGTGCTCCAAGGCAGTAGTTGCAGCAATATTCAGCTGCTAATCCTTCCAGATGGGCAGAGTATATGCTTGGTATCAAGTGTCCAGCTGGGTGTATACAGCTGTCCTGGCACTAAAGCATCACAGCTTGCTCTGAGCGAACTCCAGTGCAGTAGTCAGGGCTCCCTGCATGCCTTTGGCATTTCCACTGCCCTTAGCTACGATGGGAGAGCCTCCTGCCTTCCCTTCCATCTGTGTACAGACAGCCATGGCCCAGTCAGCAGCAGAGAACCCAGGGAGGCAGCTCTGGGGAAGAGACACAGGCAAGTTATTTGTACTGTGGGGCAGCCTGCAATATATGAATAAAGAAAGCTAACAGCATCCTCTCTGCACCCAGCCTGAGGCAGTCATGACCACAAAGGCTGAGCTTACATGTTGCCCCTGGGCAAACACAGCCTGGAGGATCCAGGGATATCTGTGCCCAACAGAGACTGAAAGTACATCTGGTCTCAGTACAGTCATCTCAGGTCCTGCCCCTGAGATGGGCATTGGGCAAAACCCCAGGAAAAGCCTCAAGCAGGACTTGCTGAGCAGTGGGTCCAGCCCCCCTTGGCAGGCAGGTTCCCCTTGCCTCTATCAGGGTTCTGCTTACCTTGGATACCTGACAGGCACAGAGCACCTCACCCGAAGCCTGAGGGCTGAGCAGCAAGACTGATGTGCCAGGAGACTTGTCACACAGCTGGTTCACTACTTTCATTAGGATCTAGGAGAGGCAGGGAGAACAGAGGTCAGGCAACAGCAAAGCAGAGCAGCATCCAGCAGAAAATGTGCCCAGCAACTCCCTCTTGCTGTTTGTAGCACCTGAGGTACCACTGGGCCAACAAAGAATGTGGATTACTTACAGAGAGGGAATCAGCTGGGATAGTATCAATGATGACAGGCTGGTTGCAGTATTTTGCTAGCAAGATTTGTGCCACCTTCTCAGCCTGGAGGGAGAAAAACAGCACTTTGAAGGGCTACAGGTGGCACAGGGTGGGCTGCATGGGGATAAATCCATGTAATATATACACAAAGGGAATTCAAGCATTTCTCTGTGGGACAGATGGGAGATGTTTGATAGCAGAAGTCAAAGTAAGACTAGCAGATGAAAATCTCCATGTAGAGCTGTACAGCCCTCCTTCCACAAATGCAAGCAGAGATGAACCCCTGTCAAAAGTGAAATAGAGAGTGACTCACTCAGTCCCCAGCCTCTCTCCTGGACCTATACAGAGCCACATGTCTCAGGAAGGCTTCTGTGGCAAGATGCTTCTACTTTAAGAAAGGGATAGTTCTTCCTGAGATTTCTCTGTTACCAGTATTTCTAATCTGCTTTTAATATAATTTGGCAGAACACAAAGACATGTGGGAAGCACAGCAAAACCCATGCAGCTGGAGGAAAGCCTCTGTTAAGCCCACTGTGAGGACCATCTCATCATGCATAAACAAGGAAGTGAGGCCCAATGCCTATTGGTGTTGGCCAAAAGTGCTGGTATGGGGCTCTCTGTTCTCAGAGGCAGGGGGACATGGAAATTCTGCAGGGGCTAAAAGCCCAGCCAGTTATTCTCTGCATTTTAACCAATGGCCCCATAAACAATGGCCAGTGAAATCAACCTAACACAGGGTCTGTGTTGCACCGTGCATGATTGCACAGGCTTTCCTTTCTTTTGCCTTCTGAGCCTCTAGTGACTGAGTGGCTCTGAAGAGCGACAGAGACATCAGGTCCACTGGTGTGTGCTATCAGCTGGCTGCCAGGCGGTGTGCTGCTGCCTCAGTACCTGCTGCAGCTCTAGTTTCTTGATAGCTGTGTTGGCTGTTCGCTGCAGCGCTTTCAGGATGGTCTGTAGCTCTTTTCTTTGCCACTGGGGCATTGCAGTGCTGGCCACCACCTGCAAGACAATTTGCTCTGTAAGAACATTAAACATAAAGTGCTAGTTCTCTAGGAGGTCAGGCTGGAGCATAGCCTCTTTCCAGACCTTGCTTTAACCCACATGACCAGGGCAGCCAGTCACAGTGCTGAACAGCTTTCCCTTTTCAGCTATCCATCTGCAACACAGCCACCTGGATGCTGGCAAAAATCCTTGTGACCAAAGAGGCAACAGCAGGCAGCAACTTGCCCTTGCTATTGACCATGATAAGATGTGAACCTGATAGGGGAAAAGTCATGTGTCCCATATGCTCATGCTGGGCTTTCTGTACAGGAATATAATCCTTACTTTGGTCAACTGGCCCACTTCTTTGGAGAGATTCTGCATCTCAGGAATAGAGGTGATCCTCTGCTTCATTCGTAAGGAGACAGAGTCCACTTCCACAGCTAAGCACTGGCCTACTTCCCGGGCCTGCAGAGATGGAAGGAATGCATGGTTCAAATGCAGCAACAGAAACAGTCCACAGGGATGGAGAAAACGTGAGATAGCAGGGTCATGAACACTGAAGTACTACTCAGAATCCAGTAAGAAGACACCTACAGATGCTGAAATACAATATTCCTCTCTAGATTTGCAACCAACACTAGATGGTCACACTCAGGCAGACCAAGCTGTTGAGCTTTAGGTGGTATTTATGGTCAAAATTCATGTTTCTTCAAAAACTTGCACCAAAATCATCAGGATTTCATTGAGGAAAAACTGGGGAGCTCTGTGGAGCATCTTAGAAATCTTTTGCAAGTAGCAAATGCAATCTTGGAACTGCTGACTGAAGAAACAACAAAAACACTAACACTAAAAGGAACCTCATCAGCCATTCAAGCATATTTCCTGAGTTTACCTATCCTGATATATTTCTTACTGTTTCCACCAACAATGCTACTATAAATAATTTTTTTTTAAAAAAAGCTATTACAATTTTTTTTCACCAGTACCAATCCTTACGTTTTGGAGCATTTCCTCCCTGCCAGATCTCTGTGCCCAGGATGGTCCTGCAAGACTTTAGAGCAGGACAGCAGAGGACTGCTCTGCCTAGCTAGGATACACAACTCTTGTTTCAAGTTAATCTCTCTGCAGTCTCCCTTGTCTCATTAACACTTGCACAGAGCTCCTCTCAGGGGCTCTCCAGGTCAGCACTTCCAGCAAAGCATGCAGATGTGCCCTGCAGCTTTTTGTTCTTCTGCATGAAGTAAAGCCTCTCTGGGACACAGATGCACAGGGGATGGCCAGCCAAAAAGTAACAGATTTGCAGGGGTGGGCTTTGCCTTTTGTCTTTCCAATTCCAGTGACTATGAGTCACTCTCCTCTGCCAGCAGCTTTAAAGGAAGAGAGAAGGCTTATGGGGCACCTGACACTTCTGAATACTCAAAGGACAGAGTGATCACATGAACACAATAGTAGGTTGCTTACTTTTTATACAGAACCAGCCACACCAGAATCACAGTTTAGCAGGAGAAAGACTAAAGAAAGGAAGCAAAAGGGCTGTAAGAATGAGGCCAAAACCCTGTAATCATAAAGTGCAAATCCAGCAGGAGGCAAAATCAACGCACCAAGAATTATACCTTAAAATACCTACTGGGGGACTGAAATTTATAGACCAGAGGCTTCCTGATATTTTGTGCAAGTTTTTATCTTGGAAAGGGGGGTTTGAAAGGAGAAATGAAGGTCAAGGAGACAGAGAACTAGGATGGGAGGGAAAGGAGGTGAACAGTGAGGTACAGTAGCAGAGCTGAGTCCAAGGCTGAAGCAGGAAGCCAGACGTGGCACAGCAGGGAGGCTCCAACCAAAGCAGTGGGGAGCTAATTGTCTATGAGGAACCTACAAAGGTCGGTCCTTCTGGCACTGCCTTGACATGGCAGAAATCTATTTGCCTCTTTCTTACCTCTTTGGCTCGTCCCCCTGTCACTGCAATGACACGGCTAATCCCTTTGACAAGCTGACGCTCGCTGATGATGGCCAGATCTTCCACAGATCCTGTTTGGAGGAGGTGCCTAAAATGTCAGCAGAGAACAGGAAAGAAAGTAAGTTACTCTTTGCAAACAGAAATCATGAACCCTGTTTTTCTTTTTGACAACTCTAAAGTCCAGCAGCCCCTTTCTAATCCTAATCCCAGTACCTTGAATCCTTTCTCATCCCTAAAATCCTGATGGCACCTTGTCAGGCAAGAGACAGCAGAGTTGAGGATATTCCAGAGGAACCTCTGTGCTACCTGCCCAGGAGGCTCGAGTCAAATATGCAGCCAAGTTCTGTCCTCCTTTCCTCTTCTTCAGCAGTGAGATGAATTGGTGTTTTTCTCCTCTATTCAGCTGCTACTCCACCACTCTCTTGTCAGGCCAGCTCACTGCCTGGCCAGTAGACTCCAGACAAAGGATAGTTGTGCAGTCTCAGGACACTGACAACCTCCCTTTTCCTTCTTGTTTATTCAATGCTGGATATGAAAACTACAGTGTCTTGGGTTCTGTTATCACAAGAAATCATTCCAGACATCTTCATAAGAATTGATCATCTCTTCTCCCATGCAGTTTCTTGTCCCACTACTCTCACAAGAAGATCTCATAGGTAGAAAATTGCTCATTTCAAGCTCTATCTGCTCTAAGACCAGTTTGTTCCTTCTTGACCACTTTGTTCCTTTTTTTTTTTTTTTTTTTTTTTTTTTTTTTTTGGTGTCAGCACTGTCCTAAAATGGGTTAACTTTTCTTCTACTCTCATTACTGCTAAAAGCAGAAGAGGGTGAAGATAATTAATTAAAATAATCAGAGCAGTCTCAAGTTCTCACAGCTGAATTGGAGTCTCTAGCCAGGTACCCAGCCCTTCTGTAACCCCAAAGGCAAAGCACCAAGACCCTGGTGTGACAAGTCACACACACCTTTCCCATACCCTGCTGGTGCTCTGTGGCTTCCAGGTTGGTTTCAGACTATGAAGTAAGGAAAAATGCTGTACATTTTGTTAAAGTTTGCTCACCCTGGAATTTCCAAAGCTTTGTAAATAGCCCATCCTGTCCTCAAAATATTTTTCCAGTGAGGAAACTTAGTTTCACAGGGACAGGAAGGTGAGCTTGTAGTGATGTTTCTACCTCAGCCACGACTGCCCACAAACATGCCCTCTGGCTGCAAGTAAAAGTCACTTACGTCCCACAGCAGAGCTCCACAGAGGTCTGCATTGCAGCCTTGGAGTCACATGTCAGCACATTCTCCACAGGGACCCCCAGGGACACTATCCTCACTGGATCTGGATACTCCTGACAGAGGAGACAGGGATCAGCAGCTAACAACATGATTGTTCAGGGGCACTTAGAGACTAAGTACATGGCTTCAGGGTCTGCCTCATTTTTCTCCTATTCTAGAGCAGCCCCTGAGTCAGGGGTGGCACTGTCTCTCCCCAACAAGCAGCCACCAGTGGGAGAAAGACACAATTGGTGACATGACAGGCTTTTGGTCCACAGGCATAAACAGAAAGCCTGTGCATCACCAGTGTCCATGTTTTACAGCAGTGTCCTGAGACCTCATCTCTGTCCTATTTTCCCACCTGAGTTTTGGGAGACAATTCCCTTGCAGAAACACATTGTGTCAACATCTCGTGTCTGAGATGATTCCTGCTGAAGGAGAATGCTCATGAAGATGTGTGCTGCCATCCTGTCATACCTCATCCACCGCACGGAGCCCCTGAACTCTTCTTGCCAGTGTGAGGGGGACTTCAGCCATATGCACCACCTCATTTTTTTGGATCAGGTCCCGGACCACTTGCTCCACTTGCTGCAGCTGCTCCACAGTCACATGGCCCTGAGGAAGCAAATCAGCCACATCCAGGAGAAGCCTCCTGAGAGGTACAGAATGAAGGAGGGAGATCTGGGGCACAGCCACCAGATGATTTAGCTTGGGCACACCACTCTACCCCTGCACCTCATCTTCTCTGCTTGTAAAAGGGAACTGTGAACATCATGGCCCTCCCACATTCTCCTTACATGAGAGATAAGGATTTTTGATGGAAGAGCATCAGCCAAAGTCTTCAAAAGAGATACCAGAATGAATGACAGGTTACCAGGTTACCTGACCCAAAGCTTCACAAATACTCTCACCTGAATGTCCAGTACAGACATCAGCTATGTGTCACAGCTAAGCACCATCTCTCAAAGACTCCTTTACACTATTTTGTGTCAGTACCATGACCACTGGCCTTGCTAAGTCCTTTCTCTTCTGACCCCCATTCATCCCCTCAGCAAGCCCTGCCCAGGGTCAGGTCAATGCAAAATGGACAGAGTCACTTCCAGAGGACCAAGCTTCATTACTCAGACAAAACGTGACTTGTCTCTAAAGGAGTGATTATGGGGAGAGGGGAAAAATCCCTGGAGAGAATCCCTGAATACTGGTAGTGCTGAGAACTAGGGACCTGGATTTCAGAGTCACCTTGGTATCAAAGTCGAAGCGCAGCTGCTGTGCTGTGACGTGTGAGCCCCGCTGCTCGGTGCTGTCCCCCAGGACACGTCGGAGCGCGAAGCTCAGCAGGTGGGTGGCAGTGTGGTTCCTCATGCAGGCCAGGCGCTGCGCCTGAAAGCACACACCACTTAGCAGGGAATGCTCGCCCTCCGCAGCTCAGGGGAGCAGGGATTGTTGGGAAGGATGAATAAATATAATTGCCTGGCAAAAGATTCACAACAGTACAGCCAGGATGAAGACAATCCCCCCTTCTGGTTGAACAATGCCCTTACCTATAGATAGGTCCAAAAGTCAAATGGACTGTTCCATCTCACCCTCCAAAATGTATGGTTCAGCCCACACCCGTAACCCTCCCCTGAAACATCAGGTGTCTGTGACCCCATTGGCCCAAGTCTTGTTCCAGCCCACCTTGAAGCCCCTGATAAGGGGTCTCTGAGGGGCCAGACCAACTTCCCCTCTCTTGGAACTTCCACCCTCTCCTGGAGCATCCTCTCTACCCCTTGTCTCTCCCCTCCCCCATTCCCTCAGGCCTTGCCACGTGCTGCATCTGGCAGCTCCAAGCAAGACCTTTCACCATCCCTAATAAACCGTATATTCTAAGAGCAGCCTTCAGAGTCCTGGAGCCCAGCTTTCCCTACAAGGGATGGCACAAAGAGATAAGGAAAAGGCTGCATGTCAGGGGATAGGAGAAGATGGAGGAAAATCAACAGGTAGTACAGCTGTCAGATGAGTTATGTGACGGGGCAGATCTAACTCCTTTTTCTATGGGATCATCTTTGTAAAAGAGTAAAGGGTAGGTACTTTTGGACAGATCAATGGGTTACAAAGATTAGAGTCAGTTGTGGTATCTCCTTCCCACTGCACGCTATGAGGAAGAACAGCCTCAAGAATACAAGCGACAAAGATCTGCTGTGCCTGGTTTACTCAGGATATCACAAGGAAAAGGTTAAGAGCACTAAGTTATCACCTCATCCACGAAGAGCTGCACTTGGTCGCCAGCACGCAGGGTTTCCACAGCAGTCACCTCATGGATCACATAGCCACCACAGAGATGAACTGACTCTACAGGGAAGAGTACATCCTAAGCAAAAAGACAGAAAAATGTGTTAGGACACAGGGAAGATCCAAATACCTGTGCTGTGTACCTACTTGACCCGACTGGGAAGCACATTTCCCACTGATCACTCACTATAAAGTATGCTGAGGTTGCCAGCTTGCAGTGGACAGGCAGTAACTGCTGACTAATTTTCTTAACAACTATACTCATCCATGAGAAAATGAACAGCATCTCCCAAGGCATATC
This sequence comes from Taeniopygia guttata, assembly GCF_048771995.1. Lineage (NCBI taxonomy): Eukaryota > Metazoa > Chordata > Aves > Passeriformes > Estrildidae > Taeniopygia > Taeniopygia guttata. The sequence goes on from NC_133027.1 coordinate 85,342,307, forward strand.
TCTGGCATCCAAGGCACCATTTCTGTCTCACTGGGATGGCAACAAAACTGGACCACCACTTTAGCTTGGCGAGAAGTGCTGAGCAAGGCACTGTAACACTCTGCAAGGCTAAAAAGGCCCAGGGGTGATTATCAAGAGCTGGAGATGGGGAAAGGAAAAAAGGTTGTGCCTTGTGTAACTTCCCAGGACAGTGTAAAAGCTCTCCCTTTGGCAAGGCTGAAGAAACATGCTGCAGAAGTGGAGGTCCTCCCTGATGCTCTTGGGAGGAATAAGAGTTTTTGCACTGGGTCTTAGGTTGGGCAGCACTTGCAGCTGTCCAGGACTGACCAGAGAGAAGTTACTCAGTTCATGGACTCTGTGATCAACGATTGCCTTCTCTCAGCATTACAATCCCAGCTGGCAAGAACACAGCACATTGAAGGAAGACCTGAGAAGACCTTAGTCTTCCTCAGCAAGATGAAATTGCAAAGGGCTGTGAGAGACAGCCACAGCAGCAAGAATGCCCTTGTGAAGTTTCTGCTGATTCTGTCTTACCCCACCAACTCTGATGCTAAGTCAAGAGAACTGTCAAGAGTCAGCAGCTTGCAAATTAACACAGTAGAACAACCCATCACTTGGAGAATTCTGCCTGGCCACAGAACCCATGGCAGCCTTGAGTTAGGCAGCAAAGGGCCTTACCTGCTGTCCTAAACGTATCATGTAGCCTTGGTCAGAGTCTTGCCCTCCCTGCTCTGCATAGAAGTTAGTCCTGTCCAAGATGACACCACAGCGTTGCCCTGCCCCAACCTCCTTATGGAGAGACTGATCTTTGTACAGCATCAGGACAGTGGCCTGGCATGGACTGAACTCTGTCAGGGAGAAGAAGACAGCAGCAGTTAGTGCATACAGCCTGTCAGACTGCAACAGGAAAGGAGGGATCACTTCCCTGTGCCAACCCTGCCAACACCTGGGCTATACTGAAAGCTGGCACTTTGCCTTGGTAGGAGAGGAACAGCTACTGGCAGAAGGGACAAAGGACTGGAACTAAGTCACCCCTCACTTACCTAATGACAGAACTGCAGAGCAGCAGCTAAGCAGGCAGGGACACCCAATCTGGCTCCACATGAGCTTGGTAAAGAAAATATGGCACAGACACATCTGCATCTTGCTACACTGCAAGCTTGGCAAACCTGACTGACTTTTATGAAGATGCTGTGGATAGGGGACAACAGGGATGTCATGTTCCTGGGTGCAGCAAGCATCTAACATGCTCTCCTGTAGGCTCCTTGAATCCAGATTTGGGCACTGAGGACAACTGGCCCATAAATTGGGTGTATAATTGGCTGGGCAGAGGGCCCCAATGAGAATTGCTCAGTAGTTCAATGTTCAACTGATATTCAGCTACTAGCAGAACTACCTGGTTGTGCCTGCCACGCTTGGTGGCTGATATAAGGGACAATACCACTTAACATCTTCATTAATGATTATCCATGACAAAATGACATGTACCCATATCCCACTTAATTGGCAAGGACTGGCTGATACATTGAAGAACTGGATTGCTTTCTGAAGGCAGTCTACAGAAATGAACTGACAGAAATCCTAGGTTCTTGGGAGCAAGCTGAACACAAGGCAGCAGGGTGCCCTTGCAGCAAGGAAGGCTGCCTGCCTGCTGAGCTGTATGAACACAAACATAGCCAGCAGTCAAAGAAAGAGGTTATTCATCCCTATTTAGCATTTGGGAGACTACATCGAGAGTACAGGAAATTCTGGCTGTACCTGAAGAAAAAATCCTTTACACACTAAGAGTGATAAAGAACAGGGAACAGATATGCTACGAGATTTTTGTCCCTGAAGATAATGAAGACTTAAATGGACAAAGCTCTGAGCAATGTGATCCAACTGTGAAACTGGACATCCAGAGATCCCCTTCAACCCAAATTATTCCATGATTTAGAAGCTGAGAAGGTGGGACAGTTCTAGTTTGGGGATTTGAGCCAATGTCACTGCTAGGCTTTTTTCCTCTGTTGTGCTCTTGCTGTAGTATATATAGTTTGAATTGCCTCACTTTCTGCTTAGCGTGGGCTGCCACCAGCACACTGGGTAAAAGGGAGTTGGCTGTACACAGCCTTCTGTAATTGTCTGTGACAGCCACACCACCTCTGGTTTATCTTGATAAGCCACACCCTGTGGCTTATCTTCATGCCTTCCGTAGAGCATCAGCAGCCTCAGTTACCGTAGGTGACAAAAAGCCTGCGCCGGCACCTAGCGGTCTGCTACTGAAACAGCAAGGGCCCGCTTCCACACCGCTACGTAAAACCTTGCGTAATTATCCTTCTTTCTCTCCAGCACACACCCAGAAGCCTAATTGTTGGAGACGAGACTTATCTCTAGAAGAAATCAACAGTCCCTGTTTCACCACTGCACCCAGTGGTGCCAACCCAGAGCTCAGCCCTGTTACCAGCCCAGAGCCTTCCTAGGGACATACCAACAGCACTAAGAAAAGCACCTGGTTTGGGATGAGGTACAGGGGTAGGGAAGAAACGCGGCAGCAAGGTGGACAGGTTTGGACCACAAAGTACACGTTTTGCATGCATAGGGTCTAGGCAACAAAAGCAGGCACGTGAGGGACTCCAGCAGAGCTTGCTTTGCAGGGGGGCCAGGCACTCACCGTACTGCCCGTGCAGCCCCAGCGTGTAGGTGTACTTGGGAGAGTCATCCGTAGTAGGTACGCTGCTGCCCTGCAGCCAAGCCAGCGAGTGCACATCCAGGCGGGTGTTTGCGGTCCCTGTCTGTCCTGCCTGTGGGCCACCAGCCTTCCGCTGCAGCAGAGCAAAGGCACAGTTAGATGGCAGATCTCTGGGGGCAAGCAAACAGGTAACTGGAACTGTAAGACTAGGAAGGACTTCTTCCACCTCCATGGAAAAAGCTTGTTCAGATCCAGGCTTGATGTAGGCTAATGCTAATTAAACCCATCCCTTCAAACCTCACAAGCACTGAATGCCACACTTGAGCCAGGCCACACCTGGCTGTTAACACATCCCTCCTGGCACAGCTTGCTGTGTAGCTGTGAAGCTTCCAGGCCATTAAAGCTCAGGAGAGGAAGGTCTCAAACCAATTACTGCACTAGGGGATGGTGGTGGGGGGGCAGTGCAAGTATTTCAGCACTAGCGAGATTGTGGAGATTTTGTAAATTCTTCATAAATAATTTGCTGCTTCAGCTGTCTAAGCTGGTTCTACTTTGTGAGAGAAGTTAGACTACACGACTAACAGAGGACTGTCCTAATCTATATAAATATTTCATAACCTTCACTCCAGCATCATAAAATACCTGAAGAAAAATCACCAACAGTTCAGTTCCACATTCAGAAACAAGGGGATTGTGATGACACTGCTGCTTCAAACACACTTCAGGGAGAAGGCATGTAGCCCCGTGGTGCTCTGAAGAGCCTCAGCAGTGAAAGAAATCCTGCTTCTATGGTCACAGAAGACAGGTAAGGCTTTGAATTATTCTGACAATACAGGTCTTCCTCTTACCTTTGCATCTTCCAGAGCAAGTTTATTAAAAGCAGCTGAATCCAAACTGATTCCCTTCTCTTCAAGCATCAAGTCAATCAGATCCAGAGGGAATCCCAAACTCCCATAGAGAGACCAGGCTACCTCAGCTGTAAGACAAAAAGAAGGACAAGAACTCTGTGTGAACACAGAAAGCAAAGGCATCTCAAGATTTGTCTGGATGGGGCCAATCTAGTGTGTGCTTTGGTAACTGGATCTACCTGTGCAACTGTACAGTTAACGGGGAAGAGAAGCCTTGGAGTTCTTGCATGGGACAGAGTATTAATAAGGCTCCACAGCCCCCCTCCTACTTAAATTCAGTGCAACACATCTAGACAGGCAGCTGCACTGGTTGAGTCCTGTGCTACTTCTCTCAGATGTATTGTATAACGACCTTGTTGATCAGTCAATAAAACAGCAAGGGAATATTTCTAACTTGGCTGTTGCCTAGTTTGTTGTGACAAAGTACTAGAGAACAACTCCAATTTGGAGAAAGGAACATCTGCTCCTCTGTCTGGGGCTAGAGTGTCACAGAAAATGCAGGGGAGGCAAACATCCACAATGCTTGTGAGAACCTGGAGCAAACTGTCTCTTAAGTGCAGCTTGTCAGAGGAGGGGCACTCACCTGGGAAATTTGTGGAGGGCTCCATCTGCTGCACTGTCCGCTCGATGATGCGCCTCCCGCGCTCCAGGGAGGATAGAAATGCGGCCTCGTTCTCATTAAGGATATCCTTGATCTGCCCAAGGATCAGAAGGGTTACCCACATTTCAGGGAGTTCTCCAGCTCAGCTCAGCCCTGCTTAGTCAGCTCAAAGCATATAAACCAGCCTTTTTGTTCTGCATGTATCCATCACAACATGGGTCTGATGCATTATTGAACAGTGCCAAAGTCATTGTGTCTCCTGTCACCATTCCTGTCAAAGAAATATTGACCATCCACATGGGGAAAGCTTTAGGCTGACAAATGTTCCCTATGACCCAATTACAACTGTATGTCTGGAACAGCTAGAGAAGTTGCTCTAAGTGAAAGCAAGCTGGGACTAGCCTTAAATCATCATTCCACTTTAGACAAAGGGTATGCAGGAGAGGACAGGCTGTATTTGCACTCAACCAAAAAAGCTACCGTAGCTTTTTTAGAGCAACAGCCGCCTTACATAGCACATGCAGTCCCTGGTAAGGACCTAGTGGACCATATGGAAATCTGCCACAGACACTTGTGCCCAGAACATCTGTCCACCCATGACAACACGGTTGCGGAAGAGGCTACGCAAACTCCTCCAGCTAGGTCCCAAGGGCGGGCTGATTTCTGGGCTTGAGAGCAGTGCTTCACAAAGATAATGAGACAAGGGGATTAGACATTGCTCACCTGGTTGGCATTCCTTGTCAGCTCTGGATAAGCATCTCCCTGTGGAAGTGAGCCTCAGTTAGTGATAACACCCTCAGCATCTTCCTCGGGGGATCTCACAGCATGTCACAAACATTATAGAGGTTACTTGCATACACTAACACATGCTTGTGCTGACTGTAGCACTGGTGTCACTACACCCCCTCCCTCCCATCAGAAGTGATAATAGGGACAAGAGGTTTTTAATGCTGGAATGCATAGCATCAGGTAACACCTCCCTGGAGCTCCTTCCCATCCAAAATTGACTCCTGACAGTATGCAGAAAATGGACATGAGGCTGAATAGGATGTGTGATGACCTTTTTTTCCCCCAAGACAGCAGTTTTACTCACCAGCACTTCCACGACGGTAGGCACCAGGGAGGCCAGGAGCCCAGGTGGAGCCTGTAGAACTTCAGAGCAAAAGCGTACAGCCCTGCGCAGGATCCGACGCAGCACCAGTCTGGAAACACAGCAGGATTCCTCAGGCAGCCATGTGAGCATCCCTGCCCAGCTGCCACATCCAGCATCCCCCAGCTCATCTAGTCTGATTCATCAGCACAGGCCAGCTGCTCCCAACACTCTACACCCTTTCAAGGGGAAGTCTGCAGACTGGAACCCCTTCCTGGCTCTCATCTTCCTGTCTCCCCAAAAGCTCACGTACTCCCTATCTGGGGCCCACACTAAAACCTCTTCCCTGGCTGTTCATATTCCTTTCTAGACCTAACTTCCTCCACCTCATGCCATCTCCTTACGTCCTTACTCTGCTCCAGAGAAGCCTGGGTAGATGCCATCAGTGATGCACACGCACAGGGTGCGCACATGATCTGCCACCACGCGGTAGGCCATGTTCACACGCCCAACATCAGCATTCCCGACCAAACCCTGGTATCTGGGTGCCCTGCAGACCTAAAAGAGAAAGTAGAGAGACAAATCAGCAGAAAATAACGGCTGCAGAAGAAGTTTCAACACAAGAGGCAGACAGCTATGCCTAACATCATGTTTTTCAAGTACCTCTGAACCCCGTGCACCTAGGATGTACTCATTAAATCCTTCCACGGCACTACAGACCAAGACTTCTGTAACTAGCACAGGTCAGCCAATGTCCTAGCACTGAGAAACTTAAAACACTTTGAAGGAAAAATGAATCTGCAGTGCTGAAATTCCAGCGGATTTCCAGCCTGGAATTCTCCCTTTTTTCTAGAACACTGCATTGGACCTGGCAGGACATAACCTCTTGTCCCAAGACACTGCTCAGTAACTGCTCAGAGAAGACTATACTATGCTACCCAGCAAGCAGTCTCTGTTCAAGGAGCTTTTGTTGAGCTGTGACTCTGAGCAGAAGCACCATCACCTTGTGAATAGCATCCAAGATCGGAGTGAAGAGATCTGTGTCATAGCTGGAACGTTTGTTCTGCAGAACTGTCACCAGTCTTTCCAGACCCATTCCTGTATCCACATGGTGCTGCGGCAAGGGAAGGAGATTCCCCTCCACCTCTCTGTCAGCCAGGCGGGAAAAATAAAAGGCAAAAGAGAAGCAAGGATCAGTTCATGGGCAAAAATAAGGAACAGCTGAATCAAAGAGAATGGGAAAGTGACAGGAGATGGAAACATTGGGTGACACAGCATAAGGAAGCTCAGGGACAAGAGTGACAGCAGCCTGCCTTGGCCCTGTCAGGCAGCCATTATCTGACCATCACATAGTATACGCTGCAATGTAAGGAAAATGCAATGTAGGATAGGCTGCAATGTAAGGAAAATGCAATGTAGGATAGGCTGCAATGTAAAGAAAAAGGCCTTCTCCTCCTCTTCCAGACTGCTGCAGACCTCAAGAGATCTCTGGAATGCAGCATTAAGGGAGAATAGGCAGTGAACGTTGAAGAAGACAAGGATTTAAAGCAAAGGGGACCAAGAGCCATGCTGGGCAAATCTCCACAGTTTCTCTCTTGCTCCTGGTCTTGGTATTGCCACCTTCTGGAAAACAGTGATAAGGCTGAGAATAAACCCATGATTTTGGAGTCAGGCTAGGGGGAAAGGCTCTGGAGTTCAGATGAGATGCTTGGTACCTGCTGTACTGCATGAAAACCAAGTTCCAGATCTCCACTACATCGGGGCTGCCCTGGTTCACCAGTGCTGCAGCATTTCTGCCACCACCCACGTGGTCATAGTGGATCTCTGTGCAGGGACCGCAAGGACCTGTGTCCCCCATCTCCCAGAAGTTATCCTTCAATGGGAAAGGAAGCACGTGACTGGCAGGAACCCTGGAAAGGCAGATAACAGTGCTGAGGCATACACACAAACCACACAGTAACCTAGATCACAAAGAAAGCTGGAAGAAAGGAATCCTTTCTTCCTTCTACAGACTCAAAAAGGAAACACATCAGAATTCCTCTGCTTCTCTACTTCCTCTGCTTCCTTCTGTTCACACAGAATTACTCTCCTTAGTGAGATTAAGTGAGCCAAACCACACAAGACCCTAGTCTCAGCCCAGAATGACAGGTTAACACAGCCTGGCCCCTGCTGATCAAGACAGGCTCTCCACAAGGTCTGTGCAGCACCTTGCTCCTTGGAGCAGAGGCAAGACCTGAACACCATCAGTGGCACAGAGCTGGCTGCCTTGGGTTCAAAGCCTACATACAGCTGGAACAAGATCCCCAAACACAGCAGTGCTCTCTGCACCCTCTCACTGAAGCAGACATTGCCTGCTTTCAGAGAACACACTCTCATGATGGAGAGGAAGGAAAGGATTGGAGATCCTGTACATACTTCATCCAGGCCAGCCAGTTTTAGGCACATACCTACCCCCACTGATACTACCTAAGAATGAACCAAAAGTTCAAGAGACCCACTGAGTTCAGAGCCCAGCTGACTTTTAACAGCCCAAAGAAACCCGAAACAAAATGGTAAAACATACTCTCTGGCCCCTACAGCTGATCAACTAAACAGCAAATGCAAGACTGTGGAAAGTAAAATGTCAGCACCTCTTCTCTGACACACTTACCCCAGGTGGAGCCACACGTCCCTGCACTCCTCATCTGCGCTCAGCCCCAGTGAGGGGTCTCCACCAAAGTAGGTGACATAGAGACGATCTCTGGGGATCTCATAGACCTCTGTCAAGAGCTCCCAGGCCATGCTACATGCCTCCTCCTGAGCAGGTAGGGAACATAAATGAAGCACAGTAATTCAGAGTCTTTACAATGGGAATCAAACAACAAAGAAGTTCATTTCAGCTGTTTCTCTCCCTTTCTAATTTTCAGACGTATTGCAAAGAGCAAGGATGAAGGTCAGGAGAATGAGATAGCTCACTGCTGCCAGTGGAAAACTGACATTCCTAAAATGTTGTGAGCCCTTCAGCATGGTGTGCATCTATGTGCTTACTGGCAGAGTTACATGGATTATTTAATTTCCAAATTAAAAATCTATATGCCACCTAAAAAGCTTAGCATCCTTTAGTCTTCTACCCTTTTCAAACCTTCTAGTAATAAACATTAAACGAGCTGGTAACCTCTTTACACCATATTAAGTCGTTAACACTGGCATTCTCACAGAAAACTTTTATTTTTACATGTTGGTCACAGCTTTGGCAGGCTGAGTGCTTTGAGAGTCTGCAGGACACATTCAGCAATAGAGCCCATGAGCTCACCACCTCTGTTCCAGGCCACAGAGCCCCCAGGAATGAATCTGGATCTTACCAAAATGCCTCATGTACACACTCCTATGGCACTACAGCAAAGCTCTGAAAGGCAGGTTATGTTTTCCCCTAGAAAGGGTTCACTACTATCACCTCACCTTAAAGTAATCCCCAAAGGACCAGTTCCCCAGCATCTCAAAGAACGTGTGATGGTAAGTATCTCGGCCTACATCCTCCAGATCGTTGTGCTTCCCTCCTGCACGCACACACTTCTGGCTGTTCACCACCCGCCGGTACTGGGCCAGCTCACTCCGGGGGTGCACCGTGCCCAGGAAAATGGGCTTGAACTGGAAATGAAAGACACACGCTCTAGATGCCTAGGTGTAGGCATTCCTACAGATGCCTAGGTGGCATCTGTACCCGCTATGGACAGATGCCACCTAGTGCAGTGAGCCTGCGCCTGGGGCTCCCGATACACAGAATGGGTCAGGTTGGAAGGGACCACAGTGGGTCATCTAGTCCAACCTCCCTTCTTAAGCAAGTTCGTTCTAGAACACCCGGCACAGGATTGTGTTGAGACAGTTCTTAACTACCGCCAGCGAGAGAGACTCGCACAGCACTACGGCACCAGTGAGAGGCGTCCAGGAGGACGGCGGCGCGGGGAGTCCAGAGCAACGCCGGAGATCTCGGCAGGGGACACCCCGAGCCGGGCGGCGCTCCTCTGAGATGCGGAAGCGCCGGCGAGCCGGAGGAGGGGAGGTGCAGGACAGGGAAGAGCACCTGGTTCATGCCCGCATTGACGAAGAGGAGACGCGGGTCGCCGCGGGGCCGCACAGGGGCCGAGGGCAGGCGGCGGTGGCCGTGGCGCTCCTCGAAGAAGCGCAGGAAGGCGGCGCGGATCTGCCCCGCCGACGGGCAGGCGGCACCGTCGCGGCGGGGGCTGCAGCGCCAGCGCCATGGCACCTCCAGCAGCAGCCGCCGCCGCAGCCGGGCGGCCGCAGCCATGGTGCCGCACGGCGGATGGCAGCGCCGGGGCGCCCGGAAGGGGCGGTACGAGGAGGAGGCGGGACAGACACGACGGAGCGCGGCGGGACTGCGGGAAAGCGCCGCGCGGTCGTCCCCGCGGTCCTACGGCGCACGCGCAAGCTCCGGTCGCAGCTTGGGCTCGGACGGGCCCCGGCCCGGCCCGGCCCGGCCCGTCCCGTCCCGGCCCCTGCCAGCGCCGCCCCGCCCCGCCGCAGAGAGCGCTCCCGCCGGTCCGGCGGGCGGGCGCCATGGCGGTGCGCGGCGTGCCGTGCCTGGCCTGGTGCCTCCGCCGAGTCGGGGCCAGCGGCGACTGGCTCCTGCTGGAGGCCGGCACGCAGGTGAGCCGCACCGGGCTCCGACCCCTCGGAGTGGGCGGGAGGGCGGGCACGGCTCTCGGGGCGCAGTTTGGTGGGGTCTCCTGGTTTCTTACAGCGCTTCCCAGGAGGAAAAAGCACCGCCTTGTCCCACTTAAGGAGCAGCCTCCGTTCGTGGCCGTTCGGAGGGGCCGCCCGGGCGGGCGCCATTCAGCCCCGGTAACGCCCCAGGGCGTGGAAGACGGAGCCAGGCGCTGGAGTGGCCTTGGAAAAAGCCTTCGCTTGTTTATATCTTTACATTCTTATGTCGTATTTAGATAGAGTTGTTCGTGTGACGGTAACGTAAGTGAGGACGAAGGGAGCCATAGCCTAATTAACGAGGTGATGCTTTTGGCGAGGTTAACAGTACCTAAGGCATAAGGTATTCAGGTGTAAATGAGGTCACTTTTAAATTGTTTTGGTGCTGTACAGGAATAGCCGTTTTCTTAGCGATCGTGTTTTTACATTGAAAAATGGGCCCTGGTACTCTTCTTTAAAACGCAGCAGGCAAAGACGTGTGATGACGTTGGGGCAGTGTAAAAGGAGTGCTGTTCTGGCGGTCAAAATCAGGTGGCATGGGTGATGCTGTGGCCAAGGCCTTGCGCTCAAACACCGCAAAAGGCACCCATCCAGACGTATGCTTTTGTTACTCTCCCACTGTGGATTTGAAGCCCTGAGATGTGCAGATCTCCTCGGTGAAGGACTGAAGGCAACAACTTGCAGCCAGGGCACTGATAATTATGCAGGGAATCCAGTTTGGCATGTTACTGTTCTGATTATATGCACAGTGTTTGTCATTTGCAGCAGGGAGGTGCTGTAGGTGTGCCAGGCCACAGAGTACAAACTGCTTTTCCTGGAGATTTAAATCATAATCATAGAATATCCTGAGCTGATAGGGACCGACAGGGATAACCGAGTCCAACTCCTGACTCTGTACAGGACAGCCCTAAGAATCACCGGAATGGACTTGGTAATCTTAAAAGTCTTTTCCAGTCAAAATGCTTCTCTCCTTTCATAACTAATTGCTGTTCAGTGAGCTGTAAGGTTGCACACAGGGACTGAAATGCAGTGGAGGAGTCCAGTTCTGGTGTTAGTCTAAGGATGCCTGAGGATGTTGTCAAAACACTTTTTGAACACTATCAGGCTTGGTGCTGTGACCACTTTGGTGCTAAAGGATACTGCTTATATATGGGGATGGGATGTGATTTGCTGGTACTGCTGTGAGCAGCACTGAACTCCAGCAGGTGAGTGGCAACATCTTGGACCCCTGTTTGCTAAATGAGCTTGATCAAGGGGAAATTTTATGACTGCCCCTGCTTGCTCTCACTCATATTGGTATGTGAGGTCCTGCAGATGTGTGTGACTGGGCCCTGAGGATGCCACTGCAGGGACAAATGCAAAGCTGATTTTATGTTTGAATTCTCATGAAGAAGGGAGTCTTTATCCATTTGAGTCTCTGTACCTCTTACGTATGCAATCCGTGCTGACAGAAAACTATATGAACCATTTAAGAGGTAGGCACTTACGTGTTTGCTTTTATTATCTTAGTTTGCTTCCTTGCTTTTGGTTATGGCATGGGGGTCTGAATTCTTGCTCTAAACTCAAGGTGAGAGCTGCTCAGGTAATGCAGATGAATTAAGAGAAGTGTGCAGAGGAGGCAGCAGAGGGAGGGAGAGGAGTGCTTTAAATGGCCATCTGAAATTAGATGAGATTTAAAAAGATACTGAGTAATAGTACAATTAAATTATGTCCCTTCTTCCAGAAGATAGTATTAGTCTAATGCAGTTCCTTAGATCACTTTTACTACTGATTATGAGCTGCATGTAGCTTAGATTCTGAGCTATAAGATTGATGGTGTGATTTACAAAAGTACTGTGTATTTAGGACAATGTTGAGTGTGCACTTTTTTTGATGGCAGTTTTCTGGGCTATTTTTTCCTGTATCTTTTCTGTTCACAAATGGTTGAACAGATGCAACTAGCAGAAGAAGAAGTTAAGAAGTAATCTTGAGACCCACACACAATAGTGCTGGTTTGAAGAAATGGTATTTGGTTAGGTAATGACTGAGCTGGGACAGAGATGGTTTCTGAGTGGCTTTGAGCAGCTTTGCCGCTGAGGAAGAGTTCCATGAAACCAAGGTTGTTATGTGCCTCAGAGAAATTAAAATTTCCTCAGTGGGAGAGAAAGATAATACTTCAAACTTTGTAAGCTTCTATTTTCTATATACTCTTAAAATTAAATGAAAAAAAAATCATATTATGCCAGACCTTTTGGAAATAACCATAAGATACTGATATAGAGTTTTGCTGTACTTAAATTGAAATGCCATAAACTGAATTTACCATGTCATTACTGATTGCAGTAACTATACTACTTTATTTTTAGGTGACTGTTGGCCGAGGATTAGATATCACGTACCAGCTGGTGTCAAAAACCTGTCCCTTGATGATCTCTCGTAAGCACTGTGTCTTCCAGCAGAATGCAGAAGGGCAGTGGACTGTCAAGGATAACAAGGTATACTCCTGAGATACATTGAATAGAATCCATTGTTTTGGATCTAGCAGTGTATGATACAGCATAAGTGGGATAGAAGGGATTGTGTCTTGCCTGTTGTGCACTTCCAGCAGGAAACTTCAGTCTGCTGCAGTTGGGATGCAAACTGGATTACTTTCTGTATGTAGATCTACCTCTTAGTTTAACATTTTTCAGACCAGTGTGGCATGGCCAAGGGCACTTTGCAGTCTGTGAACCTGTTGGGTGTCGCTTTCTTAAAAAATATCCTATATGAATTTTGATACAGAGTTTTATCTTTTCAAAAGGATAACATTCTTGTAGTGCTAATGAAAAGATAAAGTGCAACTCGTTGTAGTGATACAATTGCTTTGATTATAATCAACTTCAACATGAATCTAGTATTAGAAAAGCCATGCTTCATGTTGTGTTCAAATGAGTTTCTCCTGAAAGTTCTTCTCAGCTGATTAGGATAAAATGTTGATGTCAGAGTCCTCAACGGGATCTCACTTTGACTTCTGTTTTTTATATCATGATCACTTTCTGATTCAGTCTGAAAACAGTAAAATGAGTCATTTGCTGTAAAACAGCACTGGTAGGACAAAAATGTTCAACATGTCATGCAGATTTGAAAGATATTTGGGTAGACACCAGATTAGTTGGAAAAGAATGGAGTGGCTACTATTAAAATTACACTGCTCTTAAACTTGTACTACATGTATAAATTTGAAAACCTAATGTTATTGAATGATAAGAAACATCTACCCTAGATTATCTATTAACACTTCCTGTCTCTTTTCACTGTTGACCAGGTGGTCAGCTTGTTTCATTGATTCTCATTGAGATATGTCAGTTTCTAGTGTTTCTGCAGTTCATCATGAGCACAGACCAGTTTTGCTGTTTTTGAAAACTTTCTTGAGCTAATTTTGAAACCATTTTGTGTTTTGAACATTATCTCTGGATGAACATTTTCCTTCTTTACAGTCTCCTTGTATTTATGAAAAACTTTGTGTTCTTCAAGGCATATAGCCAATGCTTCTTTTTATTTCCTATTTTTTTCCCTGTAATTTCAGGTAACATTAATTGTCAGGAATAATTATTGTAGTATTCTATGTTCATGACAATGATCTGTTGTGGAGTCTTTATTATTTAGTTCTTATTTCTGAAGCTTTTGTGCAGGTTTTTTCCCTCAGAGTTCATTATTTTCTTTCTGCACAAGTACATATGTCAAAATGTTGTTCTTGGTGCTTATTCACAAAATCTGTAATGCAAGAATAATGTGCAGTAAATAATACAGTGCAGTAACTGTAAGAAATGCAACACTGAGCCAATAAACTGGATATTACACGGTTTATTTGAAGAGGTGGCTTGTTCTGATTGAAGCACTGAAGAGGTTGGCTGTGTTTATTTACAATTGCCAGAAATGACTTTCAGAGGATGCTGTAACTACATATTAAATTTTGGTGGTTCTGTGTTTATTGGCAGAGTCTAAATGGAGTTTGGCTTAATAAACAGCGCCTGGATCCATCAAAAGTCTATCCAATTGCTGAAGGAGACCGTATTGAGTTGGGAGTGCCTTTGGAAAACAGAGAGACTGCTGAATATGAGTACGAAGTCATTAAAGACGAATGGGAGAAAATTAGACCCTTTTTAGCCCAAAGAAGTGACCTGGGGAAAGCTAAGTGTTCAAGACCTAAACGTAAATTTAGTTTGGAGGAATTGGAGACATGTGAATCAGAGAGCCTCTCAAACTCCAAATGCAAAAGAGACAGAATGTCCTGTGCCAATGAACCTTTAGATAAACCATGGGTACAGGCAGAAGAGGCCAGACGGCTAACAGAGAAGATGGATGTCAAGCTGCCTGCTCCTGGGCCCAGTGAGGGGTATAGTGATCCAGTGCATGGTAGCCCTGTTCACTCCAGGAAAGCTGTGGCTGTCCCCCAGAAGGACCAGAAAGGCTCTGGTCATGTAGAGTCATGGACTGGCTTGAAAAAGCTGAAGAAATCTCTGGAAGATACAATGAAATTAAAGGTCAAAGTGCAGGAGAAGCAGACTGCAGTTCTGAATGTGAAGCAGAAATGCAGGAAGTCTGATCAGAAGGAGATGCTAGTAATGGAGCAGGAGCTGCAGGAGTTGCAGAACCAGCTCTGCATGGAACAAGAGCATCAGCAGCAGCAGGTGGAAGAGCTGGAGAGGACATTATGTAAAGAGCAGCAGAAGCTAGAGGTATAATGGTGGCAATAATTTTGGCCTGTGTCTTCACTTTGATGGAATGCCTTGTATAAGGCATTGATCCAAAACAGCTCTTGAACTGTACAATAACAAAAATAGTGCTTGTGTGATTTACCCCTGTGAAAGTTTTTGTGGAAGTATTTAACTTAGCATGTAACACAGTGCACATACCAAAAGAAGGTGCAGAGACAGAAGAGATTTGGCTGCATGGGGAGTTCAGAAAAAGGTGCAAAATGAAGCATTTCAGTTGGTAAAAAAACATGTTTTTAAATAAAAAAATGAAAGCCATAACCTGATCTCTCATGCTTATAGAGAGGACAAGTTGAAAAGTAATCACTTTAAGTGTGAATTTCTCTCAGTATATGGCAGAAATAAAGCCCAGTTTGCCTGGCAAGTGCACTGTTTTTAGAGTCAATGAAATACTGCATGCCTTAATCCCTAGGGGGAAGTAGATTATTTTCCTGCTTTCAAAAAACCCTCTCTTGCAATCTGTAAGTACCTTTAAGCAGTAAATATATGCAATAAGTTGCTTTTTTGGTAACAGACCGAAATCTGTTTGAATTTGAAATCAAAATCTGGTTTAAAGAAGGTGCGGATTCATCTTGGAGTGAGTCTAATAATTTATTAGTTACTTCCTTAAAGTCTACTGCTAAAGGCAAGATACCAGTATCAGAAGTACAGAAGGTTTGGAGTTGGGCCCTTAGAAACAATGGGACATTTATGTGGAGCTTTAGGTATCTCTGAAGTCTTTGAATGTACTCAAATCAGAGTTGCAGCTTTTAAGCTGTTGCTGATCTCTTTGCTTCTATGAATATGCTGGTGCCTTTTGAGCTAGAATAATGTGGAGGTATTCCAAATATGGAACTGTAAATGATATATCCATTTTAACTCATCACATAAATGATAGCTTAAATTTCTGTTGTACACATGTAACGGTAGAGTGGAACATCTTGCCATTTGTTGAAAATCAGTGTTGTTTCTTTAAGCATATCCTCTAAAGAGAATGTGCAGAGTAGTAATTTTCTGTCTCTTATGTTCTTCAAGTCTCTTTTTCCCCCCCCCACTTCTTACCCCACCCAGGGAGAAAAGTGTCAACAAGGGGAGGAAAATCTGAAGGAGCAGCTGGCCCAGGTCCTGCAAGAGGCAAGTGATTATGAGTTTAGGTTTGGTCTAACTGTGTAATTCAGATATTTAAATCTTTCCAAGTGTTTTGACTTCTTGGTAGAAGACAAGGACTTTGCCTTAGGTGACTGAAAAACCTAACTGAAGTGAAAGAATAAACTGAAAGATGGAATACAAAGTGTGATGGCACTGGGAAGATCCTAAATAACTAGCAGTGCATTCCAATTTTAAGTTAAGGATAAACTACCTTAACACCTGAACTTATACGTCTTGCTCTTCTAGGAGGAGAATAGGAGAAATGAGTGTGCTGAGCCTTATAACTATGACCACATATCTTTAATAGGATAGTTTATAACAGTACTCTTATAACTTCTGGAATGGTATTGTTACAGCATCATGCTTTGATGGAAGAACTGAATCGTAATAAAAGAGATTTTGAGGAGATAATTCAAGCCAAGAATAAAGAACTGGAAGAAACCAAGGTAAGAAATAACTGCATTCTTAATTTTATTCATAAATGAAACACAATATGCTGCATGAGCAGACAAGATGGCTTATTTAACATTTGTCTTGGCTCTGCCTGGCCTACTATATTGCAAAATTTCTGTGTTTTGAGGTGGCAGCTGACACTAGGGGAGAAGGCACCTTGTCCTTTTTATAAATTGGTGTTGAATTGAACAGTTGTTATGCGATCTTTCTCAATCATAAAGAAAGCCCAAAGCACCTGAACAGTGTGTTTTGGAAGAGAGACGAGCCCATTGCACCCTTTCCTTGAAAAACAAACAAACAAAAATCAAACCAGAAATAACAGGAAAAAAAATCCACCAACAAACCAAAAGTGTTTGAAAAGTGAGGTGCTTAATTTTCAGTTAAAGTGCATTTAAGTAAAACTGCATTGTGACAGCAGTTCTATAAGGGAGTGTAGGACTGAACCAACATGGAATTTGACTAATGAATGAGATAAACCATGGTTCTTCCTGCCCTTGACATAAAGTGATGAGCGGAAAATAATTTAGGAGCTCCTTTCCTGTGTCTTAATTTTGGAAATTATCACATTATCCACCACTGACAGCGTGCTTTGTTTTTTAATGTCATCTTTGGAAATTTGTTGCTGTTTCAATTATAGCTCTCAATTAGAAGAATTTTCCTGTTATTTTTACAAGTTAGAGCGGGTACCTAGCCTAATCAGACTAATTCAACTCTCAGCAAGCAAACAAAAAGATTATTAGGTTGTTAAATGCAAGTAAGTGTCTTAAACTTTATTACTTCCTTTTTTTAGCATTTGAGATGTTTATTCTGTTGGGTGTTCTGCTTTTCATATCAGACACCAAAAAGAAATATTGATTAAAGCCAAACTGTTGCCAGGAACAAGTTGAAAAAGATTTTGAAAAGACTGATCAGCTGGTAGTTCCTTTAGGCTGAAGGGAATTTTTGTAATGGCTGCTGTTCTTCCTTCCAAGTTCTTCGTAGTGGGAATATTCTCAGTACTGCTGAGATGACAAAGAGGAAAGAGATTACAGATCTGTGTATGTGATACCCACTCCACTTTACACGTGGAGATTTGCAGTATAATTTTCTTCCCTTGCACATACACTTCCTGCCAATTGAGAAAAACCTTGTTCTTTGTTGATACACAACCATATGTACTTTTCCACCAGGAGGAGAAGGAAAAGGTGAGAGCCCAAAAAGAAGAGGTGTTGAATCAGATGAATGATGTGTTGGAGAATGAGTTGCAGTGCACAATCTGTTCTGAGCACTTTATTGAGGTATGTTTAAACCTGTTTGGGTTTGCCAGTAAAAAAGAGACTTGAGAATCTTTCCATAGCTCTAGTAACCCAATATTTAAGCCCGTTTCTTTTACTTCACTTATTTAACAGTCCCAATAGACCCACAGTGAGTTCTTATGGGAAAGAGTTGACCCTGACATCTATTCTGTCTGCCCTGACTCTTCTTTGCTTGACAGCAAGTTCAGCTTTAATGTCTCTATCTGCATAAATATGAGTGCTTAATCCTAAAGTGCACGTAAGTTTGGAGCACTTGTGTAGGATTTTGAACTGGTGCTCTGAGTTGCTGCTGACAGCTGCTTGGGGAAGAATTATTTTGTAGTGGATCTTGCTTTAAGCTGACTAGAGTTGGACTGTTTGAAGTTTAGCTATATGGAGAGTTTAATAAAGGAAGGGAGGTACCATATTCAGTCAAGTCCTGGGATGTTTATATTGGGCAGATAAACTCTTTCTTTGAGAAATTGGTCTGTTTTCATTTGATTTGACAAGTAATAGGCTATGCTTGTTGTGTAGACTGTTATTTTTGTTCATGTTTTTGTAGTAGGTCAATTTCATTACATTGTATTTTTACTATGGGAAACTGGATGAATTAGCCTTGTTATAATGGCTAATAGCTAACTGAAATTTTAGTTTCTGGTTTCTCAGTGTATTGAGATGCTATTTTGCAGTATCTGAGTTTTTTTCATAATTTATCCTTTTTAAACTGGCATAACTTGTAATAAAATTAATTATTTTTTTCTGTTTCTGACTTGCTGTGACTTACAGTGACTCCACTGACTGACTTGTAACGCTGGCTTGACCTCTGGCATGGGGGGGGGGGGCGGGCGGTTTGTGTGTGACTCCTGAGAAGGCCCTAAAGGCTTTGAGCTCTCCAGTCCCTTTCCCTGTACAAAATATTTATCTAACGTTTCCCTGTATTCAGTATGATTTTACTTGACAGTGCCTGTGCAAGCATGCTGTGACCAGTGTCTTTCTGCTGAATTCCACAGGCAGTCACTCTGAACTGTGCACACAGCTTCTGCTCCTACTGTATCAATGAGTGGACAAAACGTAAAGTGGAGTGCCCTATCTGCAGGCAGGAGATCAAATCAAAGACACGCTCTCTGGTGCTGGATAACTGCATAAACAGGATGGTAGAAAAACTAGATGTGGAAATGAAAGAGCATCGCCTAAGCCTTATCAGAGGGCGGAAAGGTGAGAGGTGGGTGGATGTGGCATGATGAGTACAATATCTTATACCATCTGTTTTGCACAACTTTTTTTGGCACCTATATACCAAGAAGATGCTCAGGGAATGCTGCAGAAACATTAAAAAAATAATAATGAGATCTCTTGACTAACTAGCTTTACTGCACCGTAAAATAAAATTAGTACAAAGTTTGGAAAAAGACTTCAGTATGAACTCGGCAGTCTGGTGGGACAACATAGTTTAATCATGCTAAAGGTTATGCTCTTTCAAAGAGATCACTTAATAAACGCAAAAATACATAAAATGGTCCTTGAAAAATTTACCAGGCACTTCTGATTAAGCTGTGGAGTACATAATTACAGAAACTCAGCAGACCTGACAAGAAGCTCCAAATTCTTTTCTGTGTGCTAGATTTATGTAGGAAATCTCTGAAAGAGACAGTGGTATATCATGTAAGTATGGCTGAACTGACAGTTGCTCTGACATGTTTATATTTGTGGAATTAAAGCCACTGTGGCTTACAGGCATAACATCTTGCCTAGTTATTGCTAAAATACTGTGCGTGATGCTGATTGCTTTAATAAAAACCCCAGTGTGGGTTATTCCTAGTCTGCTTCCTTCTTCTAAATGTCTTTCTAGAGCACTTGACATTGGTATCTAGGTGCTAAAATGTAGATGTCTGTTCCTGCTACTCCTTAAATTTCTATTGCTGTGTTCTCTTAAGTGTTTTGCTTTCCCTTCATAGAGATGAGTGCATGATCCTTAATTTTGCAATATATCAAATTGTATTTTTACCAAAAGAAAGGTGCTTTTGATTCCTTTCAGATGTGCCATATTGACATAGAATGACATCACTAAGCAGTGCTAGTTCAAGCCTGAAACGATAACCTATGTAACCCTTTCAGTCTGATTCCCTCAGGAAGTGCTGCGTTGCTGAGAGGCTGCCTGGCTCAGCTACAATAATTGCTTTTATCTCTGTAAAGAAACTGAGGCAGCCCTTGTGTATTGGATGCTGTGGCAGAGTGCCACAGTGCTCCTGAAGTGTCTGGTCAGGTAGCTGATGGGCACTAGCTGAAGTGGTGCCTTCATTGCAGCCCGTTGTGTGCTACACCAATGGTCTTCATCCTTGTTCAAACAAAAAGCAAATGAGTTCATAGCCTACCTTCAGAAGTAACGACCAGTAAGAATTCATTTAAATTTACTGTGACATGCTTCAGCTGGAAGGTGAAATGGTTTCTGTGCCTCTTTTTGTGCAGTGATGGAAACATTTTGATTGAAATGAAGAAAAGCATTTGTCTATTTAAAATTAATTCCTAAGAAATACACCTGTTAAAAGAAGAGTTATGTTGGAAGTGGCACTTAAGAAGCTGTCAAGGCTTTCCAAGAAACCTTTCTAGGAGTCTTAGTAGCCCTGGCATGAGAAAGACTGCTAGCCCTAGCTTGCAGTCTTAAATAGATGAAGTTTTTGATGAAGCTGTAAATGTCCTGAACAATCAGTACTTGTTTGAGAGTCCCTTACCACATTTTTTCTTTCCTTTTCCTACCTGGCAAGACACTGAAATTGCCAGTTGTGTCCCTGTGAAGGGGTGGAGAATGTCTCCTCCTCATCTGTGTTACCTTAATAGGAAAAGACATACAGAACACATTAGAGCACTTAAGAAAACAAGCAAATAACTCCCATTCCTTTTTTTCTTTTATGCTGAAAACTGAAATGAAAAAGGCCTATGTCTTTCCCAGCTTGAAAGACTTAACTGCAAACTGACAGTGAGATGCTAAAATATAGTTTCAAAGACAAGTAGTAATTTATCACTTGTGTGTACAGTGGTCACAGCTAACTTTTGTATCTGTGTGTTTTGAATGCAGAGAAACAGAATGTGGTGGTGAAACCAGCCACAGACAGTGACAACAGTGTCCCTTCTACCACCTACTTCATCTTGTCAATGAGCAACTGTGACAGTGAGGACTCTGAGGAGGATTCTTCCTATAGTGAAAGCTACTATGTTATCTGAACATTGTTACTGCAGACTCATTGCCCCTGTGCTGCCTAGAATCAACCTAATGGTATTTGGTTGACTGCCGCTTGGAGGAGTGGACTGGGCACCTGTGAAGAGACTGGAGCTGTAAACTAGCAGCATTTGGAAGAAGAATCTTGTTTTCCAAATGAATGCACAGAAGCTTGATCTCTAAAAAAAATTGGATTTGTGAGAGAGCTGACTGCCTTTGTGCTGGCTAATTGACTTACAAACCCTAAGCTTTCACGTTAGCTTCCGACCTGCTCAGTATAATGAATGAGTTTGTATTGCATCATTGTCCTTTCCTTAATGAATTACATGTTTACATCAGCATCTCTTATTTCAGGCAGCAGAGGGAATGTCCCAAGCGTTTTGAGAACTTGGCCATCCCCACCAGCAGGCAGGAGATAGGTATATCGGGAAAAAGTGCCAGTGTGGGCTTTCCTTTTGAATTTCATGTGGCAACTAGTCATCCTAGCCTTTGGCATTAAAGGTGATAAAGGGTGGGATATGGACACTGTTAGCTGCAAGTGCATTGTAAGCTAGCTGCTGGCCATCAGCTTGCTCTGTTTATGTAGCCCATTTTCCATTAGATAGGGATAGAGGAGATTAAATCTTCCAGAAGTCTTTAGCTAGTGTTCTTTTCATGTAGTGTCTTTGGTTTGTTCCCTCTTCAGGTTTTTACATAAAGGGTTTTAGAACTGGGAAACAGCACATCAAGAAATTTTTAGCAATGACTTTAAAAACATATAATGAGCAGCAGGAGAAGAACCTCTGTATCTTCAGGTGTGCTGCTCCCCTGTCTGTTGGCAGGGTAGGAAAGCAGCATCTGTAGACAACCACAAGGTACAGAATTAAGCACTTTCATTTTACTGTTTACAAGACATAACTGTTGAGATGTGGATTGTGCTACCATCATGGCAAATCACTCGTTCATAAGAGACCAATCAAGTCTTGCCTTATCCTATCATGTATTTGCTATTGAGTTCCATTTTCTAGTGACTTATGCTTTTGACTTAGTTGTTACATGGAAAGGACATTTACACTGTGAGAACAGGATGGGGAAGCCCTTCTCTGTAATATTTCTTTGGCTCTTTGATTATACCTTTTTGTTTCTATCTTTACTTTGTTTAAGAACAAAAATATAAATCCATTTCTGCATTAGTCTTTTTTGGTGCAGCCACTGAGATGTCTTCTAGTTGTCTTTAGACTTTTTTGAGAAAACAGACTATCTAATTTAATGACTTTATTTCATGTTTTGATTGCTGTATGCAGTGTGACTACTGTAAAGTACTGTAAAGAAAGATGTTTGTATTCAGGAACTGATCAAAGCCCAGTCCTTCAAGACTGTGACTACCCTAATGCTAATTTAATAGTTACAATAGCTAGCTGTTACCTGCTTCCCCTGAGAAAGATCCCAATAAAAAGGTGCATGAATCATGTCCTAAGGAAGTAGTGTATTCTGACATATTTGGTCAATAGGATTTAAACAGGCGAGGCCTGATCAGTGGGCCAGGCAGCTTGCTTAAAACTTTAGTGTAAGGTTTCTTTTGTGAAGGAGACATTATATTTTCTGTATTCTTCTTTCTCTTTTAATGTTCACTTTCTGTGTGTGTTCTTGAGAGTTTGTTTTATGAATAGATGCTTCCTAGAATGAGCAAGAGAAGAGCATTCCTCAAAATGCTCATGAAACAGGCTGATATGGAACAGGCATTTCCAATGAAGAGGAGTAGAAGGAAAATACTCTGGTTACATAGGACTGCAAATTCTTCGGCTCGGTATCTCTTCCATACTGCTGTGCTTTTTGTCTCATTTCATTTTGCAAAATACATATTTATTTTATTATGTTGGTGTTTATGCATATTGCAGAGAAGGATAATACTTCCCCTGGTAACAGAGTGGTAATCTTTGGTTTGGTTTCTGAGTGTGTCTTCTTTTCACTAGAATGTGAAGAATGTAAGTGGTGTATTCCAAATTATTTTCACTTTTACTGGTAGGTGCACAGTGCGTAAGCGTCCACAGAGAGGGATTAAGTATTAATACTGTCCACTTACAAAAGCTTTTCCCTGACAAAAGCAGACCTGTGTATCTGCAGTGTGCTCTCCTTTGCTCTAAGGTATGGATACTTTTTTCTACTTGTTGTCTACTTGGTTCTACTTTGATGAGCCCTTGGTGATGTTAATGCCCTGAACTGTTACGTGTCTCGGGATGGCATCAAGTGCTTCCAGATGTCAGGTTACAACTGAGCTAGTCACAGATGATGCAGGGCAGGTTCAAGACTTGCTGTTTTCCCTTGGAAGACAGCTGTCAGGTAGTGTGATAATCAGAAACTTTCAGAGCAATACATTGTCAGCATCAGTGGAAGAGATGGGAAGGAGTGCAATTAAAAGGAGACCATCACTGAGGGATGTTTACTCCACTGAGGGATCTGTGGAGTCCAAGGCCAATCTGACAATCTTGTGCAAGAAAACTCTACCACGTGTGGTGAGCCTGTCACAGGCAGAGTGGGAGCTTGAGACAAAGTTTAATTATTAAAGAAGCCCTCCCATTGAGTCACGAGGTGCAGACAGGGCCCCCTTGCTTTTTAAAATCCTTATCAGAGGAGCCTGGATGTGGCTGGATCCAGTCTTAGCCCCAGACTGTCAGTGGTTTGTGTCGAAAGGATTATATAGGTGAAAATGAACCTTTATACAACTTTGTCCTGAAGGATTTAAGGATGGCAAACCAGATTTATAAATATGTTATAATTTATTATGATAACGATTGGACAAAAGATCTTTATCAGAATTATTTACCACACAGTATAGGAGGTAGAACAGCTCTTACAGTGCACTATGATGAAATACTGAAGCAGTTGTTTTAAAGCAATTGTATTAAAACTAGGGAAAAAACCCAGTTAAGTAGAGATAATGTTATTCACCCATGACTGTGGACTAATTTCTTTTGCTCAGTCATGAGGAGTAACCTTGAGCAGCATCCCCAGTCAAGGGAGAAATCTCCACACATACACTTCAAGAAAGGGTATATTAGAAGACTATGCCCTTAAAATTTGGGACTGGGCTTTTATAGTATGAAGTTACTGACTGTCAGTCATAGGTCTCCAGGCTAGCTGTGTCAGCTCAGCAACTTTAGATAAATTATCTGTAGTATCACTTACTGGTTCTGGGTATTTCACCAGGTGTATCCTATCACATCTTCATCTCACTATCAGGATGTTTAATTTCGGGACTGATGAGTCATACTGGCTTCAGCATTACTATGTATCAAAAGCAGCTTGATGACCCCTTCTTCATTTTCCATGTATAGCTTTTCCCATAGTCATTGTTTGAGTTGTTTTTCCCATTCCAGGCAAGCATCCTGCTCCAGAGCCTTAGCAACAACTGTCAAATTTAACTGCAGAATGTGTAACAGGCAATTCAATAATCCAGCTGTGCCCCCCTTCCCCCAAGTAGAAGTGCAGGTTTTCTTTTCCAAAAATATGCTCTGACTAGTCAATGTTTTATTTCCTCATCCTCCCGTCCTGACATAACTCAGCCTATTAGACATACAGTTAACAGCAACTACCATAACCGTGAGCTACACTTCTCAAGTAGGATCCTTCTGTCTCTCGATACCTACCGTGTTTGGTTTTGTAAGACTAAGCACTCAGACTTGTGTGCTGAGCTGTATGTCCCCAGGGTTCGAGCTTAATGCAAAGTACAAGACGGCTCCCGGGATCAGGTTGGAAAAGACCTCTGAGGTCATCGAGTCCGGCCCATGACTGAACGCCCCATGGGAACTAGGCAATGGGAGTGCCACCTCCAGGCTTTCCTTGAACACCTCCAGGGATGGTGACTCCACCACCTCCCCGGGTAGCACATTCCAATGCCGAATCACCCTTTCTGGAGAGGAATTCCTCCAGCTGTCCAACCTGAACCTCCCCTGCGCAGCCTGAGGTTGTGCCCTCTCGTCCTGGCAGTGCTTGCTGGGGGGAGGAGGCCGATCCCCGCTTGGCTACGACTCCTTCTGGGAGCTGTAGAGAGCGATAAGGTCACCCCTGAGCCTCCTCTTCTCCAGCCTAAAAACACTCCTACCTTCCGCTACGCTACACGATCGATAAACATTTTTATATCCGTATATTTACAAATTATTAAGCGGTGTTTTCCGCCCGGGCGGGGCTGCCCGGGGTCCGGCCCGTGAGGCGGTGCGTCACTGCCACGCGCCGGCGGCCGCCGAGGCCCCGTGCGAGGGGCGGGCCGGGGGCGGCGCCGGCGCCGCGTCGGAGCGCGGAAACGAAAGCGGCGGCGGCAGCGACCTCGCGCTCTGCGAGCCCTTCGGAGCCCGCCGCCTGCCCCGCTTCTGCCGCGAGTGCCGCCCGCTCCAGCACGGCGCTGTCCGCCGACCCCGGTCGTGTGCGGGTCAGCGCGGGGCGCGGCCGCCGGCGGCTCCGGCCGTCTCCCCGCTGCCCGCCCTCCGCCTGCGGGCAGGTCTCGGCTCGGCCTCTGCCACCGGGGGCTGCGCGGCGGGCGGCGTGACGGGGTGAGAGGCAGAGAAGGGCAGCGAAGCTGGTGAAGGGTTTGGAGGGTAAGTACTGTGAGGATACAGGCTGAGGGACCTGGGGATGTTTAGCCTGGAGAAGATTAGGCTCAGGGGAGACCTTATCGCTCTCTGCAACCCTCGAAAGGAGGGTGTAACCAGCAGGGATTGTCCCCTGCTCCCAGGACAAGAGGACACAGCCTCAGGCTTTGCCAGGGGAGATTTAGACTGGACATCAGGAGGAATTTCTCTACAGAAGAGGTGATGAGGCGTTGGAGTGGATAGCCCAGGGAAGTGGTAGAATCACCATCTCTGGAGGCGTTCAAGGAAAGACTAGACATGGCACTTAGTGCCATTGTCTAGTTCCCATGGTGGTATTCACTCATGGGTTGGATTCGATGACCTCAGAGGTCTTTTCCAACCTAAATGATTCTGTGAGAGGCCGGTGGTGCGGTGCAAGGGGGCTTTAGGACTTTCCCTCGCAGCTGCAGGACTCCTGAGGGACCGGCAAACTTGCCCCTAAGTTTGCATGGTTTGAAATTTGTTGGGAAGTCAGGTGTGCTGAGGGACCCTTAGTTGGGTTTGGAGGGTGGGGGTCTTGATAGGGGGCTGGTAGGAGTGAGCTAAGAGTGTTGGTCTCATTTGGCTCTCTCAGAAGAAATATAAAATGGCTGGTTTCTTAGAGATAAAGCGTAAAAAACCAAAACCCTAAAGTGAGGCAAGAGCAGATAAAGGTTAGTTGTCTGTAATAGAACTTCTGGTATAAGGGAAAAGATTTCTTAGCCATAGTGCAGTGAGGTTGTGGGATCATTTTGCAGTCAGAGTTGTGGGGATAAAGAAAGGATTTAGCCTTAAGCTGCCTTGTGTGTGTTTGTGGAAATAAGTTTGATAACCAAAGGTTTGAACTGGTGACCTGGGGTATCTTTTATAGCCCAACAATTCTATGTAGTATAGGAAACACTAATCAAGTTACAGTTTCTTTTATTTTTTTTTTTTTTTTTGCAGTTGCAGGGAGGTTTTAGCTGGTCTGCTAAAACATTTTGCCTTTAAATTTTTCCCTTTCCTTGCTTCTTGTCTTCTGCAAGCCTTCCAAGCTGGCTTCTGTTAACTCCATCTTAAGCATTAGACCTTTCTCTGAGCTTATGCAAATTTATCAGCCACATCCAGAAACTGGATATTTTGCCAGTGATTCCTGGTGAAAAACACAACTGCATGCACAACTTGAGCACATATATTTAATAAAGTTCTGTTATAAAAGTCATGCAGAAAAGCTCCTTTATTAAGATTCGCAGAGGTGAGGTCAGAGTTGTTTGGAGTCTTGTGAGGAATTGGTTCCACCTTGCATATTCTCCATTAGATGGATCTGACATTTTTTCAATGTGTTTGGATAAAATGAATCTTCAATTCAGTAGTAGTAATGAGCTCCCATATATTTAAGTTATTGAACAGTCTACATCTGGGTAACTTGATCTACTTGCATTTGGGGATAAGTAGGTTGTAGAAGAGATTTGAAATTCATCAGTTATAGGGAAATTTCTATATCAGTTTCCCATTTGATTAGTTAAGACTAGATGTTTACAAAGGCAAATTCAAAAGAAGCCAAGACTTTAACCTAAAGACATTTATGTTGAGAATAATACTGATACTAATACTGAACATCATGACGTGATCTATGCTACCATGCTGCTGTGCATTACAGAAAGTTATGCTTAATGTTTGCCAAGTGTGATCTTCTTCTTTCAGCGTTATACAGCTCATACAGGAAAACATGAAGAGAAGGACTGAACCTGAATTTAGCAGCCCCCAAAATAAGCAGAAGAAGAGGATAGAAGACTTGGGATTAACCCTCAGTTCTACTTCAGATGATGAGAATCAATTTAGTAATCATACTACTCAAGGTAAAGTTGGAGATCTGGAATGTGCTGCTGCAGGGGATATAAATAATAACCAGGAATTGAACCTGCATCTCCTGAATCCTAATTGATAGCCTGAATTTCAAGGATATACTCTCTTTAGGATAAAAGCTACATTATTTATTTTCATAACCTTGGATTGGTGTGAATTATTTTAGGCTTTTTATAAATCTTATGTAAACTTTTTAATCTGGGAATTATATGAGTTCAGATGTAGAAAACTGGATTTGAGGTAGGTGACATGCATGATCCAAAGCTCTAATCATTCTTGTCATATTGATCTTTTCAGTCTCAGCAGTTATTTCTGGTTTGGAAACTCAGTACTGAGGTGTTGTGGGTGTTACACCATAAAGAAGCATCATAATCATATTTTTGTTTGAAAAGGAAGAGAAAGAAGTCATTAGTCTTACCGTATTTCTGCAGATGGGAGAAATTTAGATGAATACAAAGGGATCAGTTGGTTGGAGCTTTTACTTTGTAGGACCATCTCTTATGCTGGCTCAGTGTGATTTTGCCAGGGGACAGAGTTGTGAAAGCTCACAGGTGTTTGTTGTCAGAAAGATCTCTTTCAGAGTTAACTAATTGCCTACTTTTTCTTGGAGTGTGCTTTCTCACCTGGAGTTGGGATATACCACAGATGAGGCATATGACCTGCACAATTGGTATGGCTGTTGTGGGACACTAAACTTTCCCAAGATGGTACTTCACGTTGCCTCACTGTCATGCCTGCTATGTCAGAGTCTTAGGATTGCCCATGGTCATGAAGTGTTTCAAGTGCCTGAACACATAAAGAAGCCTTCTCTTGTGAAAATGGAAGTGAGTGTGTGTGGGAGTAGCTGTAGTTGCAGGTATAGTGTGTGTACCTGTCTGAGGAGGCCAGAGGTGCAGAATGTGCGAGCTGGGGTAGGGAATGCTCTGTGCACTCAGGGCTGAGCTAAAAAATTCAAACTGATGATTTTTTTCTTTTTCTTTCCTCCCTTTTAATTATTGAGTTTATATATGAATTGAAATAGGCTGTAAGCCTTAGTGTTTAAGAAACAAATTGGTACAGCTCAAGGACAATATTTTGGGTAGAGTTAATTGTTTATTAGTCTATTACACCCATTTTGGTTTCTAATGAAAGAAGGGAGGTTGGGGAAAGAATTGATTTGAGATTTAATCTCAGCTGAGCATGGCTTAGCAAATCTAAAAAACAAGAAGAGTTGTAAAGGGACTCCATTGGAACTTATGCAGTAGGTAATTGTGTTTAAGGCATTTTATGAGTCTCTATAAAATAAGACAGGTAGCAAAGAGTTAAAAAGCAGGTAGCAAAGTTAACTGAAGCTATGTACCAAAGAAGCAGAAAGCGGTAACTGACCCTAAAGCAAAAATCCTTTGTGTGTTCTTAGGTAAAAGCTTTGTGAAAGAAACAGAAATATATCTTGTGTGATAGATGTTTGAAAATCAAGAAGGGTATAGAATGTTGCAAACACAGGTGAATCATAGCCTTCCTTGTCTGGAGCTGGAAGCCCCAAATGTTGATACTGTAAAACTCTAGTGTAGTAATGTGGGGACACAAGTCCTGAATCTTAAAAACTGCTCAGCAACAATCACTGGGGACACAATGAAAGTGTTTTAACTACAGTTGTATATTTTACGGTGCTGTCTTTCATTTTTACTTCACTTTCTTGTAATACGTTTTTTTTTTTTTGTTGATTTTTCAGTTATTTCCTGTTACTTCACTGATGCTTAGTTTTCCAAACAGGAAAATAACAGATCTGTGAGTTGAGAGAGAAATAGTCTGTGTTTTTGCTTAAATTAGACAAATCTAAGAAAAGTTCAATCCTTCTTTTTAAGTATTATAATACTTTTGGGTTTTTAAACACATCTGTGGAGCTAAATTACTCCTTCTTAAGAGCTAAACAGAAAAAGATAAACTCTGCTAACAATCTCCTGGTTTATGTCTGGACAACTTTTGTAGTTCAACTTCCCATATTTGTACAAAACAGC
Organism: Taeniopygia guttata; assembly: GCF_048771995.1. Classification (NCBI taxonomy): domain Eukaryota; kingdom Metazoa; phylum Chordata; class Aves; order Passeriformes; family Estrildidae; genus Taeniopygia; species Taeniopygia guttata. The sequence continues at coordinate 85,371,499 of NC_133027.1, forward strand.
ACAAAATGATTTCTAGCACTGGGCAAACAAGGGAGCTCAAGAGGCAGAGAGCCAACACAGAGCAAGGCTGTGCTTGCTGTGGATTGCTGCTCCTATAGTTTGTATGAATTAGCTATAGTAAGAAACTTGTACCACTGCTTCATCCTCATAGTGATATTACCCCAGGAAAAACAGAAAGACTCATTGGATTGTAGGTCCTCCCTGGGCACCCAGCTGATGCAGAGCACACTGAGACAAATGAGACTACCATGATTCCTGCCCAGATCCCAGTTACATCCTGCCTGGAGCAAGTAGGTTTGGGCATCTCACAGCTGGAGAGCAGCACTGAGGATTATGCAGCTCATACAGGCCTAGGTTCTTATCAATTAGATCCCAAGGTGGAACTAGGCACAGACAGAGCTTTATTATTTGATGCCCATGAAGGTTCTGGTGTGGAAGGTTTACTTTGAGTGCTTGCTATGTATGTTGATATTACCTTGATTGAACCATTGACTTAAGTTCTTCCTCAAACCTTTCTCAAGGTATTTTAAAGAAGATTGGTGTTCTCTGACCTTATCTTTCACTGGAGTTTGTATGTATCTGTAAACTCTAGATGTGAAAAACTCTCTCACTTGCTGTAGTGAACCTAGGGATCCTTGTTATTTAACTGGATAGTGGGGGTTTAATTGAAGTATAATAAATTTAGCTTTACTCTTATTTCTGCAGTGTTGGCCACTTGGTAGATCCCTGTGTACTTGATGTGAGTTTTTGGCTAAGTTAGGGATGGATTTACACTTGTAGTTAGATAGGATATGGAAGAAAATTCAGTATGTTTTATCAAGGTGTAATTGTCACTATGCACAGGAGAGAATCCCTGTGGATCTTCTCAGTTCCTCAGGATCATTGCAAAGGTCAGGCACACCACAGTACTATTCCTGTGGCTGCTCTGCTGTGTGATGGGGTTTGCTCAGCCCTTTGTGGGGCCTGGAATCCATGGGGTCAGAGAGGTTGTTTGTGTCCCTGAGGCAACAAGAAAGACAACCAAGTGTTGGTTGCACAGGGTGTGTTAAATTACACCTACACGCTTTGTGTAACACATTTGAGATACCGAAGTGTCCTCTATGTGTATGTGTTCAGAGTATTTAATGAGTCTCACTGTATTCTAATGTGATTACTGAGATGTCTTTCTTCCATTTTATTTTTATTTTCATTCTCATTTTTTTGTTTGTTTTCAGAGTCTTCCAGTGGGTCTGAGAGTGAGAGCGATGAAAAAAGACCAGTCTTCAGCAATGAGTTCAAACAAGACTCTCTTGTGGAGGGTACTTCATCTCGCTACTCAATGTATAATAGTGTCTCCCAAAAGCTTATGGTAGGTCAAAATAGTTTTGGGCCAAACTATTAAGAACTGATGAGAACAAAGTGAAAAGACTAGTTTGTTACAAAAAATACTTTAATTCTGATTCTCTTTGTAGCACGGTTCTCTGTCTTTTATTTCCTTACTGTCTTGTGCATACATGAAACTGACTGCATCCCCAGTTTTTGTTATTGTTCTCTTACTGCTAAAATTTACTGAGAGGAAAGCCTGAAAAACTAGCAGATAATGAACATAGTCCTTTTAACCAAAGAGATGTATATGTGTTTGGTATTTGAAATGCACATGAATGCATGTTCACAACAAATTTCATCACAGCATGAATTTTTTCCTTTAGCAGCATCTTTTTTATGAAGTGTCCATACTTACTGAACCCTGAGATGAATGGCTCCAGGCTCCTCACTACTTTTCTCTCTGAGCAGGCTCTTTCCACATTACTGAACCTTTTGTAATTTGCTGTCATCTCAAACATCATTCTTCAGATCTAGTTTTTTTGTATCCTGCCTCAATGAAGTGAACTCACTTGAATGTCCTGAAAGCTACAATCGAGATTAAAAATGCTCAATGCCTTCAAGTCACTTCAGAGGGATGTGCCATTTTCTGTACTACTCTTTGACCTTAGCAGTAGTACATAAACTCAAGTCCACTCACCTCAGAGTGCTCCCTTTGCTCCCTTTATAGGCCAAGATGGGCTTCCGGGAAGGAGAAGGTCTGGGAAAATATGGGCAAGGCAGGAAAGATATTGTTGAGGCCTCCAATCAGAAGGGAAGGAGAGGCCTTGGCCTGACCCTCAAAGGATTTGATGGGGAGCTCAATATTGATTGGCAGGATGAGCCAGAGGTAAGTACTTTATGTTTTAAGTCCCATTTCTCTTGTTGTCTTCAGCAAAAACTGGGAGAAAAACCCACACTTTACACATTCTTTCTTGGCAGTCTCTTTTCCAGTGTCTCTAAACTGTACTTTGAGTACTAGACTTCTGATTTGCCTTGATTATAAGACTATAATAAAGGGGAACATGGTGAGTTTTTTGGGGTTTTTTTATGGTGGAGGTGTTTGAGGTTGTTTTTGATTTTAAAAATAAATAAGACGCTTCAGGAGGAAAAAACTCTACAGTTGGCACTGAAGTCATGGCATTACCCCTTATGCTAGCATTGGGGGCAAACTTTTGGGGACCAATTAATTTTCATATTTTTCTAGTAAAAGCATCTTTGACTCTTCCCATGACTTGTGTTTGCAGCCTAGTGCCTATGAGAAGGTGGACTGGTGCCCTGAGAGTACCACGGAGATCCCAGATGCTCAGGTGCTGAAGGAGTGGATGACTGTGGGGAAGGTAATTTTTTATATCTTGGTACTTACCAGCCTAAGACAAAGCAGGAGTACTGAGCCTGGGAGAGTTGCCATGTCAAAGAGCTGTAGAATAGCATGAACTGTCAACAACCTCTTGAGGTTGCTAGTTTAGCTTTCTGTTTAGAGCAGCTATATCCAATCAGGTTGCTCAAGGCCTTGTTTAATGGAGTTTTGAGTATTTTCAAGGATGGAAGCTTCACAGTCTGTTTGGGCATCTGTTCAGTGTTTGACAACCCAGTTAACAAAAGAAAATTTACATATGGCTAATTAGCATTTTTTAATGTGGCTTTTGTCCATTGTTTCTTGTCATGTTGCTGTAGATCTCCAGGAACTTAGGTGAATCTTTTCTGCCTCCTGTTAGGGACTTTTCCCATTGTTAGGTACAGCAATAGGATCTCCCTTTCTGCATTCTGAACAAACTGTTCTCACCTTTTTCTCATACACCAGGTACTTTTTGACCCTTGTCATTTTGGTGGCCCTTTTGCTGCTTTTGTTCCGGTGTGTCCATTCTTATACTAGGGAGTGCTTAAACTGGATACAGTATTTCATATGTGATCTCAAGGTGTCTAACATGGGAGAAAAATCCTCAGCCTTATTGCCACACTTTTGCTAATACAGCCTAGTGTGTGATTGGCAGCCTTTATCCACTATTGGTACGTGCTTCATTCTGAAATGACAATATCATGCTTGCTAATTGCTCCCTGTGCTCTTGTTCTGTTGCAGAGGAAGTTGGTGATTGAAGATGAAACAGAGTTCTGTAATGAAGAACTTTTACATAATGTCCTGCAGTGCAAGGTGAGCCCCCTTTTTGGAGAGGGACTGAAATTTTGGGGAAGGAAGTGAAAATAATTAAAGAAGATTGAGTAGTTAGGTAATTGACAAGAGCTCAGAATGTACTCTGTCACCTCGAAATCACTGGGATGACCTAGCATTGTGTTTTTTGCTATCTATTCAGCAGCCTGTTTTGAATCTGAACCTTCTAGGAGATTTTCTTGATTTAACTCCAGCTGGCAACTAAGCCTCCTGCAGCTGCTCACCCATTCTCCCACCAGCAGGATTGGGGAGAGCATGGGAAGGGTAAAAGTGAAGAAAAGTCATAGGTTTAGATAAAGGAAATTTAACAGTAAAGCAAAAGCCACTCAGTGGAAGGAAAGTAAAACAAGGAATTAATTAAAGGAATTAATTCACTGCTTGCCATGGGCAAGGTGTTCAGCCATCTATATTCAGGAGAGCAGGTCTCCATCACATGCAAGGGTTATTTGGGAAGACAAAACCCATAACTCTGAATGCCCTCGGCTTCCTCCTTCTTCCCCCAGCTTTATATACTGAGCATTATGGGGTATGGTATGGAATATCTGTTTGAACAGTTGGGATCACCCGTCCCAGCTATGTCCCCTCCAGGCTCCACAGGAATGCATTCCCTACCTACTTGCTGGCACGGTGGTATGAGGATCAGAAAAGGTCTTAATACTGTTCAAATGTTGCTCAGAAGTAACAAAAACTTCTCTATGTTATCAACACTGTTTCCATCTCAAATCCAAAATGTATCTTACTAGCTAATATGAAACTACTACTGTGAAACAAATTAACTCTAGCCCAGCCAAAACCATCTCGGAGATGATGTAAAGCAGTCACTGCCCTTCGTCTGACTGAAAGGCTGAAGGCTTGACTAAACTAAGGAAATGAGCTCCCCTTCTTTTCTTGTCTGTTCAGTCTTCCCTCCTAGATTTTATCATGCCCTTGTATACTTCAGTAGTGTGTGTGTGTGTGTATATGTGAAAGAAATACTTTAGGCTGGGACTGCTTTTGAGGTGGCTAACCATATTATCATGCTCTGGAGCTATCAGTACAGAATTTGTCAGTGTTATTAAATTTGCTTAAGAGCTGAGGCGGCTTAGAATAAGAGTAAATATCATTATGAGACAGAAAAGCATTTTGTATTGGTGAACCAAATCCTGCATGGAGTTTACTGTCTAAGGAGAGAGGAGAAAGAAGATAGGTAATGCTGATGCCTACCTAACCCTCCAGCCTGTGCCAGGTCCAACTGATGAGCTTTGTTTCTGTTTGTGCAGAGTGTATTTGATGAGCTGGATGGAGAAGAAATGCGTCGAGCCCGAACAAGGTCTAACCCCTATGAGATGATCCGTGGAGCTTTCTTTCTGAATAGGTTTGCACAGTGTCTGGTACTGTAGTCCCTTTCCCATGTATATCCATTTTCAGCTGTGGGAGCCAAGGATGAAACTTAACAAGGTCCTGTTTATGTGTTCACAGGGCTGCAATGAAGATGGCAAATATGGACCATGTCTTTGACTACATGTTTACAAACCCTAAGGACTGCCAAGGGGTGAGTTCCTCTAACTTTCAAACAGCAGTGCTTTGTCAGAGAATGTGGAAGGTGGGAAGAAAGGACAATCTTTAGGATACTAGCTGGGAAAACAGGCCCTTGAAAGATTCCTCTGAACAGTGTAGTTTATAGTGTATGTGGTATGACTGACAGGAGCTATTATGGGTCAGTAGAATTTCCTCAGTTTCCTTTTGCAGGTGCCTTTGATAAAGGAGTGTGATGCAGAGCTGCTTTACTTTGCTGATGTGTGTGCTGGTCCCGGAGGCTTCTCTGAATATGTCTTGTGGAGGCGGAAGTGGCATGCGAAAGGATTTGGCATGACCTTGAAAGGACCAAATGATTTTAAACTGGAGGACTTCTATTCTGCTTCCAGTGAGCTCTTTGAACCTTATTATGGTATGTAGTGCACCCATGAGTGTTACCTGAGGTTTTTGCTTATGCTGCAGCCTCTGTATTAATGACAGGGCTGGTATTGATACCAGCAAGGGGATCTAAGAGAAGCCTAGGGTACCATTTTACAAGGTAGAAGGCAGCTGTCATTGGAGAAAAGGGTTGAGATTGGTGAGCTTGCATATCAAGTAATTTTTCTGACAAGTCATTTTCATTTTTTCAAGTAATTTGCCTTTATTTCCAGTCTGGCCTGAGAATATGTTTCATTGTAACAGTTGATATTTGAGTACTTTGCTTATCTGAACATTACAGAGTGCTTAAAGATTGCTTGGCAATATTTATCTCACGTCACTGATCTCAGCCTGAAACATGGTGAATGAGATGACTTACCATAGAATTATAGAATTGTGTGGATTGAAAGGGACCTTAAAAATCATCCAGCACCAACTCCCCTACTGTGATCAGGGATAACCTCCATGAGACCAAATTGCTCAAAGTCCTATCCAAGCTGGCCATGAACAGAGATTGGGCATCCAAAACTTGTCCAGGCCATGTGTCCCAGTGACTCATCACTCTGAGTAAAGAATTTCTTGTTAATGTCTATTTTAAACGTACCCTCTTTCAGTTGAAAGCCATTATACATTATTCTATCACTATATTCCCTGATAAAAAGTCCCTTCCCATCTTTACTGTAGCCCACTTTATGTACTGAAGGGTGCCTAGACTCCCTAGAGCCTTCTCTTCTCTAGGCTAAGCAGCCTCGGTGTTCTCAGTCTATCCTTATGGGAAAGGTGCTCCAGCCTCCCGATGTGCCGAAAGGTCTACTAGCAGAGCCAGAGATGGAAACCTTATTTACCCGACTGGCAGCATGTTTCTGTATCAGATCTTCCTAGCTGTACTCTCATAATTGATTGTAGGATCAATTTAATAAAGATAAAACAGATTTGGGCTAGAGGCTGTATCTGAATCACTGTGACTAAATGAGCTGCTTAATCCGAGGAGGTTTGTTAACATGTTTTACCTTGCTTTGAGACAGACTATACAGGTGTACACAGACAATTGCTGCATCTCATCTCATGCATTGTAACTTGTTAATCTTGATGATGTGTTTGAGCCCTCTATCTACCTTGCCTTTAGGACTAGGAGGAAAAATCCAAGGGTTGCTAGTATTCGTGCTTCTTATTTAAGACTACATAAAAGAAACTGGAAAGTGGCTGTTCTGTAGAGGGTTTGCTTTTCTATGGTTGTACCTTGTATGTTTTTTTTTCTCTCCACCACTGACTCTTGTCGGCTGCCACTCTTGACACCTGACTATGAGCTCTTAGAGAGTGGTTAGTAGCACTTAAGGATTAGATCTTGGTTAAAGTGAAGGTTCATGGCAAGGGCAGCAAGGCAGATAAACACCTTGTTCTAATGGTTGCAGTGTTTGGATCTTCTTAGTTCACAGCAAACTGGTGTTATGGAGAGGAGATACCTGGAGAAATTAATAGCCCAATGTTTTTGATTAATTTTCTTGATCCCTTTCTGTTATGCTATAAAATCTAGTGAGGTGTGTTCCACTGATGGGAAGGAAGTAGCCTGCCATGATATTTCTGTTGTGAAGAATGGTAACAAATTCCAGTGTCACTTCACTTATTGACAGGATGGTTAATGAACAGTTCAGTTATCAAAACTGTATCATGCATCCTGATCACTTCTGCTTTCTAGTCCTCCAGCTGAGGTAATAGCATCTGTAGTTGTAGAAGATTTACAAGGTCTAATACCAAATAAAAGTTCAAGCTTCCTTAAAGCACAAGAATATACCTTAGGTCAGCTTTCTAAAACACCAGCTGGGGGACAGTGTAGCTCTCTAAATTTTAAAGAGCTGCATGGGAAAACTGTATGAGTATTTGTGCACAAACCCTATGTCCTTTTCCCTACTCCCTTTATAAACTTGTTCAGAGTGTTTTGGGGGGAGTTGCTTTTATAAATCCCAAATTACAATGTGTTTGAAAATCGACTGTTATGTTTCTTTGGAATGATTTGATTTGTTAGTAAAATGCACAATATAAAGAATTTTGCCTTGTCTGTAATAACATACTTTTAATAGGTGTGCTGTTCAGTGAAGTTGAATCTTACATTTTCAGTAGGTTCAGCTATGTGTCACTCCTGCTTGGATGAGAATATTATGTTGTCATATAGTCTTCATTTGTCTTTTGCTGAAGCTAATGTACACCTCATAATTTGAGCATGGTTATTGTATGGTCTTGTTTCAGCCTGACCACTCAATCTGAATAATTTTTCCGAATTAAAAAGCATCTTTGTTTTTTGTAGTTAACTTTGGTTTTTAGGTGGTTTTAACAAAGGACTTTGTTAATGTTTATTCTGCCTATCAAGGTCTTTGTAATTTCTGACTAAATCTTGATTGAATACAATAGATCATCTGCACATACTGATCTTTTGTTTGTACTTGCAAATGTGTTTTTAATTGTCTCCTTTTTTAATTTAGGAGAGGGTGGAATTGATGGAGACGGAGACATCACTCGATCAGAGAACATTACTGCTTTCCAGAATTTTGTTTTGGACAATACTGATCACAAGGGAGTGCATTTCTTAATGGCTGATGGGGTTGGTTAATTTCTTTTTCTTCCTGCACTAAAAAAAAACCCTGACACCTTTGTCTGCATACAATAGGGTGTATGACGTGTAGCTACAATGTGAAATTCTAAAAGCCTTGCCATTAAAATTCATGGTGCTGATTCTTTTACCTTAAAGAAACAGAAATGATCATGATTCCATGATTTAGTTCCTCAGAATCGTTTGCTTGACCAATGGATTTGTGGAGATACTAATCATATGCTATGCACTTTGCAGGGTTTCTCAGTGGAGGGTCAGGAGAATCTTCAAGAAATCCTAAGCAAACAACTCATGCTTTGCCAGTTCCTTACAGCACTGTCCATTGTCCGGACAGGTATGTTTTGTCCATTAATCTTCCTCCTTCTCTAAGGTGTGGGTGGCACTGGGAAATGTTGCTGTACAATTTTTATTAGTGTCTTGAAGTCTGCTCTGACATGAGTTGCACAGAATTGAATGTGTATGCATAAGTCCTGAGATGGTTGTCACAAAGCTAACAGATCTGGTGAGAAAAATAAGTGAATCTATGTCTGTCTAGCATTTGATTAAAAGCATGAGCTAAAATGCATTATTTTAATGCACTTAATTTGTTGGGTTATGTAGCTGTCTTGGGGTAAAGTGCGATAACTGGACAGTCTATCTGAGTTTTATGGCACTAGCTGGACCAACTTCCTCAATATCCCAGCTGATTGGAGCAAAGAGGTGTTTATCCAGTTCTTTCTTTCCTCTAGCTTCTGAAGGCTTTTCTCCTTTAAATCTGCCACCTGTGTGATAAGAACTGATGCACCTCATTGTTGCTAAATGATGGACCTTACACTGTGTCTTATTCTGATGGCTCCTGTCTTCCACTGAGTTTAGTTAGCCTTTGGCACTGATATAGAAGACAAATTGTTACAAAATAAAAATTTGTATCTTGTGCCCTCTGAACCTGATCTGCTAAGAAGTAGTCTCAAATGTGATGTGATAAAAGGGGCAGAGCTCTGTAAGTATTTCCTGCATGGGTAGATGATAGTTCTGTAAAAAATCCTGCTTTTTGCTTGGGGAAATTGTGAATCTTGTTTGAAGAAGAGAGGAACATAGACTCTTTTCTCTCTAGATGTCAAGTTGTTCTGTTTAGGTAACATCTATTAGTCTTCTCCTCTAGTCTGAGGTTCCTTGTTGCATATATCAGGGATCCTCTTCCCTGGAGGCTTTGGGATAGCATGCTGCCAGGCTGTAGGGCACAGTCTGGGCCTGGAAGGGAAGGATGGGGGGCAGATAGAAGGTTTGCTTGTGAGACAGCCTACATACAGATTAGATTCTTGCCAAGGGAATGCTTTTCTCTCTTTGCTGCAGAGACAGGGAAGATGTTTCATGAAGTCTTGCTGGCACACGTCATAACTGTCTTCTGGATGCTGTTTAATTGCACAAAAACTCTGTTGCTAGTTCTGCAGAAGGATTGAGGTGCTCGGTATCTCCTTATTTCCTTATAATCTGCTGGCATTGGTGTACTTTCTCTTCTTTTTTCCAGGAGGAAATTTTGTCTGCAAAACCTTTGACCTGTTTACTCCGTTCAGCGTGGGTCTTGTTTATCTGCTGTATTGCTGCTTTGAGAGAGTTTGCATCTTTAAACCTGTGACTAGCCGCCCTGCTAACTCGGAGAGGTGAGATGCTTGAGCACCAGGGTCTACTAAAGAAAACAATACTCTAAATACAGTGATAGATGGATTTGGGTAAGCCTAGTGGAAGTTTTGTGACCTGGCTCAATTAGCAGCTATCTTGGAGGAGCAAACATTTTAGATATTTGGTAAATTACAGACAAGGTAAAGATGATATTTGCCAAATTGCTCTTATGAGAAGGAAGCTGTGTAACTGGGTATGTAACAAATCTTGTTCTGCATGAAACAACTATGGTTTCAGTGAAGCCAGAGGATATATGAGAGGTTGGACATGAGCTGGCACTGTGTGCTCACAGCCCAGAAAGCCACTTGTATCCTGGGTTGCATCCAAAGCAGCATGGCCAGCAGGATAAGGGAGGGGACTGTGCCCTGCTACTCTGCTCTGGTGAGACCCATCCTGCAGTGCTACATCCAGCTCTGGGGTCCCCAGCACAAGGGAGGACATGGACCTGTTGGACCAAGTCCAGAGGAGGAACACCCACATTATTTCAATGATGAAGCACATTTCTGTGAGGAAAGCCTGAGAATTGGGATTGTTCAGTCTGTAAAAGAGACGCTTAGGGGTGACATAACTGGGGCCTTCCAATACTTGAAGGTACTGAATGATCTTTAAGATCTCTTCCGACCCAAACCATTCTATAATTCTGAGATATTATCTGTGTTTTCATTGTACCTGTCAGTTTTAGCAGAATTGATTTACTCCTTGAGGGAGATATGTGGGGGGTTTACACAGGGCTGCATTTCCCTGCTTTTCCAGAGCTTAGAAAATGTACAATGACTCGGTGATAAGTCGGTTTGCATCTTTATAAAGATATTCAGGAGGAAAGAGCTCCTGGGGTTTGGGAAGCTCTCCGTATAATGGGAGTGTAGCAGACAAGTTGGCTGTGTGAAAGAATTGACCTCTCTGCCTTGCTCGTCAGGTATGTGGTATGCAAAGGCCTGAAGTCAGGGATTGAAGATGTGCGGGATTACCTCTTCACAGTGAACATCAGACTCAACCAGCTGCGCAATTCTGATGTGGATGTGAATCTTATCGTCCCACTGAATGTGATCAAAGACAATCAGGATTTCTACAATTACATTGTCCAATCCAATGAAAAGTGAGTTACTATGGGTGATGAAGGCTGCTGGCTGTAGGCAGGTTAATTTAGCATTGCTTTCAGGTGTAACTTCCTGCACTCATGGAAGTACTTGTTGATGCTGGCACACTGCTCTGCTTTTGCTCCCTGAGAGGCTGAGCAGAGCAGGGGACCCTGTGCAGACAGAAATGCTGTATTATTCTTAGTGACTGTTCAATCTCAGAGTACTATGTAGAAAAGAAAGTACTGCCTAATTTGTTCAGTGATCTTCCTGTCAGTTGGAGTTATGTTGGCTAAAGATCCCTTATTGCTCTGTGAATCAGACTGGCTTCCCCATTGTCTCAGCACTCTTCCTTGTTTTGAACAGTAGAACAATGTTGGTGATGATTAATTTGCTCCCTGATTAAAACTTTTCTTCTCTTTTAGCCACTGCAAAGTTCAGATAAAGGCACTAGCCAAAATTCGTGCCTTTGTTCAAGACACGTGAGTATATTCCTCTGCCTTTTGGTGAAGACTGAATTAACCTACTGTTAATGAATTGTTTTGCCCTTGTTTAATAAGTTGTGGATTTGAGCTGGTACTTGTCTTGGCCTTTGGAGCCAGGAAAGTGAAAAGTGCTTTTAGGTAGCTCAGTTTGTGTCTCCACCTGAGTTATTTGCAGTGTGTGGGTGGCTGGAGCAGTCTGGAAAATTGATGGTCTGTTATCCCCTTGATGAGAAGGCTCCCATGCATTGGATTATTTCCAGTTACCATAAGTGAGCTTGCTTCTTAGCAGGAATGTAAGCAGAAAAGTAACTTGCAGCTGGTATTTTCAATTTAACAGTAACCATCCAAGCTGAGTGTAGTTCACAGCTGTTCATCTTTCCAGGGGCAATTCAAAATACCTATGTTACAGATTTAGAATTACCTGAAGTTTGACGTTAACTTCTTGCATAAAACTAAAGCCATTGCAATGTTTCCCTGCTATGGCTTTTCTGCTCAGGTGTTATTCAGATATAATATGTGATAGAAAGTTGAGTGAATATGGTAGTTAGAAATTGTCTTAGAGCTGATTCTTCCTTGACACTGTTTTTTGTATGGCCTTCAGCAGGTTTTCACTGTTATTCTTAAGTAAGGCTGTGTACCCAGCTCTTGGAGATTAGCATAAGTTTGTACAAATACATAACTTATTGAAAATATTTATACCCAATGGTACTTCCATGGAATGAAGTGATGGCTGATAGTAATGCAGACCATGAAACAAAGCTAAACACAGGAACTGGAGGGTGGGGAGGGAAGGCAGCATCCTCTTTCATACAACCCTATGTTCATGTTGTTCTCAAACCAGGTGGGATATCTAATGCTGCAAGATCAAGGAGGTTTCAGCATCTTAACAGTCTGCTGTCTTTCTTTAGAACACTGGTTGAGCCACGGCAGGCTGAAATCCGAAAGGAGTGTCTCCAGCTATGGGGGGTAAGTAAGGTGTCAAGCAGGCAAATTGTGAAGGTGTCCTTGCTATAGTGAAACAAGAATGGAGCTAAGGTAAAGATAGGACTTTCTAGATAGAGGTTTAATATCTTGTCTTTTGGGAAAGTCAGAAACTGTTTCAAGCTGTTATGTAATCAAACATGATGTGCCTGATTTATTGTGTATGGCTTAACTGAGCAGGCTTCTTTGCAGTTGATAATATTTCATTTTACACAGAGTGAACTTGGTGCCTAGATCCCAAGCAGTAGAGCTCTCTAAAAGGTCTTATTTTATGAGTCTGCAGTTTCTGTTTCCTAAGCTTTTGACTCCAGTGGGGCTGTAGATATGGCAGTTAGTTTCACAGGCTGATGGTGTGTCTTTGATGAAAAGATATTTCATCAAAACATGCATGACATCAAAGGTTTAGACTAAATCTTTCTGGAGTTGCTGGTTGGTTTCTGTGAGCTGTGGTATGCCTACATTAAATTTGTAAAACACGTGAGACATTTTATTTGCCACATGACATCTTTTCTTCATCTCGAATCCCAAGAGCAGGAGTTTCAGGGGCAGAATGTCCTGTCATGTATTGAAACCAGAAATGTTCCTTTGAATGTGCCAAATAATAACACTCAATATCCATTGTTTGGATTTGTTTTCAGATTCCTGATCAGGCTCGTGTTGCTCCTTCATCTTCAGATCCCAAGTCCAAGTTCTTTGAGCTGATTCAGGTGAGAGCTTGCCTAGAGTCCTTTCATACAAATATAACTTTTTTTCATATTGGAATTAAGAGATGAAGAAACTAGTCCTGGATTATTGCTTCATGTAGAAATTATGTTTACCTGCCTGTTGATGTATTGTGTCTTTCTTGCCTTTTCCATACTTTGCTTTTTAGGGCACAGACATTGATACCTTCAGTTACAAACCCACTCCTCTGAATTCCAGCACACTGGAAAAAATTCGCCAGGTGTTCGATTACCGGTGTATGGTGTCTGGAAGTGAGCAAAAGTTCCTCTTGGGGTTAGGGGTAAGTGCTAAGAACACTCCAGGAGTCTTGCTGATTTATTTTAATGGTGCTATTCTGCCTTGCAGTTTCATCCCGTCCTTTCCTGTCCCTAAAGGCCTAAAAGAATCCTGATCAACAGTACCTGAGACTGCTAGTTATTTATGTTTCTTTCACCTGATGTCACTGGCTTTCACACTAATTAACCCTTTTTCTGTAATCTCAGCCTACACAGAGACCTGCATTCCTGCTAGTGTCTCTAATTATCTTCACTATCCTTTTAAAGGTGTTCTATATCTGGTGCTTTGTGTGGGTGTGAAAAGTCACTGGTAGATTAGAATTGGTGTTCTTGTTCTTCCGCTGTAGAGGTTAAGGTTCTTCCTTAAAACTTATGACAAAGAAACTGCCTGTGACAGCCTAGGACAAAAAGATTCTCTGAGGGTTGCTCTGCAGTTAGAGGTCTCTTCTTCACCCCTGCCCTCAGGAAGCCTTGGCTGAATCTGACTCTGACTTTATGTACAGAAATCACAGATCTACACCTGGGGTGGTCGCCAGTCAGACCGCTGGACAAAGCTGGATTTGAAAACTGAGCTGCCACGAGATACTCTTCTCTCTGTGGAGATTGTTCATGAGCTGAAAGGAGAGGTAGGAACCTACTTTCGCTCACCATTTTGCTACAAACAGAAGTTTCACTTAATCTGTGTAAGATACTGCAGAATAAATGTTCCATCTGTGCTGGGTCCAAGGTTTGGGTTTTTTTTTGTTTATGATCTTTAGAGTAACTATTTTGGATTAAGTTCCTTCTTTCTGTCCAGTCCTAGAAATATGAGCTTTCAATATCATTTTGAAAATGCTCTGGACCTGCTCTGTTGCTGTTCTAAGTGGAGCTGCACATGACATTGCCACCATGACTTCATGTGTCTGTGGCTCTGTGGGTACATAACTGCTCAGAAGTAACTGGAGACTATGAGGAGAAGATCCTCATGGTATATTTACAGTGTAAGGTGAAAAATCCCAGCTGCCTGGGAGTTTCCCTGTTGTCTTGCATCTCAGACAAGGATACTGTAGTGTGCTGGGCTTTGTGATACTTGATAAGGCACAGATAGCTGTTGGATGGCAGCTGTGGTCCCACTCTCCCTCCGCTAAGACAGAACTGGGTATTTGAGATGCACTAGTTCTTGGAGGATGCCATGTTCCTGTATAACTGGCAACAGGGAAATTGTGTTTCTAATATCTGGAAAGGTGCTTTCTTGCTAGAAGAGATGTCCTGTCAAAAAACAGGCTGAAATAGCCACAGCGTGAATAATAAATCTCTGTATTGGCCTCCTTAGGGGAAAGCCCAGCGAAAAATCAGTGCCATCCACATCCTTGATGCCTTGGTGCTGAATGGCAATGATGTTCGAATGCAGCATTTCAACCAGAGGTATGTAGATTCCAGATAAGCGTTTTTCTGTACATGTGTAGGCGTGACTGGAACAGTGTTTAGACAAAAAGCAGAATGCTGAGCACAGGGAGACAAGTGCATTCAGCTGAAACACTGCTATACAGATGAACTGTGAATGAGGCTGCTCTGAACTGAAGTACATATAGGCTTTTCCAATTGTATCTTCTCTGTGTACGAGGGCAGCTCTAGCTTTTTTCTTAGTGTAGGGTGAGGCAGGCATGGCTGGGGTAAACTGACCATTCTAGGAATATGAGAGAGAAGGAACAAGCCCCTCTATTTCCATCCTCAGGGACATAATGTCTCTGCTAATCCTGATAGCCTGATAAATATATCAGTGTTCAGCAGCATGTGGACTTAGAGAGTAAGCTATGGAGACTCATTTGTAACGGATAATAGGCAGTATCACTGGGCACTGAATTGGGAGAGCAGGGTGAAAAGAAGTCTTGCTAGACACATTTGCCTAGGCAGTGTGCATGTCCTGAATTGTTAAATCACTTACTCTGTTGAAGCTGTTACCTACCTGCTGTGCCAAAGGCCTTGTTAAATTGCTGGGTTCTCTTTCCATGTTCATTCAGGATTCTGCTGGCAGATAAATTTGTCAAAGCTGTTTCTAAACCCAGCCGGCCAGATATGAACCCCATCCGGTGAGTGATGCCTCCTTTCCTCAGCCTTGCTTGCTTTGGTGTCAGTATGTTGGAGGACATGAAGGGCAGTTAAGTTTCAGGCTGAAGTTCTTAGTTCTGTTACATTCTTTGGAAAGAGGTTAAAAACTTTTTATATATTTAAAGTAACAATTATTAATGGAGAAGTTGAGCCCCCCTTTCACATGTCACACAGTCACATTTTCATCATAGGTGGATTGGCTGGTGTTGATTCCAAATATGTGTGATTGTAGGTCTAGCACCCAGTGAGCTTAATCATTGCAAATAATTCTGTCCTTGTCTGCCCTGAAGGGTCAGCAGCAGTACAGTGATGCTGACTGTTAGTAAATGCAGGACTGACCAGCATCTCTGAGGACAAGGCTTTAGTTACAACCCCCAGGAAATTTCCTGACAAAGGGCTTCAGCTTTGGTTGTCTCCTGGCCTTCTTCTTCATTAATTCTACTGCAGTGTAGCATAAGAGCATCACTGTGAAGGCATCAGTCAGGTATTATGGGCAAAACAGCTTCTCATTCACAAGCTGAAATAATTAATGAATCTGGAGGAAGGGAGAGAAGGATCTTCTTGATGGCTTAATGAAAGGTAATGAGTGGAATCTCTGCCTTGTGACAAAAAGACATTTGTAATAACTGGAGGTGCCCAAAATGCTGGGGAAGGCTGAAGGTGAAGTGAGAAGGAGAGCTGGGGAAATGGATTGTAGAGAGGTCATTTGCTGCTTTTGTGGAAAGGTGTTAAAGTATTCCTGTTGTGCTCCTTGAAACCTGATGCTTGTAGCAGTATGTGGGAAATGAGTGGTTGGTGTGTCCAATCAGAGGCAGTGCTTTTTTAACTTACTGATTGTTTTTCTGTCTCAAAACAACAAAACCAGTTTGATGTAATGACAGAATGAGGACTCAGAATATTATTGATTTAAAAAAAAAAATCTCTTTTTACCTCAGGGTAACTAACAAGTTTATTGCATCTCTGAGGATAGTAATGGTGAAGATCAGGTTGTTAATTTTACTGTGAGGCCTGCATACTGAGGCCCGAACATACCTGGGACTGACCTTGGTCAATTTATCTGATGGGGAAACAAAAGCACCTGACTTTCACTGTTTTTACTTTTCTGTATAGTCAACCTGAGGTAAAAATGCACAGCTTCCTTAGCAGCAAGGATATTTATCTGCTGCTTACAGCAATCCAGCCATGAACATGCAGGTGTCAGGTTTTCTCAAGCCAGGAAAAACTAGTCACTGAAGCATAAGATAGAGGAGAAGGGTGAGCTGCAGTTGAGCCTGACTACCTCATGCTGTATAAAATCAACCATTTGGCTGCTTCCTGTAGCTGGGCAGAAAAAAAAGCACAGTTCTTTTTTGAAATAATGTTTTTGTCTTTTCTTCCCAGCGTGAAGGAAGTATACAGATTGGAAGAAATGGACAAGATTTTTGTGAGGTAAGCAATTGGTGCAAATAAAACGTCAGGGCCCACTGAGGTTATCAGTCACTGGTGCACAGGAATGGGAGGGATGTTCTGATCTGTGCTAGTGGGGTCATGGAGAACGAGCTGTTAGAGCTCAGGGTGGCTGCTGTTCCTGAGATCAGAGCGTCATTCTGCTGCATTCTCATGCCATAGATGTGGCCAATGCACTTCATAACAGTTGAAATA
The DNA here is from genome assembly GCF_048771995.1 of Taeniopygia guttata. Taxonomy (NCBI): domain Eukaryota; kingdom Metazoa; phylum Chordata; class Aves; order Passeriformes; family Estrildidae; genus Taeniopygia; species Taeniopygia guttata. The sequence continues at coordinate 85,388,475 of NC_133027.1, forward strand.
CCAATAGTGCCTGAGTTTGGGTGCAGAAGTATCAATGGCTTCTCAGTGGCTTGAAAGTTCAAGAATTGACACTTGAAATAGGAACCCTGTTTAGATCAATTATGGTAGCTTATCACAGATTTTTCACCACAGCACTCAATTTGCAGCTTGATCTAGACAGGTCTGACTGGTTTCTCTTGGCCTGTGTGGGTAGGCAAAAACCTCAATATTTCAGGATGTGATGATTTGATCCTGTCCTGTCCAGTGCTGTCAGTTCTCACTGTGACATTCTGGAGAAGGGGGTGGCAGGTGGTACAATGTGTGTATACGCACAGTAAAGGAAGAAACACTCTATCACTGCCTTCTCTCAACATTTAGGTTAGAGATGAAAGTCATCAAGAGTTCAGGGGGAATGCCCCGGCTGTCCTACACTGGCCGAGATGATCGGCATTTTGTGCCCATGGGACTCTACATCGTACGGACTATGAAGGGTAGGGAGAGAGTCCCCACTCCCTCTCAGCTTTTCTTTGTCTCTCCAAGTAAAAACTACTGACCAGGCTTACTCATCTTGTAACTTGGTAAACAATTAATGGCAATATTCAAATGGGTAGAGATTAAGTGTTTGCATGTAATGACAGTAGCTTGGATTTGGGTGAGGTTTAGGGTGTTATATGTAAGTTTTTCTGTTGTGGGTTGATTAGCTATCGTGTGGGTAATTCCATTTATTTATATGACTGACTACCTTCTTTTTTTAATGAGATCATAATTTTTCATCAAGATGTTTTCCGGAGTAATAGGATGTGGAAATACCCTGTTTCAAATGTCAGCTTCTAAATGGAGGGAGAAGGTATTTTCCTCAGTGAAATAGAGAACAGCTTGGGATGCAGGTTGTCTTGGGGGAAGGAAGGAAAAAGGAGTAATGGAAGGATCACAGTTGTTTTTATAGATTCCTCCTGCCTGCTTTTACTGCATGTGTATTTCTTCTGTGATTTTTTTCCCTTTTATTTTCTACCTGATCCCTGTAACCCCTCTGCTAGATCCCTGGACAATGGCATATAGCAAAAAATTCAAGAAGAAATTCTTCTTCAACAAAATGACCAAAGTAGCGACATACAACCTCCCTCCTGAAGCCATTGCACCCTTTCAGTGAGTATAAGTCAGAGCTGAGGCTATGGAGGGTATATGTCTGCCTCTGTGTGTGTGTGTCTGTGTGTCTGTGTGTGCGCGCATGCGCTGGGTGTTTGGAAGGGAGCTCTGCAGTGCTGTGTCCTTGCAGTCGTTTGCAGTGCAAGTGCAGCTGGTCACCAGAAGGGTGTGCTGCAGGAGCTGGCATCTTCTCAGGCTTTCAGGAAACTGTTGATGTGGAATCAAGGATTTTGCAATTAATGGCTATGAATAACAAACATCCCACAACTTCGTTCTGCTGTCTGCAGCAGACTACAAGTTACTGAACCTCCTGCATGTGGGGAAGTAGAAACTGAGCCCAGCAACTGTAGTTTTCTGCACCTCTGTATTTAACGTGTTTGGTTGGAAGTTGCTAATTAAAAAGCAAATCCCAGTTCATTTAGCCCAGGCTCTGGAATAACCTGTGGGAAGCTAGGAGCTGTTTTTAAAGAGTGTGAGAGAGTAGAACAGTAGCTCCTTGGGAAAGGATGGAGTGGCTTGTCGTTGGACAGTCATTAACATCGTGGCTGCTGAAAACCATCTGTATCTACTGAGTACTAGGCTGAGGTCATTACCCAAGTACTGCAAATCCCAAGTCTGATGCCTCAGGGCTCCTCAGTAGAGAGGTTCTGCACTACCACCATTACCCAGGACTGTGCCTCTGCATGAGAACTTGACATGAAATAGCACTCCTGATTTTCTCACTTTGAATGTCCTTACCTGTCTTAGAGCAGCACCTTTCAAGAATCCTTAAGCCTTTCTTCATGTGAATGGCAGAACAGGCTTAAAAGGAGAGGCACATGATGCTTTTTCCCTCAGTGTATCAGGGTGGGGTTAGTTCTGCCTATGTACTCTGAAATAGGCCAGCATGAACCTACAGGAATGCCTGAGGAGGTGGAGGGAGTGCTTGTGTGGGACTCCAGAAGAGATGTGTTGTGGTTAGTTGAGTACTAATATGTCTATAATTAGACACTGACATGTGTTCTTGTCGCTGTGCTAGTACTGCTTTGTTAGAACAGAAGCATTAAATAAGATATGAATATTAAGTGTCACTAATTGTACAAAACTAAAGGCTGCTGTGTTGGCAGTAATTAGCAGCTCTGATTTCATTATGGCTGAGACTGTTGATGCAGTGAGGGAGGGCTGTGCTTGATGGAGTGGGAGATGGCATTGTAGGACCAAAACTCTCAGCAGCAAAGTAGAGCTCAGTTATTTCACATGAGGGGAAATAGGGAATGATCCTAGCTGCTTTTGTGCCTTGGGAAGTGCAAGCTCCATAGAACAGCTGTTACTGATTATAGAAGGTATGTGGTGAGGGATTAGGTTGCTTCTCCTGGCAGACTTTCTAAATTCTTCATTAAGGTCTTTCCATTGCCTGCAATGACAGTTTCATCCTCTGAGAAACTTAGAGGGAGGTAGGGTTTATCCCCAGTGACCTGACTCCTTCCAGCAAATACTGAACTGAATTTGAGTGAAGCTAGAATTAACAAGTTTGTTTCCATGGAAATCTCTTAGGCTTGCCTGTTGCTGTACTCTGAGGGCTGTAGAGTTTGTAAGGTGAATGAATGAATGCATTGGTCTTGCCTAAGGCACCTGTTCTGAGTATTTCTATGTGGCTCCCATAGCAAGGGCAACTATCTCTCGCTGGGGTGGAGGTGTTTTCCTTTCCCTTCTCTGCCAAACTAATCTTGCTCTTCTCTCTGCCCGCAGTGTCTGCCATTACAGCCGCCTCTTCTGGGAGTGGGGGGAAGGTGTCAAAGTGCACGACTCTCAGAAAAGACAAGATCCAGAGAAGCTATCAAAGGAGACTGTTCTGTCTTTCATCCAAGCACACTACCCCTAACCCTGCGCTCTTGAGGGTGCAGGTAGGGGCTGAGCCCAGATTGAATTCTTCAGGGACTGATGGGACTGGGAAGGCTCCACAACTTCTATCCTGATATTCTCCAGAGCTGACTCCTGGAGATGATTGAACCAGAGGGTGGTATGCAGAAGGGACAGGATGAGGCTTTACCCTGGTAGTGTATATAAGAGTACAGCCCAGGTAGCACCTGATGCCAGAGTACCTAAGGTGACTCCTGGAGCTGAGGCCTAATGTTCTTTTGTGCTGACCTACTGCATGCATGAGGCCAAGGGGCTGGCAGCTTTCTTTGCTCCTATTCAAACATTCAGCAAGGTTTGTGGAGCTCTGTGTGTGCCAGAACTCCCCAGGCTTCTGCTTCTCTTGCAGTGTGAGAAGGAGCAGAGATGTTTTGATGGCAGAGCTGGGCAGCAGCACACTGAAGTGGCCCTGCATTGCTCCTGGCAACTGTCTCCTTGGCCTTGTCAAAGGCTACACTATCCAGTGGAGGATGTTAAGTCTTTGGTGAGCTGTGGGCAAAAGTTACATATTCTTGTTGGTGTCTCCAACGCTTCTGTTTATCAAGGCACTCAGCTAGTCACTAGCAATTCTTATGTGATGGTTCCCTGTTGGACAAATGCCAATGCAGGTGATGAGTACAGTTCCTGGCACAGATCTGATGTGCTCACACCTCTGCAAGCTGCTGTGACAAGGATTTCCCCTCTCCAGGTTAGTGACAGATGCCAAGCCAGCAGCCTGGGGCTAATTTGTGAAAATGTACCATGGTTGGTGTACGTGCTTCATGGTACTTCTGAGACCAAGGTGCTTTGATTCTTGGTACTCAACATTATTACCTAAACCTTCAGGGAGGAAAGTGGATGTGGGAGGGAAGACACAGAAAAGCTGGGATGCTGAAGTCTCTGGAAGAAATGATGGGAATGTCTAACTTAGTTAAAAAGACTTGGGGCTTCAGTAGAAAGATATCTTGACTTTAACCATGTAAGTTAATCAGAAGCAATCCTGTACCCTGACTGTGCCCACTGGAAAGGTTACCAGACTTTGAGTGGCTTTGAAATCCTCTGTATCTCATTTGACTCTGGAACTGCATCTGATGTGAAGGCACACAGCTAGAAAACTCCTCTCAGTATGGCATTTGTGTCAAGACTTCTCCATGCACTTATGTGCCAGGCTCAAAGTTGGCTTCTGTTGTACGTTTTACCTTCACTTCTGGCTTCCATGGCACTTTGCCAAGTCTTCCACATAAATCAGAAGATGACACATAGTCAAATGATTTGGGATAAACAGCAAGATAGTCCTCTTTTTTGTTTTGTTTGTTTTTAAACACAAATTTGCAGTAGGGAGAAATGTGATTTAGGGGTTTGTCTGAACTGTGCCTTAAGGAAAGCTACAGTTCTAGAATCGATAGCAGTTGTTTAGACTATGTCTTTTTCTCCACATCCATATGAATAATTTGAACAAGTCTGTGCAGCAAAACATAGAAACTTTGACTTAGACACAGGTCTGTCAAAGCAGTTGAAGGACTGCAGGCTGTTGAAGCATCCTCTTGGCTGATCTGTAGATCCTCTCTGCTCTCAAACATTGGTAAAACATGTATGAAAGAAACAGTGGCTCTTCCCCCTAAACAACAAGAGGTGTGCCATTAGTAGCTTTGTCTTGGCAAAGGCACTTCCATGAGGGATGGGGAGGAATCTCTCCCAGTAGGCAATAAAGTACCTCAACCTCTGGTGTCCAGGCCTGTGTACAGTTGGCTTTTTAAACCAACCAGCAGTTTGAGTTCTGAGGACCTCTGTGGACTGCCTTGAGTCTGTTCCAGTGCCAGCAATGCATGCTGCTCCCTCTGCCAGGCTCCTTTCCAGTATTGTGTCCTCAGCTCAGAGCTTTGACTCCTGTGGGCTAGCAGACAGAAGAGTAACTAGGAAGTAAACTAGGATCAGTGTAGGCCTTGGAGGGTACAAAAAAAACTGGTCAGTCTGCAGGCTAGCTTTTATGAATGGATACTTTGTTTACTCAGTTGTCTCTAGTTCCTCGTTGTAATTTGCTTTTATTTTTTGATGCACTGAACCTTAATTTCAAATCTCCCTTCAAGAAGGCAGACATGAGCCACCAAGCTACTTGCTTCCCTGCTGAGGAATTATGTTGGGAAGGGTGGGTGAGGAAGGTCTTGCTGAAGGGAGTGTTTATGTATGTTAATTGCACAATGTATTGTTATTAGGCTTTGTATAATTTTGTGTTGACTTCTATGCTTTTATGTTCTATTACCAATACAGCCCCTTTAGTTCACAGCAATGCTTCTTTCCTTTGCTTCTCACAAAATTTGGGTCAGCAGTATCTGTCAGTGTGGCAAGAGAAATGTCAGCAGAGGTAAATTTTCAAGGCAGTTCCTTTTAAAGGTTTTTGTGGCAAGTTTAGAGCATTGGAATGAGAGGGCATTACAGTCTCTGGCACTCCTGCAGCATGGGTAGGCTCCTATTCCACTCAAAAGAAGTACATTACAGGCCACAGCAGACCAGTAACCCACTGTTGAGAGCTCAGTGACCAGGAGGTTAAGTGCCTAACCTAGTCTAGGCTTACCATAGTGCAATGTGTGCTAGTAGGGAAATAGTAGGGTGAGAATAAAGCAGTGGCTGAGAAACAGAACAGGGGAAAAAAACCCCCAACCAAATGAACCAAACAGAAAACTAAAAGGTCAAATTATTTTATTTAAAGCTCTACAGAAGCACTTTCATCTCTCTAGGAGTTGATAGTAAATTGTCTTCTGCAAATGCTAATTCTCAAAGGCACAAAACGGCTACCAAGCTCTGATGCACTGGAGAGAGGTAGGCAGATCATCTCACAGTCCAAGCACCCATATCTCAATATGGATGCTCCCTGCTTGCAGAGATACCTATGTCCCATCTGCTTTTGTAGATGCAGGATTCCTTTGTTCCTGGAAGTCAGGGTGGAGGAGGAAGCATCTTTAGCTCAGCTCTGGGAATATACAGAATTGCAGTACCTACAGCTTACCCTTTGCATCAAGAGCTTGGTCCCTTCAATTTTTGATTGTGTCACAGGAGCCAAGGTATATATTCCACCTGGACCGGGCAGAAAGCACCTCTCTGGAATCACAAAGGTCCTCTTCAAAAAGGAGAATGTATTGCCTTCCTGGATCTGGCTGGATGGTCCTGATTTTGTTTTGGCTAAGATGGCACCACCCTGAGCTCTGCTTGACCTGATTTCCAAGCACAAGTATGCTGTGATTTCTGGTTTGTCTCCTGTTCTCCTCAATTTGCAGAGAAAAATCTTCCCTACAACAAGGCTTGGAGACAATAAACAAGAACAGTAATTTGAAATGCTGATCCTCACCCTTCGGGGAGGCACAATGATGAGAGGAGGAAGAGCTCCTTGCAGGAGTAATTTGTTCAGCAGTGAGAATCCTTGAGTGCAATCACATCGTCCAGCAGGCATAAATAAGAGCAATCAGCAATGCCATGGCCACAGCAAGGGCAGCATTCTTGCGATTTTCCTTACGAAGCACACTCAGTTCTTTCTCTGGAAAACAAACAAAAGAATTGCCTGTGAAGGTTCTTCATGTTGCAGCTACACTTCCTTTTGAAACTCTCTTAGAAGCACAAAGCTACCTTGGCCACAGGCAAACATTCTGGGAGCAGTACGCAAAGCTGCCAACAGGGTGTGCTGAATGGGAAGTAATTACCCAAACTAGCAGGAACCCTTTTATTTGCTCTCATCCTGACACTTGTGGTAGCTGTGCTTGGGAATAATTCAGTGCCAGGCCAGTTCCTGTTGGCAAATGACATTGCTGTATGCCTTTACTAAGGACAGACTGTTTCATTAGAATAACTGCTTGCTCCCTAAGAGAATGAAGGAGACAGGAGGGCAAAGAGCTATTTGCACTATCTTCTAGATGTAACAGCCTGGTAGCTCTTTCTAATGCTAAAATTTAAATACAACTGTAGCCACCTTTGAATGCTACAGAATCTGTGTTTCCTTACATCTCAGAAGGATCAGTGTGGAAAAGATCTGAACCTGGACACTCTTACTCTGTTGGGGTCTGAAGCTTTTTAGAGATAGGTAAACCAGGGAGAAGGAAAGCAAAATAAGAACCACAGATGCAGAGAGAGGAAGACAGTGGCTACTTCAAGTATAGAGTCTTGCCAATCTCCATTTCTATTTGGTTCCCTTTACCAAAGATGAGAACCCCTCTCTTGCTAGTTCTGTTCCATGAAACTTTGCTGGCTGATACAGGTAAGCAGTGAGGCCTCCAGCCTTTCACACTGCAAGGCCAAACAGCACTAAGTGTGTGGCAGGCAAGGTTGGGACTGTCCAGAGAGAGGCTGCTTTTGTTGCTGAGTTCATCTGCAGGGGTACTGCCTCTAGAGTTTGCACAAGCAGCCTCCAGTAGTTCTCCAAGTGGCGTTGGTAATCAAAAGAGACTTTTAGCTGTTCTTTCTGCCCCATTCTTCACCGAATACAGGTTTTCTCATGCAGCCACAGAGCAATCTGCTTGAATCTGCAAGGCCACAAAGGAGGTGACAGGGTCACATAACCTCATGCACAGCAGTGCCAGCTTAAACTGATGCTGACAATGCCATTGTCAGCAGCTGCTGTTCATGGCCTCAAGTGCATCAGCTGGAATAAGGAAAGATTTAGTCAGAGGCCACAGTGGTGATGTCACCATTAGATGAGGCTGTTGCTGCTGTCTGAGCTGCTGTCAGACTGCTCTGCTGATGCCAGCAGGGATGGCTGACTGCTGGCTGGTTAAAGGGTGGCAGCAATTTTCAGTCTTCTGCTGTCTCTAGTGGTAGTCCCTTAGAGAACACCTTTCTGTCTGCTTAAAGTAACTGTTACTCTTCTGGAAACAGTCCTCTAGCATGAGTTATAATTACAAGTTTGCTGGCCATACCCCAGCTTTCAACCCTCTAGACCTAAAAGAATACTTGTGCCTCTTTCCCTTTTGTGAGTTCTTCTGCTTGCACAGCTGCAGAGGTAACACACTGATCATTACCAGGAACCTGAACAACGCAGCACTGCTAGTGGAATAGAACTCCTGTCGAGTATGGTATCTCAGAGAGACTTTCATTCTAACTGTCAATAGGGACTGGTACCAAGGAAAAACCCTGGCTCTCTAGAAATGCAGGTGGCACATCAGTGTGAATCACTATGCTCTTGTGCTGAGTAGCGTCATAAACTGATACAGTTAGAACCCTCCCCAAGGAAGGTATACTTTGCTACACTCCTGATAGCATTTGGCCTTCTTGCCTAGCAAGCCTCTACAATGAAAAAAAAAAAAAACAAAAACTTGGGGGGAGGGATGCTAAAAGCTACTTGTGCCAATCTGCTAGCTATGATTATCTAGAGACTGGTAATTTGGGGTATGCGGAGGGGTTATTTTCTCCCCTTCACTAGCTGATGCTTATTTTTTTCCCTGTGGAAGTACAGCTCAAGTGGGAGGATACAGATTCCTATTATAATATGCTGACTACATTTCCATTAGTCTAGCTCCTTTTGGTTGAAGCTAAATTCAAAGGCAGAAGTCAGAGGTGGCAAGAACTTGAAGACAAAGCTAAGCTGCAGCACTGATCCCATCCTGCCCAGAGGGACCATTTTTAATGAAGCTCTTACCATAGTTGTCAGCTTTGGTCATTAGTAAGTTTCGCTCTCTCTCCAGTGACTTTCTGTAATGAGAAGAGGAGTTCATTACCTGCAAGGCAAAACACAGCCTATTTCTTTGCTTACATGATGGAAGCGAGACTGTCCCCACTGCTGGGGATATCTGCTCAGAGGATGAGCCCCTCACCCCTCCCTGTTGGAAGGGTGACAGTTTAGAAATACCCAGCTGTGCAAGAGAAGAGATGCAGCATTTTAGATTATTTTTTCCTTCCCCCAGATTGCTTCATAACTCTCAGGAGAGCAGTGTAGGCAAACTAGAGCTAGAAAGAGGCTCTTGGGTCAGCCCCCTACTCTGGTTTCCCCTAGGTGAGGCAGGAAGTTCTCACACAGCTATGGGATGGGGTAGAGTCCTCATATGCTCTCGGGAGGATCCTGTCCCTCCACCACATTAGGCTTAGTGCTGGAACAGTAATGCTTCTCACCATTTGAAGCTGGGATCCCTTTGTCAGAGGTATCCAATTTCCAGAAATTGGTGAACTCAAGGAAACAAGCTTAATCCAAGCCCCGTCCTAACAAGTTAAACAACCTGTCATTAAACTGAAGACTCATAATAACAGAAAAGACTAAGGCCAACCCAGCCATTTTCTTAAACTGCACAAGATGATTAATTAATATACAGATTAAAATATAAATCCAAAATAAAATTCCTGAAAGCAGCAGTGTTTCCATTATGGCAGTGAGGAAACGGCCAGTCCTTTCAGACTCTGCACATAAATAAACATGAGCTAACAAATTATCTCCTGGTTCAGAGAAGGCAGAAAGTGCAACAGAGTTTGTTGTTCCCCTTGGTGCATAGCAAGAAAAACCTGTAGGAGGAAAGACATCCAAATCTATGTGTACAGCTAGTTAAGTGTAAGAGTGCAAGAAAGCAACCTACATCAGGAGCAGTAGGAGAGGAAAGGGCTCTAGAAGAAAACTGGATGGAGAGCAGCCAGGAGGAAGTGAGAAGACAGATTTTACCAACATGACTGAGATGCTACTTAGAAATTTGTGAAGAGAGTCAAGAGAAGAAGCTTTGAGAATGAGACATGAAGAAACCATGACAACTGAACTTCAAAGTGGAAAAGCAGAACTCCTCTTTGTATGCTATACACTGAATTGATAATTTTGATCATGGTACCTTCCCTCCAGGGTCTTTCAAAGGGTCTGGAATAGGACAACAGAAGTTCTGTTTCTATTTCCATGCAAGCTGTAAAATCCACAGAAGGCCCCAAGAATCCCAATTCATAACTCTTTGCACTAGGCCCTATATTTCAGACAGAAACCATTATATATCACATCTTGTCAAGTTACCACAACTGTAGGTTTGGTTGTTGGCCACCTAAACCCCAGATGAAGAATACAGACAGTAAACAAGGAGAATTTAGGCCAGAAAAGGATTGTTGAGATGAGGAGCTATAGTGTAGAGGGACAGGAAGAGACAGGACCCTGTCTAAATATGGATGGGGATATAAAATTGCAGAAAAGGAGGGGGGTACAAAGGAGAGTTTAACAAAGAACTTAAACTAAGCCTGATAAATACCAGGGGATGGAGACATCACTATTGCTATGATAATTTCTAATGGGGTTCTACAGGACAGTACTGTAGAGCAAACACCAGGATCATCAGGACTACTCCCTAGGCTGATGACTAAGCCTCTCAGCCTTTTTCTGCTTGGAGTAGTGCAGTACGATGCTAGTGACTGAAAAAATGTCCTCAAGCAGAGAGATTTGAATCTCTTGCTTCACACTCAAGAGAAACAGCAGGTTCTGCCTATGTCTACTGTAAAATCCAGGACAAAGTCCTTGCTTGAGTCCCAGCTCTAGAAGCCAACAAATGCTGCCTCTACAGTAGCCACAGATTTCAGGGGAATTGTCCCTCTTAGCTTTTCCAAGAAAAGCCAGTGCATTAATTCATCCCTACATCCAGACACATTAGCAACACAGACACAGATATTTTCCCTCAGCTGCTTTTGCAGCTGGATCCCAGCCTGGTTTGGCCCTCAGTAGTAGTTGCTGTACATCTCCCTGATTGAACCCAGGTGGCCTCAGCAAGATTTGAGCAGCAGCGTGCAGAAAACCTTTGCCAGACTCACAGAGCAGGTTTGTAAGAGGCCAGGAGCCAGGCCTGCAAATGAACTGGTAAGTTTCAGGCACTGCATTTCTGGTTGTGGCACAGGTTGGAGTAAGGCTGTTAATAAGATACAGCTTTCTCTCTATATCACTGCATTTCTCACAGAGGCAAGTTCCCCAAGAAAGCTCCAAGCTGTGAGAAGAGAGTCTTGTCATGGGGAAATCACACATTCCCACCCCTTCAAGAGCCCTTGCTTGTTCCTACAGCAGGATGACAGCTAAGCTGAAGTGCACACATACAGCTGTTTAAGGAGCTGGTCAGCAATACCTTCCTTCAGGGCTGAGCTTCTCTCTGCGCAGCTTAAGGTCCACCTCTTCCATGCTCTGTCTGCAGCGTGCCAGCTTCTCCTCTAATCCATCAATCTGAAAAACACCACACCAGTCACCATCATTTCTTCTCCTAGCTTACAAGGACTCATTCCCATTCAGATGATGGCAGTTCAGCTACTATTCCTCCCCATATCAAGGGACGAATCCCAGATTTGTGTAGAGACCACAGCACAGAGAGCTCATAATCTCCCAGCTCAGCCTGTATTCTAGCCCAGACAACCGTAACATCATCACCGCAGATACAGCCAAACCAGCCCTGACACTGCCTATTGTGTGGCTGGCCAGCACCCTTTTGCTAGGATCTGATCCTGTTCCAGCTTGCTCTGGTTTCTTTGCATGTGGGTTCACAAGCAAAGGTGTGATCTTAGGTATCTTTATGCAATTAAAAAATAAAAAGAGAGACACTGGCCTAAACCAAAGCCTGAGGGACAGGGTCTTATTTTAGCACTGTGAATGGATGCAGAAATCTACAAAGCACCCTCAGCTGTCTGGCTGGGTGAAGAGGGAACAAAGGGATACTTCAAGTCTCTTTTACTCAACTGCATCTACAACAGCAACAGGAGTCTGCACAATATGGTCAAGAGAGCATTCGCCACTGCCTCCTTCAACCTGTACCAAGTGTTGGCAGCAACATGTTTCCATGCAGAAAAATATTGGTTATCTCATTGTGTCTCTTCATCAAGTATCCCAACAGCCACCCCTGTGTCTTTCTGTGGAGGGGAGTAACCACAGCTAGGCACAGGAGGGTTGATCTCCTTGTATGCAAACAGACTGCATAGGAGGGAATCCTACCACAGTAAACAGTTCTGGGAATCATTCCTCTCTTCTGCCTGGCAACCACAGCATAGACATCTCAAGGAAAACTCTGACTTTCAAGCTTGCTTCCAGCAGGGAAATAGTGGGACTAATCAGACAATATGGACACAACAACCTAGCCTGAAAGAAAATGGCCTCGGTGCACTAAGATGGCAATGACCTCTCTTTTGAGCTACTCAGTGCAACACTCCTGCTGTGCCTGGTTCTCCAGGGAAGGCCAAGGCTGGCAGCACGGCCTCCCTGTGGTGGGAGCTTTCACACACCAGATGCTAAGAGGCAGCACAGTCCTGGGTAAAGGTGGAATGAGCTGCCTGGACACCAGCCTCAGAAGCAGCCCAGAGAACAAACACACTCATAAACAGTAATAAGGGGAACAAAATCAAAGGTAGTGATCCCTAATTACTGCTGCTTTGGGATCAGCTCTGCTCTGATCAGCTCCTGTTAATGAGCTCATTAGCAATCTCACACCTTCTGCTCAGTAAAAGCAGGCAAGCATTATAACTAAGCAGGACTGGAAAGAAGAGGCTTGACATAAAGCAGACCATGAAAAGAAGTTTAACCAGTCAGTTAAACAGTCTGGAAGAAGCATAGCAGAGCTGGGGACAGGGACATACAAGAAGGCTCAAATAAATGTTTGATTTATCAGATAGCAATCCCAAAGTCCTCGGCTATTAGGCAACTCTGCCAGCGTTCAAGATGCCAAACTCCTCAGAGGCACATGCAGAGCTTCCTGAGCCCAAGGAGAGCACCGAGGCATACTGCCTGATTCCAAAGCTCAGGGAATAGCACTTCTGTGTTTGGCAATGCTTGGGTTTGCCTGGATGAGGATAATTATCTTCCTCCATTTCCAGCTGTGCCAGTTAAGAATGTTAACTGTAGCTGCTCATCACCATGTCATCCACTACAACTCAGTCAGCATGATGCATTGCCCCAGTCTGCTTCAGGGCCAAGAAATGACTTCACTCAGGCCAGCCCTGAGCACACTTATCAGCAAGTTAATTTAATAGCACAGTGTGGTACAGCAGAGGTGGGGTGTTGGTCCAGTCAAATTTAAGAATTACCATCTCCCTCACCAGATCCTACCATTTGTAAATGGCTATTTCTGCTCCTTTAGCTGTTGGAAACCCTTATGTGCACACACAGGAAAAGATGCTTCAGCATGTGTTACCTGGCTCCTCCTTAGCCTGTTAAATTATTACAGTGCACCATGGCTTCTCTGGAAATATATTTTTAAATAATGCTAAATAATACATTAAAGAATTAACGAGAGCTTTACTTAGCTGCCAACCCCACCACTAAATTATCAATGCTACTGCACTCCAATCCTCTCCTCCATGCCTGGTCCTCCTAGCTGGCAGTTGCTCTCACCTAGTATATTCTCTGCCCGCACTTCCCTCATTTCATGAGACTTAACAAGAGTATTTTCTGCCCAGCTTTGTCAGTGCTTTTACTTTCTGCTGACTAAAAAGCTCCAGATTCCACATAATACTTTAAAGTTTCAACTGGTTTTACTGCTCTTAAATCAAAACTTAAGTTTGGGTCCCTTCCTGGAGAGCAATAATTTGCTAATAAACCACATGCCCTAGAACTGCATCATCAGCTGTGCTGAGCTGGGGGCACAAGGGATAAAAAATAACCAGAAAAAAAAAGCAAGGAAGAAGGAACAGACTGCTGAATGAACAAAATACTTTTCTTTCACAATTTCACTACTCTTTTTTTTCTGGCTAGCCTGAGTTATTAGGAGTTAGAAGGAAGGACAAGAGTGGGGATTCACAGATGTTATCCATTTATCGTGCCTCAGTTTTCCCACTTATAAATTAAGACCCTATAATCTGCCTCCTGAAGGCAGCTCATTTGAATAAGAAGCCTCAGACACTGACCCAAACTATGGGCAGAGCACTATCTTGATATGTCAATGTCATTGTCTTGCTTGGCATTTCGGAGCTGCTCCTGCAAGGCAGGAGTGTCTCAGCAACTCAGCCATCCAAGTAACTCTTCACTGCAGAACAAAAGAAAGACAAAACCAGAAAATAAGCATAGGGAAAAAATCAGAGAAATACCTGGGAACTACTGATTACTCTCTGGGCTGCAAAGGAAACTCCATAGTCTGTAAAACTGTAGCACAAGAATATCTGTAAGGCTTTGCCATAATCCCCTGCTACAGCTAGCTCTGCTGGAGAGCAATCCTAGAAGCAGGTGCTCACCTGAGCTTGCTATGGATGGAAAGCTTTCCCTCTTACTAAATAATACATGAGGTTAGTTGGGATACATACTTGGGCACACTGGAAGCCCACAGGAAAACAAGGAGCCAAGCTCGCTTAGCTGAACCACCCTTGCACTTCACACTACCTTATCTCTTAAGTGGCAATCTCAGCACAGTGCCTCCTAAGTTGCAAAGATGAACCTTTCTCCTTTTAGCTCTCCTTTCCTTGAAGGGGATCCTCTGGGACAGAGCTGAAATGCAGCAAGCAGAAAGTTCATATGACAGCTCCTCAGGTTCACACAGATGGTAGCAGGGACACAGGACTTCACTCACTGCAACATCTTTAAGTAGTTCCAGTTAAAAAGGGGGAGTGAAACACGTGCTTCACATCCAGGAAGCAGATCTGGGCACACAGAGCTGCCCTTCTGAAGCTCCTCAGGAGACAGTCCAGAACGTCAAGTCCCAGCAGCTATGGATGCACACAGGGATCCAAGACCAGATGCCTCTTTTGCTCCACAGGTATGACAGGCATTCAGCTATTTTTGCTGAATTCTGGCAACACTTGCTCATAATCTGGAAACTGTTTTAAGCTAGAGAGACCTGGAATGGATTTCAATCCAAACTGACTTACATGGTTATTACAAATTCCATTTGTTGGGACCATCTTGGGCAGAGAGACTGAAATAGCTGACATAAGGGCAGAGACAAAGTTAGAAGTGAAAAAGCAGCTTTGCTTATAGAATTGAGCTGGATACCATTTAATACATTTTGTAGCAAATTAATGAAAGCTTTCTTTCCAACAGAAAGGCTAAAAGCGCTTTTCAAGAACTGGCATCCACCCTCCACTTTTATGAATTCCCTAATTAAGATACTGGCAAAGAGCCATATCACACATACGTCGACATCCAACAGCATTAGATAATGAGGTTTTCATCTTCTGACCCTCATAAAACAGATCAAAGCCAACTGAAGAGGTGGGGGCAAAGAAAAAAACCCTTCCCTGAGCAGTCTTTATATGCCTTGTCACCTGCCAGCACACTTGAACTGTTCTTTCACAGAAGAATTAATGGTTCCTGCATCCACAAATTTGGCTGGATTATTAAAATCAGTCCAGCAGAGGCAAATTTTGTTTAAATTCAAGTGCTAACTTGCTGTTCATGGACACACTTCCATTTTCTCCATGCTCTTTGAATCATTTTGCATGCTGGAAAATAATTTCACAGACATTTCGCCTACAGCATGCTTAGAAATATTTACCAGACAAACTATTCACAGCAGAGGATGACCCACCAGCAAAGTCTAAGATGGCTCCTGCAGAACAACCCTGTGTGTTGCTAAAGGAAGAAAGGCTGTATTCTATCCACACCTCCTCCTTCAGCTTTGCAGGGGCCATCTCATTAGTCAGTGCATCCTGCCTCAGAACAGAGCAGTGGCTTTGCAAGACCGCACACAGACGTGACAACAGAGCATACGAGCCAGATTTTCAAAAACTTCTGCAAGAACAGCTTCACTGAACATGAACTGTGTCAGCCTTTCCCCTATTCTTTAGGTTCTTTTATAGACACTGATCAGCCATTGCCCTGTCAGACTCAGCAACAAATGTAATAATACTTTATAGAAACACACACCTGACATTTTGCTGCCCAGGCACCGCCTTTAATTTAACGTCCCTTTCTGCTTCTCTGATTTTTTTTTTCAGTTGTTGTCTGAGCCACAAGTATATTTTTAGTGGTTACAATATCCTTTGGCAAGAAGTTTCACAGCAGGTTATAGGAAGAACCAACCCCTCCTCTTTGTTCTGAGCTTGTCAGCTGCTGGTTTCATTTGATAGTCCTTACTTTATATTGACAGTGTATGTTCATTCTTCGTTTAAAGCTACAAATAGCATGCAGAGGATATAGGACTATATTGAGTCCTTTGCAGTCATGTTTTCCAGCTCAAAAGGACCTGGAATGCTTGGTAGTTTCTTGCATAAAGTTCTCCACACCTTTGGTCATCCATGTCACTCTCTTGAGTTAATTCCATTTTCACTATTTTGGTACAAAATGGACCAGCCTTGCCAATTTCATTTTCTTGATAAGTTTCCTCAAGCAAGTCCTATGCAGCTCAGCATTGTCAATAGGACTGCTTCTCAAAAGACTAGATCTCTATGAAAGAAGTGACATGAATTTAAACCAACACAACATTTTGGAGATTCATTTATGTATATTTAAACCAGATCATATCAATTACATCTGCAATTTGTAAGTGCAAGCTAAAAGTGTCCATATAGAAAATTGCATTCATTTAGCATCATGACTTCAGGTAAACAAGCATGACTCTGCCTAGATGAGGCCTTTCAAAGCTAGTCATGCATCATGCCATATTAAGACTCATCTGAAAAGTTTTCCTTATAATCATAACAGCTCAGAAGGTAATACTGAACAGACTAAGTTTAAATTATGAATCAAGTATCTTGGTTGTCACACAAACTGAAACCCAGCCCTCTCTTCATCTGGCTTACAGGGATTTTTTTTTTCTTCCTCCCTAACCTCTCTTCAGTAGTGTTCTCATCACTGCAAGTGGAAAGAATTTTATCTTGTAGTAATGTCTTTGCACAGAGATTTTCACCTGTAATGCACAAAAAAGAGTAACTCTACAATCCTTTCAAAACTAGTACGTTCCATCCTGAAAACTTCTAAAACCCCCCCAAAACCTAATCTAAAGCTACTACAAGTCCTCAAACATTTTGCAACAATTTTCTGTGGCAGCTAAAATCAGTCCCTTTTCATTCTGTGAAAAGCAGGTCCCTAACAGGCTGAGCCATTTTGCCACCTCTCTTTTTGTAAGGTAGACCTTACCATCTCAACTCTTCTTGTCTACCACTTTTCAAAACACAACCACAGCAAAAGAAGAAAAAAAAAAACAACCATAAAAGCTCCCCCCCCAAAAAAACCCCAAACCAACCAACCAACCAACCAAAAAACCACTGTTCAATTCTCTCTGGTAGGCTCACCAAAGAGCCTGGACAGTCAGCATAGCCCTCTGAACTCCCTTTGATGGTTATATTTGGGTTAGAATGCCCAGACTGTGCTTCTCTAATGAAAGCCTAACCAATGAAACACACCAGGTAACCATAAACCAAACTCCTATTCCACACAGCAGGATGAGAGGAGGTCACATCAATACATATAAATACCTTAAAGGTGGGTGTGAAGAGGTTGGTGCCAAACTTTTCAGTGGTACCAGTGACAGGAGGAGGAGCAATGCCTGTAAGCTAAACTAAAAACTAAAACACAGGAAGTTCCACCTCAATGTGAAGAAAAAAACCTTTTTACACTGAAACAGACCACTGGAACAGGCTGCTCCGGCAGGCTGTGGCGTTTCCCTCTCTGAAGACATTCAAAATCTACCTGGTCATGTTCCTGATCGGCTCTAGGTGACCCTGCCTTGGCAAGGGGATGCTATCCAGATGTCCTTTCCAGCCCTAAGGATTCTGTGACACTCACCTCTATGTTACCAGCTGGTGACACATTTCTGACACACCCTGACATTTCCCAGGCCTTTCCATTCTGGTTACCTTGGTCTGTTGTGCAGGTGCTCACCTGAAAAGACTTCAGGTCAAATGTGACCAATGAGATTCACTGAATGAATTCTGGCCCATTTCAGCTATTTGTGAGGAACATTCAGGCTTTGCTGAGCCCAAAATATTCAAAGCCACAGACCTAAACTCAGACTTGAGCCCAGACAGCACTGTTCAGTGCAGGAGCCAGAAAGACATATGCTTCAGAGAGATCTTAACTAACACAACTCAGCTTGTTTACAGAAAGACAAAGCTTCAACAGAGCTTACCAGCCAGCCCTCCTGCCACCCAGGAGATCAGAGTATTTACAGAATGGGTAAGATCTGAAGGGACCACAGTGGGTGATCTGCTCCAACCTCCCTGCTCAAGAAGAGTCATCCTCAAGCACATGGCACAGGTGCAATCTCCAGTGTGGAAGAGAGAGACAAAACACCCAAGCCCAGTAAGAATGCAGCTTTAGAAGGAAGACATACTCTTAACACCCAGCCTTTCACTTTTCTCCTCGCTGTGATTTACAGGCCCCTCACATGCCAGTTTACCACTGGATTCCTCTCAAGAAGCAGCAGCACACGGATGACTTCCAGCGCCGCACGCACGCAACGGGCTGGCGGTCACGGCCCGCCGCAGCACCCCCACGGGCACACACACTCACGGCACCGGCTCAAGGGCCCGGCAGGAGCAAGGACACCGCCCGCCGTCGCTCAAGGCCGGGAGCAAGGACGTTGCTCCGAGACCCCGCCAGCCCGGCCGCAGCAACCACCGCAACGCGCCCCCCCCTCACCTCCCGGGCCACGCTCGGCCCCGCTCCGCGCCGGCCCATCGCCCGGGCCCGCCCGCCGCGCATGCGCAGGGGCGCCCGCGCGCCGCCGCCTTGGTGCGGGGCTGGGCTGGGCGGGGCGGGTGCCATGGTGGGGAGAGCGCCGCTGGCTGCCCTCGCCCATGGAGCCGCTGGCCCCGGGGTTGGGTTCGGGCCTGCGAGCCCCGTCGGCGTGGTTCCGACACAGGCGAGGGCGAGCGGCAGCCAGAGCGGTGCAGCCCGCGTTGTGCCGCTGCTGCCCGCCCCCTGCTCTGCCCTCTAGCGGATGCGAAGTGGCTGCGGGAGGAGCGGCGGGCTGGGAAGCTGAGGTGGGACTTGCTGGTCATGCCTGGGCCTGCCTCTCCGCCCCTCAGAGACCCCGGCTCCCTCGGGTGCTGGCGGGGCACATGCCGAGTGAGCAGCTGGTTTTCCTGCCAGTGGGGCCAGCGCGTTCCTGGGCACTCCACACCAGGTCTTGTAGTGCCGGGGGTCACTCGGGAAGAAGGCAACCTCGGAAACACAAGGCAAACCCAGAACGGCTGCTTTGTGGCGTGTTGGGATAAATGAGAAATATTTTTGGACATCAGGAGGGATTTCTTCACTGAAAGGGTTGTCAAACATTGGAACAGGCTGCCCAGTGAGGTGGTGAAGTCACCATCCCTGGAGGTGTTTAGGAAAAGATGATGTGGAACACAGTGTCATGGTCTAGTTGACATGGTGGTGTTTCATCACAGGCTGGACTCAGGTCTTTTCCAACCTAATTGATTCTGTAATTGTGTTATTCAGATCGTCCTTGAGGCTTCCTATTCAAATGCTAGTGTTGTGCTAGAGCAGCTGAGGAAAAGCTAGCTGTGTGATCTACCTGGAAATAGCACTTCGTGCATGCCAGCCAGTTCAGTGCAAGATACTAAACATGATGTTACATATGCATGACAACACTTGTTCTGACCAGTAAAGCTTTTTATGAAACACTGCAATCTTGTATTAGAAAAAAAAAAAAAAAAGCAACACCACTGAAGTGCATCTATCTTCAGGGTAGGACATGGCTGTTACATGACAGAGAGCAGCAGTGCTATTTGCTGGCAAAAAGGAAGGCTGGGCAGCAGCAACATTTATTAGACATACAGACTGAATTTTCATTTTGACTAAATACCCTCTGCTGAGTGAAATTTTGCTAGAACGGTGGGAGTGCAGATGTGTGTCACACAAGCAGTGATAATACTGATACCTAATTAGTGTGTTTCATTTTCTTTCAAACATCCCTCCCTTGCTTCATTTTTACTGTGTGAGATGGCATCACTCTCATTTTATGTCTGGAGAAAAATGAGGGACAGCTGTACTCTTTTCTGCTTCCCAATGTGGTACTTGACTCTATGTAATAGAGTCTATACTTTTGAACCCAAAGGAACCAGAACTCACATCCCCAAGCTGAGACTCTGAGATAACTGCTTTCCAAGCAGAAGCAGCTAGTCAAGGCAGTAAAGAAGCTGAGTAGGACCTAGCCAGCAGCCCTGGGGAAGCACAGCATCAGGGGGAGGGAGAAAATGAAAAAGTAGGAGAATGTTATTTTTTCCCCTCTTAGGCAGAAAACTTGATTAGTGAGTGTAAATACAATCTAAAAATGCATAGAGGTTTGAAGAAACCCATCTGTTATGGTTTACAATGGGCTGAAATAGCCATCAACAGAAAGTTCAACAGAAAGCATTTTCTTCTTCACAAAGGTGAGTATTGATTCAGGGAAGGACTGTCAATTCTCATGTACACTTCTCCACAGAGAGACAAATATACACCATTTTGCAGGCAGATGGCTGTGACCTTTGTTGTCACATCTTTTGTGAAGACAGAGAAGGGGAACTGGTTCCTCCCTCACAAGCAAGCCACCATTCCCACCATTCTAAGCACCAGTTTTCAATTCACGTGTTACTTCTCCTGTCACTACTAAATGCGTCAAGCTAATAACCTCATTATGCCTATTACCTGGTCTTGTGTCTCCTGGTTCTGCCCTCAGCTAACACCTTTTCTTCATCCATCCCTGTTATATCTTCATTTCCTATGTAACGTCATTCATGTCATCTATAGGCTAATGCAAGAAAGAGAAACTTCCTTTTCCTCTGCAAATTTTTGGTATTTTTCTTCTTGAAACATGAAGAAAACATCTGGAAGTTTTTCAAAAGCAATGATATCGGCTTCCGCATTTTAGAATATTCATGGACGTGAGTACAAATTTGACCTACTCCATATCAAGCAGCTGCTACTGTCAACATGCATGTCTAAGCTGGAAATCAAAAGTTTTTAGCTTTGAGAACAGTCATATTATGGAACACACCTCCTGCCAGAAAGGTGGGAGGAAAAGAATGAAATAGTTTTTAGTAGGCTCTGGAATGGGATGGTCTAGTAGAAAGCCTGTAAGAGGAAGGTTCAAGATGTGATTACATACAGGTGGGCACCAAATAGCATATCCAGTACTGACTCTGTATATGGTCCTGGCGAGACCCTGCTCAGTGTCCCTGATTATGCTGTCCCTACTGCGTTCTTGCAGCCAAAATGAGTGACAAAGTGGTTTTAGAAATGAAAAATGCACGTGTCAGCCTTAAAGGAACACTTTAAGCCTTTAAAGGCTAACACTTTAACACTTTAATACACATTCAGGAGACACTGCACTACGTGTCCAGAGGCAGGATCGGATACACTGACGCCACCGAGCAGTGTTTTCTGTAACTGTGCATAACGCAGCAAGAATGCTGGCACCTCCTCAGCACCTGTTACACTGCTCATTGACTGGCAGCAGGGAAGGTTTGTCTCCTCTCTGTAACCTAATTGAGCTTGTTGCATGTTGACCTATGCTCAACACACATGGGGAGCAATTGATCAGCGTCATCTAACACCATTACGTATTTGAGGTTCATTATCATATGCCCTCTCCTGTTTTCTTCCTGTTAGACTCAGTCCTCTTCTTTCAATCCTATGCATTTTGCACCTCTCATACTGTTTGTTACCTTTCTCCCATCCAAACCTAGACTAATCCTATCCTGGGTGTATTGAGAACACAAAAAAGTATCCCCTTTGTCTTACAGGCAGTATGCCCTACTAATGCATCCAAGAAGGAAATGTGCAATACTTTCACAATGGCAATTCATATTTAGTTCACAGCCCTGTGGCTCCTCAGTGTTTCCTCAATGCTGAAGTCTAGGTGGGTGTTGCTCGTTTCTTTGTTGGTGCATTTAATTTCTTCTTCTCAGTTCAGTATTTTGCACCAGTTTTAGGAAATTTTAGCTGGCTGAATGTGAGCTATTTCTCCAATTTGCCAAAATATTTTTTCCCCTATTGTGCCTTCTGTCCTGCATGATCTTCCAGACTCGAGACCAACTATGAATTTCATAAACATACTTTGATTATCCAAGTCACTGGGGAAAACAGTTCTTTGTAAGTCCTCCTGATCTGATGGCAAATTACTGACAACTAGTTTCAGAGTGCACCCCTATGACAAATATTGTTTCAAAAAGCCTTACTACACATCAGGACAGCCTGCATTGCTGGGCTTGCTCTCTCTACTATTTCAGTTACTGTGACAAAGAAAGCTAAACAGTTTATATGATTGGTTCTTGGTTTTTTCTCTGCTGGCTTTTTTGTATTACCTGATTATCTTTAAGTGATAGCAAATTGATTATTTAATATTTTTTCCACATTTATTGAGGAGATGGGAAGGTAATGACTGAGGAATCAAAGATTTCAGGAAGCTTTAGGAACACTTGCTGATTTTTATCAGGGTAGTGCTGACTTTGAGGGTAATTTAATAGAACAGACATTAAGTCTTCACTAGTAATTAAGTCTTTATTAGTAAATTAAGCAACATCAGGAAATGTTCCTAGAATACAAACTCAATCATCAGATTTAAGTGTCAGCATACCCTGGTATGATTTTATTTGGTCCCACTAGGACTGTCCCAGAAAATTTCCACACATGATTTAGGAGTTATAGGCAGAGGACCATTCCCAATGGGCTGTTCAATGAGGTCATGGTTTCAGAGGTGAAGAGAGTTTAATAATATGGATGTGAGCCATTTGGTGCTAGTTTACAGGATGTATCTAGGACAGTGTTCCTGGGCACTCCTGATTTACTATCTTCCTACCTCTTTTTGCACTCTCCATCTGCAAGATTCACTGTGCTTTCTAAGGACAAATGAATCATTCCTCTGACGAGTCTGAGAGGAAGCTGAGGCCAGATGTCTCACTTTATTGATGTGAAGCAGTATCTGACCCAGTCTTCACAGCAGTGAAGTACTGGGATAGCACAGAATCAGGGGCCTCACCTCTTATGGTTGGCTATACCACGGCGGGCAGCCCTTTGTGTTCCAAGCATATCCTTCCCCAGCTTGTTAGCTAATGTCTCAATGGACCATGAGACAGGAGGGGACTTTCCAGAAACCTGAGAACAGGTGTCCCCCAGCATAGTGCATGTCCAGCTCTATCCCAATGCTATGTCTCTTTTCCCCTCCCAGCCCTGCTGTACCACATGCAGCTAGCCACTGGGAGCACAGAAGGAAGGAGATCACTGTGCAGTGTCGATGGAGAAGCCTCTCTGCAGGGAAAAGCAGAGGTGAGAGCAGGCAGGGTGAGTTGGCCTCTACCTGCATACTTGCACCTGTGAAGAGATGGAAGGAAGAATCATGATGCTGAAATCAGCCAGGAATGGGGGATCCCTGGGACATGATGACTCCTAACACATTGGAGTAAGTAGAAGATTTCTCTGGAGCAGAGGTTGTGTGTTGACCTCCTGGGGGAAACAAAAACTAAGTGCGAACAAGGCAGGCAACAAGCTGAGAGGTGCCGTGAGCTAGAACTGGGCTATGGAGCTTAATTATTCTTCCACTTTCCTCTAGTAGAACCAACATATAAGTTCCCCGCCTTCTCCCCAAGCTCTATAAGCAGGGATGAAATTGCCACTGCAATGATGACCAGGGGACAATACTTCCAGTGCAGACATGTCTGCCTCTTCCAGCAAAGATAGTAGAATTAAATGCCACCCGGGAGCAGAAGAGCAACAAAAAGCACTGTCAGATTTCTGATGTCTGAAAGATGCTCCTGTATTGTGGGATGTTTTTTTCCCTCTGGGAAGATAAATATTGAGAATCCAATGGACTGCATCTTCAGTTTGTATGCATCACGTTCTCTGCTTCCACCTTGATGAGCTTCACACACATTCTGGGAACAGCTTGAGATGGTAGAATTAATTAAATGAAATTAATCAAAACAACCTATCGGAGACAAAACTGGCATTGGTGAAATGCAGAGTTGGACCAAGAAGGGATTCTGTAGCTCAGGCTAATGCCTGCACTCATCAACAGATTCTGTTTGGATGAAAGCCTGTGTCAGATACAACTCGGTCAAACGTGAGGGGCTCTGAGGAGTTGTGTGCCTCATGCAAGATCACGTCTGTCCATGCAGTGCAGTAATTGTGGTGGGAACAGATGGAGTCCTGCTTTTCACAGAGCCAGGCACAGTGTGTAATCATAGGTCTTGCTTTGATGCTGAATGAAGCTGAACTCCACATGAAGCTGTGTTAATGCGGAGGAAGCAGGAGAACTGGAGCATGGCTTTTAGAGATGTGATCTAAGAAGGTTCCTTGGGTCCACTGTATGTATCCCACTCTGTAGACCTGGAAACAGAGGTACAGATTTGCCCAAATGGACTACTGGAAATGGAGATTCCTTCTGCTTTGGTCTCTGCCCATTCCCCCAGCACATGTCAGCCCAACTGTTCTTATGCCAGGTACCACTTCAGAGACATACATTTTGGCCTGTCCCAGTCATTTTTGTTCTATGCTTCATGAAAAGATTTCTTTCCTCCCACACTGCATCATCTTGAGGATCTAATAAATTGTGTGGGCATGGTTTCTGTCTATTGAGCAAGGATAAGAGTGCAGTTACAAGAAAAAAAATCTGAGTGTGAAGGGGTCAGATATATTGTGGGGATGGGTCCTGTTATGTGTAGTAGATACAATTCACGCCATTTCTAGTATGATACATGTGATATACGTGGAGTATACACGTTTGTATTAGGAGTCCCCCCCACCCTCGCAAGGGAAACCTGGTGTATGTTGGAACCCAATTTACGCGTAAAAGGACGTGGCTCGGCTAGGAGATCATTGGGTGAACGACCCAAGACGGATATAATGGAAATCCTGGGGCAGATACATGTGAATGCAGCGTTCCGTAAATTTCATCAAGGCATTCAGCAACTCCAGACATTGAATTGTTCTTCCTCATCACCAAAAAAAGAAAATCTCATTAACCTATGGACTCAGAATAGAATAAAAGACTGACTGCCAAAATCTTGGCCTCAGGCGGAATTTTTCCCATAAAAACTGCTTGTGCCAGGATGGAGGTGTCTGGGCATAGGGGAAAACCTCTGCTGGGGCTGACTTCTTTGTTGCACACCCGGTGCCGACTCCGGGCTCAGCACTGTTCTTTCCTTGTGGCTGGCTAGATAGAATTTGATTGCAAAAATAAATATTTTATTTTTTTATTGTAATTTGGCTTGACAAATTTTCATTTATAACAGTCCCTTATAAATATCTGAGAATAGAGAGAAAGCAAGTAGCTTTATGCAGTGCTGTGTTATTGGGGCCATAACCCTGTGCCTGAGTTTATTCTACAGCCAGCAGAGGTGCATCCATCACAGAGATGGGCAGCGTAATGCAGAGGCAGTGCAGGGTCCTGCGGGTTGCCTGGGAAGCCACAGGGAGCTGTGTATTTCTGAATCGGGGCATGGCTGAGTAGAACAGCATGCCCTGCTTTTAGCATTTGCAAGTATCAGAGGAGGGAAAACATGGCCATCACAATTACCCCAGACAAGTTTGCTTCTGATGTGCTTCAGGGATCTTGAAGAGTCTCTTGAGGAGAACCCCTTGGGCTCCCCTGGGCTCCCCTGCCAGTTCAGAATTGGGTGACTTGGCTTTATAGCAATGTTTTTGTCTTGGGGTCCCTAAGCTATGTTCAGAACCCAAGCCCTTGGAGATTTATACCCTTGAATAAGCTCCAGGGAACCAGAAAGTACTTGGCAAGTAGGGTGCAGAAATTTAGGGTGGCAAGATTGGCCTGGCGGTGCAGAGCTCACACCCTGCATTTGTGGTCCTGTTTTGGGTGTCTGGTTTCTAGCTCAGTCATCTGGTACACAGTGCCTCCATTCCTGCTCTTGTGACCCCAATCTCACCTGCTCTACTTCCTTACCTGTCTGTTAGAAGATAATGGGTGGGTGGCAAATTCTCTTATCCCAGGGGCATTAAGATCTCTGGTTTCAGATGGCAGTGCTGTAAAAGGCATGAGGAAGCTGAATCACATCTGCTGTTTGTCAAAAGCACCATCTTCTCTATTCAGATTCCGTGGGGAACTTGTCCTGCAAGATTCCAGGTGCTGTTAGAATAGTGAAGTGTTCAAGGATTCTGTAGTCTTGCTGACAGAAGCAGGAGAAACTAAATCTGTACCTCTTCCCACATTCTGCAGACCTGTCATGTGGCAGAGAGGCTGCTGAGTACTGTGGCCGATCCTAACAGAGCTGCCAGTTGTTATGAGAGAGGACAGCCATGTAAATGTATTCCCTGGCTCATGCCCCTTGCTGTGCAGTCAGACTGAGTCCATCCTCGTCTGCAGGGACAGTGAGGGACTTGTCCTCTAGTGTGTCCTGTGGTTTTCTGGACAATGAGATGTTTTCTGAAAAGAAAGTGCCTAATATTTATGCTAAGCACTGTCCTTCCCAGTCACCCTCCTGCTTCAAAGCCCCTCTTGTTCATTCTGGTGGTCATCGGGCCCCTGTATTCCTAGGAGAACATGGGTTGACCCTTTGCTTCTCTTTTTCCCTGGGGTAATGTGAGAGGGGCTTGTAAGGATAGGGGGTGCTTTGGGCTCTCTGAAGAGGAAGAATAAAGAAGTTTGCTCCTACATGAAGATGTCTGCAAATGGGAGGTGACAGCCCTGTGCATTCCTGCATGCTCTTGTCTTGTTTAGGTAGAAAGAGAGTGATTGGATCCTTCCAGGTCTTTGCTGAGCTCCAAGAGAACGTGCGGCTCACTGCCTCTGATCAAGAGGCTACTAGGTAGTCTGAAAATAGCATTCTTTCTCCTGCTATCATTTCTGCTTTTTCAAATGACTTACTGGGTGATTGGTGGAGACAAATGCTCCAGAAATGGGAACCTGGCAAGAAATCTGAATGCCCCCAAGTCTGAGATGACCAAAGAGCTGAAATCAGACAGACAGACACACACACACATCATTAGCTGCTAGCCTGCATGTGAAATCAATTGAGATTTCCTATGCTGGGATCCAGCTGGCACCCTAATGAAGACTTCCTTTCATTCTTGCAAGCAGACAATAAAAAAACAACTCTGATCCACCCCCAGTTTCCCCAGTCATTTCTGTTATATAAGTAGTCTGGGTCTTGATCAGTGGTTCTTTAATTATCTCTGTGCACCTACATAAATATACTCTGTGTGTGTTCACACAAAATCCATCTATTTATCCACCCCACAAACCATTTTGCTGGAAGACAGCATGGTCTCCTGAATTTTTTATGGCTCTGCTTAGGTTGGAAACAATCCAAAGGTCAAACACTGTGCTGTATCTCCAGTCACCTCGTCAGTCAGCACTGAGCATGGGTCTCTGATACTTTCTGAATCTCCGGATTGCCCACAGGGCACTAAATTACAGCTATTACACTGCAATTCATGGTACAATTTTATTCTTTGATACACTACCTTCCTTTGTCTATCTGCATAGCAGCAAGAGCAGTATGCATTATTTACCAGGCTAAGTACACTGCTGCTGCTACTGAGGGAAAAAAAAAAAGAGAGAACAGGAACAGGCTTGAAATATAAAAAGCTGGCACAAATACAGCTTCCTGGGAAGTGATTTCACAGTTATGTAAAACTTTCTAAAATGTTGTGCCTTTTGCTCCCTTCACAGAGATGTCTGTGGCCTCCCAAAGTGGTTTAGGAAGAACAGAGGTTCTACAGCAGATGGGAAATCCAGTCTGGCCAGTGCCCTGGCTTTAGGAGGACCATGGCAAGTACTGTGTGCAATGGGGAAGAATAATGAAAAGAACAAAGTGAGGAGAGCATGATGCTGCTCCTCTCCTCATGGGATACTCCAGGTCCTTAAGTTGCCCTGTGTTTCTTCTGTTTTGGTCAGAAATCCTTCTGGGCACTAAGAAGCCATTCCTGTGTTACTTCAGTTGATATATTCCAGCCTTTCTTCAACCTAGCCATGGTTTGTATTCCCTCCGAGCTGCTGCTTTGAACCTTAAACCTACTTGGGCAGGGATCTGGGGAATGAAATCAGTTTCAGAAGATTTCCATTTAGTGCAGAGATCATCAAAAAAGTGCTTCCTCTACTTTGACAGCCTGAGAAAATCAGGTTTTGCTACCCTGCATTGACTACTGTGTCCTTTGGGCTTCATTCCAGGGCAAGTGTCTGTCTACCAGGCAGCTTTTGGAATGTGCCTGCGTGGAGCTGGCTGGATGATGCTGCCTCTGGCTGATCTGCTGAAAGGCAGCTCCAGGCTTCACTGTAGTGTAAACAGCTGGTGGAGGTGACAAGGCAGAGCCGGCCAAATCCTGGTGGGAAGGCAGGAGTGAGTGGCAGAGCCGAGGCCAGTCCAGAAAGGGCGAGCCTGTTTGCTGTTTCCACCTGGTGAGGGGAGGTGGGATGTGCAAGGTGGCCCACTTGTCTTCTTCTCTGCAGATGTTCCCTTCATTTCCCCCTCATCAGCTGGCAGCAGCAGCCTGACCAGCTTGCTGTGTCTCTGGTTTAGGCACTACACAAGGCAATGGTCAGATATCAGCTTATACATCAGGTTGTGAGTACACTGGGTGCTAATCCTGCAGAGAGAGTGAAAGCAGCTCTGCACAAGCCACCTGAAGGAAGAACTGAGTGGAGTCATGCTCTCAGGTCTTTTATTTGTTAAGATAAGCTGCAGACAGAGTGGTTTTATATTTAGTGTGTGGTCAGGAGTTTACTGTTTGAATGTCTTGAGGTAGATTTGGAGGGGAGAGAGAGCTGGGGCTCTGATTAGTGCAGAGCTAGTTGAAACAGCATCATCTTGTATTGTGGCGGTCACTGTTCTGATTGTTTCCACTCTCCCCAGTGACTGGAGCCTTATTCACTTTCTTTCTATCTGCTTTTCATCTCACCTGGCCCCATTATTGCTCAGCAATACAAAGTAGATTACAGGTTGCTTTCTCTGTTAGGCCCCCAAAGCAGTCCTTACAGGAGATGTATTTCTGATTGAAATTCTCCCTTCAATTGCTGCAGGAGTGGTTCCTACACAGCATGAAGACAATTCTTGTACAATTGGTAGGAAGAGATGGCTGTGTTTCCGTGAGGCTGAGGCTCCCACTTCCTTCCTTTTCCTGGCAATGCAATAGTGACCCCATTTTAGAGATGCTTTGCATGCCCTTCAGCTTTTGGAGGCCTCTGAAATGGGAGCATCAAAGCAGCCCATGGAGGAATGTCCCAAACCTTTCCCCTTCAACAAGAAAGACTGCAGGCTGGGACACCCTAGATAGGCTCATCCTAAAATCAGTGCTGAGAGCTGAGTGTTTTCCCTTTCCGTGATGAGATAAGCTAGTCCTGGGTGAACCCCAAAGACTGTGTTACTGAAACATAAAGCTTCAATTGTCTTCCTGTCCCTTGTGGGGGGCTGGGCTCAGGTCACCAGCTGTGGGCCATGCTGGGCAATGTTGCCCTCCTTTGGGTCTGAACAGTTTTGAGGGTGGGAACAGGAACTGAACCCACACCTGCATGAGATACAGCTCCCTTGCTGAGACCCTATTCCAGCCTCTCAGCATTTGTTCCAGGTTGACAGTATATTTTTTAGCCCAGTCAAAATGTGTTCAATTATGGGAATTCCTACCAGGAATTCTGACCAGGTGAACCTGTGCATACAGGTTAAACACAGTCTGAAGTTTGGATGGGGTCCTGTCTACAAGCTGTGCTGGAGGAATGCAGGATCATCCTTTTTGTTGCTGGTTCTGGAGGCTGCTCTGGCAGAGCAATGTGGACATAGTCCAAGAGACTTTTTGGCTCAGCTGGGAGGTGGTTCAGGAACAGTTTGATGCCTTCCTACCTTGTTTCAAGGGTGATATTTCAACCATCAAGATGCTAGTGTGAAAAGGGACTTCCCTTTGCTATGACATTTTCCTTCTGGGCACAGCAGAGGCTGTAGCTGTATGAAGCAGACTAATAACCTTATTACCTTCTCCTCTCAGACTGTCTGTCTGATGAATGTAAAGAAGTGAAACATTAGCATCATTTTCTCTGTCTCATCTTTCATCTGACATTATCTGCTTGTGTCTCAGACCTGAGAAAAGCTTTAAGTGTCCAAACGCTCATCTGTCTTTTCCAGTTAGAGCTGCCGGACGACTGATTCTCCAGCCTCGCTTATTAGGGATAAAGCAGCTGTCCTGATTGGGCTCATTCCTCTCAGGAAAAATATGGCACCTTCATGCTCTTCTGCTGGCTCGAACCTGTGCAGCTTGCACACCGAGATGAGGCCAGATCCAGCTGTCTGTGCCACTCCAGGTTGTGTCTCACAGCCATTGCCTTGGCTCTGGATGTGGCATTCGCAGGTAGAAGAGAGACCAGGGCATGGGGGAAAGAGGCCACAGCACAAGGTTTGCATTTTATTTTCTAATTTTATTTTCTAATTTGGAATTTGAACTATGTGTGGCACATGCAGGTGGGATTTGAATGCCTTTTGATAACTTCACAAAAGGACTCCTCTGTTCCTAGATTTCACAACCAGGAAAGAGGAAACAAGGAGACAGACAAAGCTATCTTGTGTACCAGCTGCTGCTAAGACTGACAAACATGGCTCAGCCACACTTTGCTCTCAGGTAGAGAGGACTCAGGTGTTTTCCACACATGTTCATCCCTGCAGTTTAACTTACTCCCTTCTCTTGGCTGACATGCAGCCCAGCAAACAACATGCCTCACTGACCTCACTCACACTGGCAGATGCTCTTTTGAAGGCTTTATGGATAAACTGACCTGTGTCTTACTGGATCGTGTTGAGATCTTGGCCTGGAACACCAGTCTCTGATGTATTAAGATTCATGTCAATTCCTTTAAAGAAGGGACTGAAGATGTTGAAGTACCATGAAAATATGAGGTCCCAGAGCACTTCTGCCACTTTGCTTCTGTGATGTGAGTTTCCCATTCCCATGCAGGGAAATTTGAAGATGTGGTTCCCTCACTGAAAAAACATGCTGCTCCCCTGCTTCACATTTTGGACTCTGAAGGTCTCTGCCAGCCGCAGAGCTTTCAGAGGACTAGAGACAAAGAGCCTGGGAAGAGATCCTATTTCTCCTGGGATTTCCCAGGTGCATTTCCTACACTTCCCAAGGGAGTGTGCTGAAGGCAGCACTTTATAAGCAGGCTGTCCTGACTTTGTGCAGCCCTGGCAGCTGACAGCTTTGTTCGCTCTGCTTCATGACACTTCTACATCCTCTTCCAAGAGCTCTGTGTCCACTGGTAACCCAGTGTGTGGGCAAGAAAGAGAGCCTGATAGAAAATCCAGCTTTTGGCAGCCCTAACTCTGTGTTGAGCCTGGCTGCTTTTCCCTCACTGTCCTGAGGGACTGTGGGGAGCAGTGGAGAATGGGGGTGACCTGATGTCAGGGTGAAAGATGGACAGGGACATCAGTGGCTGAGAAGCTTTGGCTCTGTGCTTCCCCATCACTGGGGCAGAGGTTCCCTGTTGAATGCAGGGTGCTGCAGAGCCTAGCTGAGGAGTCCCTAACACCCAGTGCCAGGTGCCTGGAGGAGCCTATGGTTTGGTTGGGACCTTCTGTGTCCTTGTCTCTGCTGAGGGAAATGCTTTTTCCCCAGCAGACATATGTTTTGCATATGAAGGCAGCAGGTACGCCAGCAAAGACCCATTCTATGAACTGCATTGAGGCAATGCTCCTTCCAACTTCAAAACTGCTCATCCGGAGACCTGACTTTTAAATTGGCAAGAACAGTGTTTTTATGACTTCTCTCACAGTCCGTGAGTGGCTGCCAGCCCTGAAAGCAGCAGGGACCCCAGGCTGTCATTTGAAAGCCCTGACAATGGCAAAGCGGTAACAGAAACACTCTGGATAAGCTTGTTGGAGAAACCTTCAGAACAATTCAGTTCAGAGACTGTTATTAGCTAATTTCTGCTTTCCTATGCCCTTTATTAGGAGCCTGGAAGCAGACACCTCACCCCTTTGAAATGTCTCCTGACTCTCCCCCTCTAGTCTCCATCTCCTGTCACCAGCAGCTCAGGCACCTCCAGGGAAGTGAACAGAAAAGCTGTGCATGGCAGTTCAACAGCTTTGGTAAGAGAACAGACACCAGGACCTGGGAGAAGTTCAGTTCAGAGGTTAATATTCCATATGGGAGTGCTCCAGGAACAAAGTGTGCACAATACCTGATATGAAAGAAAAATTTACTCAGCAGGATGGTAGTTGCAGTTCATGAGGAGCCAGCCTCTCATTAATTTTGTGCTGTGCGTAAAATAAAGCTGTTAATGATATTTAGTCCTTCTTTTGCACCTTCCCTTTGAGGAGCTTGAAAGCATTTTGCAGGCACTAATTAGTAATGGGTTGATACGCCTTAGGAAAACACAGCAAAAACTTTATCTTTTATACCTGTGTAAACTTAGAAAGAAGGACAAGGCATTTTCTATATGAGCCCAGGAAAGCATCAAGCAGCAAGTAACTAGGCTGGAGACACAGTGGAGGTATCTGTATCTGTGTGTGTGTAAAACAACTGGCCATGTTCACTCAGAGCAGGCCAATGTGGGAACACAGGACAGACAGCACAGAGCACTCTGCAGCCACCACAGGGTTTGCAGAAGCAGCTTGCAGGACCGTAGGAAATCCTGACCCTTGCTGTCTGCCTGTCAGCTTGAACTGCAGTAGCTCTGTCTGCCCTGCTCTGACAGAAAGACAGAAGCAGAAATGAGTAAAACTGTTTTGTCTGTTGAAAGACAGGCTGAACTGAGTACCTACAAGAATGCTTTGGAAGCTTCTCTTCTGAGGGTCAGAGAAGAAAAGAGGAGTGAGGAAGAGAAGATGCCTCCCTGTCACTGGGTGGCTGATACCTCTGCTGAGTTTGTTTGTGCAAGCTCTTCACATCAGAAGATCGTGATTTGCCAACATGTTTCTATTTGCTGGGCTGCAAATCCAGCACATTCAACAGCAGACAAACAACAGTCAAGTTTCCCTTGTTCTATCCAGCAAAGACACCAAAAGTAGTGCTTTTAATTGGAAGAGTTCTGGGAGAATGACTTTAGTCTCGAGGTGACCAGGCACTGCTCTTTAGTTGGGGTTAGGTATGCTTAAATGTGACACAGCCTGTGCTTCAGCCTGAGTGTGAGAGGGATGTGTGGATGGGTCACAGGAAATGACTTTTGTGGCCACACTGGAGATTGGTCGTTCGGAGCTTTACAGGCACAGCCAGTAATTTTTAGGCCCATCAAGGCAGCAGCTCATCCCACCTGCATAAAACAGGCTATAGAACTTCTTGCTGGTCCCTTGTATTGTGTCCAGCTGTGGAAACAGTCACATACATTAACCATTGAAGTCCACTCCTCTGCTCCTTTCCACTAAACTCTGTTCCTCACTGCCAGCTGGGATAATTTGTGTCTCCTGCAGAAATATTCACAGCATTTTATTCTTGGTTTTATTGCCTCTGCAGTGACAGTCTTGGTGTTTCCCTTCTGCCCTTTTAATGAGCGCTGCTTCTGCAGGAGCTGTTCTCCAGGAGTTCTGCTCTGGTATGCTCAAGATGTAAAGTAAACCCTGCTATGAAGGGCAGTGGGATTTTGAACACAGGAGGAAGATGGGAAGTTATTTATTTTACTTTTTTGCAGTCTTATCTAAGTTCAGTAAAGGTGACTTTTCATCCAGGGAAAAGGATGTCTCTGTCCTCTACTTTATTCAAGTGAGAGGAGATTCTCTTGGAAGAGTGTATTTTCTACTTAGAAAAATATTTGTCAATTATTGTTATTAAGGCCTGGTGAATGCATGGCAGCTACTCTGTGAAATTAGTTTGGCAAGCTTATTTCACATCCTAGACTGTAAAGTATAGGTTTCAGAAACCAGGACCTGTCTCTTGCCTGGCTGTGGCCACTAA
Source organism: Taeniopygia guttata (assembly GCF_048771995.1). Classification (NCBI taxonomy): domain Eukaryota; kingdom Metazoa; phylum Chordata; class Aves; order Passeriformes; family Estrildidae; genus Taeniopygia; species Taeniopygia guttata. Next base: position 85,422,115 of record NC_133027.1, read on the forward strand.
AGAATCCAACAGCCTTTGGGATCTGGGACCTTAAGAACTGCCAAATCAATTGCAAGGCAAGGTGGAGGGAGAGAAGCAGGCAGTGTTCTTTCTCAGCATCTCTGTAGAAAAATCACAGGTTATCTGGAGGTTTCAGCTGGCTGCCTTTGTCTGGGGCTACACAAGAAAGTGAAGAAGAGGCATTTCAAGGTCTGACAGGCACAATCTGTAAGCACTCACTGACCATGCCTTTGCCACCATTTTAAAAAGGTTGACTGACTATGGGTTAATTGCTGCTGAAAAGTCTCCCCCAGGCAGCTCTTACCCTAATGTAGCAACAGCATGGCTGCAATATCCTCTGATCCATTAGAGCCTTATCTGGAGTTCTTTATTCATCCTCTAAAATCCCTTTAATTCATGTCTTCCCAGAAGACGATCAACCATCTTTTGACTTCATCCTACTTAGCCATGTATATAATCACCTAAAGTAATTCACAAAAACATTCCTGATACTTTGTTGCATGGGTAATAAAAATCCACTTTATCCTCCACAGGAAGAACTTTTTTATCTCTTTCTTCTTTTTGCTTCAGACAGATTAATAATTTCCTGGGTTTATCACAACCCCCATGGGTGCCAGACTATTCCTCATGCCTAGTATAGACTGTACTGCTCTGCTCTTTGATGCTAAGATCAACATCACTTCCAGTATTTTAGTAGCATTCAGTCACAAAGAGTTGCTTACTATTTGCTGTGCATTCTGTTCTCAGTTATTTCCTATTTCTTCCCTCTAGTATCACATATATTTGATTTATTCCCTGGAGGGGGCTGTGGGACGTGACTTGGTGTATCCTTCAAAAATACCTGGGAGCAAGGGCTACTGAGTGCAGTTGTGCATGGTGTATGAGAGTGAGCAAGCATCTGCCACTCACCTGGACCTGCAAGTACAAGTTGACTGGTACCTCTCCTGGACTCACAGAGCCCTGGATTAGGCATCTTGGATTTCTGACAGGGGGATAGAAAGTCACAGCTAACCCAGCCTTCTTTTAGGACTTGTGCATCCACTTCAGCCTCTGCAATCCTCCCTTGAGGGCAGGACACACTGCCTGAAACACAGCCTCTCCTCTCACCAGCTTTTCATTTATCACTTGTCCAATGCAAGATCCAGGAGCTCATCAAGCTGTGCTGACAACTAGGAGGTTCAAAAGAGAAACCACATACTCTTCACCCATCATGTAGCTAAGCAGTAGAAGTCCTTGCCACAGTCCTTGCTTAAACTATACTTATGTTCAGGAGAAAATTGGATATGCTCCTGGTGACTAGATGGGCTTTGGTGGGAGTGAGTCAGTTTCAGGATGTTTCTTAGAGTTCTTAACCCAAAAGGGAAATGGGTTCAGCTCCCTGTGGTGTGCTTGGGATGATCAAGCTCAAATCCCAAGAGCCATCTGGCTGAACACCAAGGCTGGTGGCAACAGGTCATTCCCCAGGCCTTCTCTGAGGAAAGAAGTCAGATGTGAGCTTACCATATCTTGGCTGTGCCTGTACCTGCTGAGCTGAGCATTTCAGGCACAGCAGCAGCAGAATTTCCCCCAGCTGTGTTCTGCACAGTGGCTGACTCTGAACAGGCCCAGCAAGAGGAAGCAGGCAGCTGGAGGGTTGCCTGGTTGATGTATTGCAATGCTCTTAGCTACTCACAGAGCAATAATTGTGTCTTATAGGCCCTGCAGGGATGTTTTAAGGATTTGCATTTTGTGCTCACACAGGCTGCTTAATTCACACGTTAATTTTTCAGGTCCAAATGGAGATGGTTTTCACCTACCTGCTTCCTTGGTGTGTTGGGCTGCTGAGGCAATCTTAATGAAATCTTTTGCATTCTTGGGACAAAGATGGTCCACAGAGTAGGCAGGGGAAGGTGGCCGCAGAATGAAGGCCTAAGAGATTGGCTACAAGTTTTCTCCTTGGGACAGATGGCAAACCACATTCCTCTGTCACACTTGCTTCTTCTGGGAAAAATGAATAATGCAATATGCCTCATGGGGAACCATCAATGCTGATCTCAGTGACCAGCACTAAGTGAAGCTGAGCTCTTCTGAGTGAGAGGTAAATACTGAACGGTACTGAGGTAAAAATGGTACTGAGACAAGGCCAGTCTCCTCTGTAAATCCCTTAAATAATCACTAGCACCTAAGTATTCACTCTCCAGCTTCGGGTAGGCATAATTATTTTATAACTGTTTTTGCTAGAAAAAAACCTGAAGTTATGGGTGATGTCAAGATGATTAGCTGAAAACCAGCCAACTCTTCTTCCAAGGAGGGATACTTTGGTCAGATTTGCAAGAGCTAAAACAATAGCCTCATCTGTCAGAATGCAGAAAGCAGGCTGAATTCTGTTTTCCTACAGGGAGATATTAAGCTGCTTCTTTGGCCTTGGGAACTGGCAGATGGTTGAACAATGCAGGGATGGAAATGAAAAGCAACTAAAATCCCTTTTACCAGACTGCTGGAATTATCATACGAGAGCATCTCTGGTGTCCCTCTGACTAGTTTCTGTCGTCTCTGTCTTCCCAGCACTGAGAGTTGTAGAGAAGGTGGCAGCCACTGTGGTGGACATCCACCATTTAGAACAGAACACATGCCCAGGAGACATCTCCCCTTTCCCCTCCTAGTCAAGCAACAGAGGTTCTCACTGGGCCTGGAGGAGTTAAAATTCTTTCCAGAGAGATTTTATTCTGTCAAGTGTAACGGTGAATATTTTCATTATTCATATCAATGGCTTTTTCTCTTCTGAATGCTGCTAAGCCTCTGTCCTCAGTAAAATCACATGGCAGTGAACTTTACAGGTTAAGTATTCATTGTCTAAAAATACTTTTCCTTTTTATCAATTCAAAATTCATTGCCTTTCATTCTAATTGCATGTCTTCTCTTCTGGTATTATTGGGCAGTCTATATGAGAGAACAATTTACTTCTGCCTGTCTGAAGGTTATTTTCTACCTATTTTTCCCATCCTTTGCATTCATCTTCTTTCTATATTACACCACCTCAATCTCCCTATCTCTCCCCATCAGAAGGATCTACTGTCTTCTAATCATTTTTGCTATGCTCTCTGTTTCCTGCTGTGTCATTTTGCAGAGCTGTCATAGACAAAGCCAGAAGATGGGACTCACCCTCGTGTGTCCCATGCTTCAATCCCAGAGTCAAATAGGGCTACACTTGGGTGACACAGTGGTAGAGCAGGCACAGGCAATTATCACAGAATCCTCTGAGTTGGAACTAATCCCAAGTTCCACGAGGATCATCAAGTTCAACTTTTAAGTGAATAGCCCATATGGGATTGAACCCACAACCTTGGTGTTTTTAGTACCAGACTCCACCAACAGAGCTAGTCTGGATCTATCGGGTTTTTGTTGTTTGTATCTCATTCTTTATGCACTCAAACGCTGTGTTGACCTTGACAACACACAGCCCAAAGGGCATTTGCCTTGTGGACACCCTTTGGGGTGCCACATCTGGCAATGAAAGATGATTCCTGTCAGCATTGCTTGCTGTGCTCCACTTGTGTCTGTCATTAAGAGCCCTGCATCATCCCAGTTGTGGTCACACAACACAGGGCAAGAGGCGACTCCAAAACGAGTTTGCTTCAAAGCTATGTTACTGTAAACACTTTGTTATTGTTATTGATTTTTTTTTAATCTGGGCTTTTAAAATGCTTAGCAAATGCAACTTCCAGCTTCTGTTTCTGTAATCATGTGGTTTGAAAATCTATAGAAGGATGAGACAAGCTGAGATACTAAGGAAATGGTATGTCACCAGGAAGTGAGGATTTGAGACTCCCCCTTTTCCTGTCCTTTGAATAGTATAAGATTTATGGAAGAAAGTTCAAACTGGCTTTCCTTGGTTTCCTCCAGGACAGGTGAACACAGACACTTATGTGTGATCTTGAAGAGGTGGCAGAGGTGCTCTTATAATAGAGCTACACAAAGGGAGGAGGAGAATGATAAAGACTCCTTGGGCTGTGATCATTTGTTAATTCTATTGCCCATACAGCTGCTGCTACCTGCGAAATCACTCACCAGATTGACCACTGATTGTGTTTTAGCAGTTTTTTGAACCTGTTTTTGATCTTCAATAGCTGCTTACATCTTGTTTTTGACTGCTTTGCTTTCAAATAGTGCCAGTCAGCTTGAGGAGTGTAGATGGAGGGTTTTTGACAGTCCAAATAAACCACCTCACTTTTCCTTTATCTGCCATTTTGCTGACATGCACAAAGCATTCTAGAAGTTGTGTGAGGCATGAATACTTTTGCTGAAGCAGTGTTGGTTTGTTCTTGTTATATCAGCACTGTCATCTAGATGTTTTATTTTTGAGTTTTAATTATCTTTTCAGCTAATTTGCCTGGTTCAGAGTAAGGCTCATTGGTCTGTAATTCCCAGGATCATCACTAATGCCAATTTTAAAGATAGGTATGCCTTTACTGCCCTCTAATCCTCCTTCTATACACTAGCTTATTTTAATGAAACATCATAAACATTAGAAGACCTGGATAAAGCATTGAGGCTCCGTGCCTTCTTGATCTCTGGATACATTAGGTTGTTCTGGCACCTACTCTCTGAGCTTCTCAGTCCTTTGTAATCCCTTTTCCATTTTGCTCAAAAATAGTGATCCTGGATTAGCCTCATCGTCTTATTCCCCTGTCTTGCAAATGTGTGCTGGGAGGGATGCTGAGGAGAGATCACCTTCTTTCCCTGCAGTGTCTTTTCTTGCTCTAGCAATCTCTCCCAGTCTTTTGCAGCTGACTCCTGGTGATGCTCCCTGCTCCTGGCAGTGCCTTGAATAGAGATTTCCTGGCCATTTTGATCCATGGACTGACAGCTGCAGTCCCTTAGTGGCAGTGCAGTACCCAGCAGATGTAAGGCCTCAGGTGGCCAGTGTGCACTCCTTACTCCTCTTTACTTCCTCAAAGAGGGCAAAAAGGCTGTGGGGGGAAACTGCCTTGTTGCAAATCTCATTTCTTTTGTACTGAGTTTCTGCTATTACTTCAGTGGTTCTCTGCAACATTTTGGAGCTAGCATTTCATGCTCCCCCATGGCAGCAGAACTGCTGCAGGCTGGTCACAAGGCAGGATCTGCATTTTAGACAATGCAAGTAAAGAGAGGATAATCTGTTTTCATCACTTTCTGTGTCTTCAGGCTGCTGCTGCCTTGTTTCTTGCTTCCTTCAGTAGTTCTCATGAGTTGAGGTGAAGAGCCCCACAGAAGAAAAGTTCTTGATTTGAAGACTGCAGGGTTTGGTGCCTGACTCATGTGAAGGGCTGGAGGGGCTTGCTGGGGTTCTAAGCCAGGGCAAAGGCTGTGCTGTGAATGCTTGTGGGGTAAGACAGAAGTCTTTCCTCCTGGGAGCTTGAGGTGGTCCACAGTACCTCCAAGCACAGGTGCAGGAGGCTAAAGAAGCTCTGCATGGGCCACATCAGGTTTTAGCAGAGTCTATTGTTGTCCAGCTTCCCTCAGCTCCACAAAGGGATGATACACATGCTGAGGCCTTATGAATAACCTCACCAGTGAATAAAGCCTGGAGCAGATCTCTTAGTAAAGCTGGATCTTTTATGAGGCATAAGGGGAGGCAGGTACACTGCTTTTTCTTTCACCTCCTCTCATGCTGTTCTTTTCAACTAGGATTGATTTATTTACATAAGAATGACATTTAAGGGCAATCTGTTCACATTTGGTACATAGCAATTTATAACCCATATCTGCACCTTGTTTAATCTTGCTGCTCTAAAGCAAGTCTCTTTATCATCAGCCGGAAGGCTCAGTAAGTGAAATGATGCATCTTTGCTCATTAAAAACACAACTCCCTTTCTTTGTGATGAGTATGTAGCATAAAATATTTTAGCATCCCATTTGCTTCTCATTTTCTCATGCTCACTATCTGTCAAATGGGTCTTTTGCCTTTTAATATACTGATTTTGTGTATGTATGCATCTGCCTTTCAACAGCCTTCTCAATCTCTGTAAAGTGCTATGTCAGAAATCACAGCTCTGAGGCTGGTTTATAGACAGTGACTCAGGTGACCTCTTGCTGAATTTTCTCCTAGCCTTTCCTAGTAATGTCACACCTAGGGACTTCAGTAAATGTGTCTGAGACCTGAGTGAGTGTGTCTGAGGGCGACACCTAAGCAAAAACTCAGTCTTGTTGGCACAGGATAAGCTGTGGTGACTAATAGCACATCTAAATCACACCATGATCATCAGCAGTGTCAAACCTCTGTTTCCAGTGCTGTCTGGAGATGGGACAAACATGGTTTAATGGTATCATCTGCTGTGTTCCACAGGAGGCAATCTGCTGATCCTGCTTGGATTGTCTAATGATTAGCAGTGGGATAGAGAAGACACCAATTATTCAGGGCCAAGCAGGCTCAGCAATCCCATTTCAGCCAGAATAAATGGAGTAAAGGCAGCCATTAAGTCTGGAGGAAAATGCCACACAGCGAGCCATGCATCTCTGCAAGCTGAATAGGCAAAGATAAGATTTGGTTGCTGAAATATAGATGGATGCTTGAGCTGTTTGACACTCCTTGGGGAATCCAGAGTATTCTCACTGGACCCAGAGCCCCCTGAGGAGCAGCTGAGGGAGACTGGAAGTCCACAGAGTCATTATGCTAGAGCAGTGAATATCTCAATTGTGTGGGAAACATGTTAGCTTGAACTCTTTCTCTGGATCCAGACTGATTTTGAGATAGGAAAATGAGTGGTCATAGGCATTGATATAATGACAGAAAGCATTCTTAAAATCTCAGGGTATCAACTCAGATAATGGTATCTGAACATCTTCACCCTGCTCCATTGTGTCAAATTGGATGTGGAGAGGAAAAGATTTTTTAAAAAATGCACATTAGGGAGCTCTTAAACTTAAAAAAGAGAGTCCTTATCAATGCCAATAGAAAGAGGGATTTTTGCAGGCATGGAACAAGCATAAGAATCTGCTTATTTTCTCAACAGGAGTCCTAGTTCAGAGGCGGGGGGAAAGCCATAAAATAAAGTCATGTTCTGATATCCTCAGCAAAGTGCCAGATACCTCTTTTATGCTCATCCACATAATCCCTGCACAGAGTCAGTGTCCTGAGGACATATACTGATGACATAGCTTCTGGAGAGATGGATTACTGCACAGATACTTTATGCACTTGCTTTCTGTGTGTGCATAGAAAATAATCTGGCAGCAACATGTAAGAAACCAGCTTGGATAACTAAGGGACAAATGAGGACAGTATGTTTAATTTTAACTGTCGATGCTACATACTGTCCTCATTTGTTCCTCACCCAAGCTACTAGCATATTTTTCTCTTAATTTGATCTACTGCTTCTAACCTACTTTATTTCTAGCACAACCTTTTACCACAACAGTTACCCATCTGCCAGCTGTACAAACATTCTTAATGCAGGGAATAAAATAAAACATCTCCTTCTGTGCTGGAGCTCCCAAAAGCCATAGACCAAACCTGTGGGTGATGCCTGTAGGGAAAGCAGCCCTGGTGCCAGCTGGAAGAGGCTCTGAGCATCTTGCAGCCTCTGGGCATAAGCCACTGGAGGATGCTGCCATCTCATTCCCGTTCTGGCCCTCTCAATTTGCTTTTCAGCTTGAAGCAGTTGTTACACCATCAGCATGTTCTCCCTCTTTAGATGACCAGCTGAGAGAGAGCATTGGGTACCAGGCAGTCAGTGATCACATGAGGGTGGAAGCAGACTCCAAATGCTGGATGTGGTCAGGATGGGTAATGTGCATTTCCAAACTCTGAAAGACTTGCATGCAAATGACAAGCATCTGGCATGGAGCTTTGATGTATCCTTCAAACTGTGAATAATACCTGATTAGAGATTAACAAAAGTAGTATCTCTAGTGAGTGAATAAAGGTGATACGTGTTCTCTGGGCATGTACTTGGCCATGTCTGACCTCAGCAATATTTAAAGCTTTTGGGCCACTTGTGAAGCATGGACAAATTAGCAGAGGTAAATGGAAAAGGTCATACGATAAAACATGAGTTTTGCCATTGGCAGATCCTGACAGATCAGTCTGATATCTTTCTTTGAGAAGACAGCTATTTTTCTAGACAAAAGAGATGTGGAAGATCTATTTATGCTTGAAATACAATTTTGATAGAATGCCACTGAGATACCAGTGGAAGTGAAGTATTTGGAAATAAGTAGAGGCAACAATTAAGATAAAAAACTAGCCCAAGAGGAAATGACAGCAGAGTGTATTTCACAAGAATGTACTAACCAGACTTAAGGGTCTAGAGATGTTTCTTAGGGACAAATCTAAGGACTGGTCTAATGTTTTCATGAACAGAAGCAGTGGTGTTCTCTGGTAGAATTTGATACTTATGGAAAGATAGGAGAATCAGCAGGGCAGAGGAGGATCAGAATATCATGCAGAAGAGATTAGGTTACCTTCAAGTCTAGAGAAGTTTATAGTCTGCTACTACTAAAGGCAATGTCTGAAAGTCTGAGAAATTGCATATGAAAAGCTCAGCTATTGGCTGGTGGGTCTTCATGAAAGAGTCATGAAGACAGAGATCCTTGGAGTGCTACTGCATCATATTGGCTGGCAAATATGAGGACTGATTTCTCATATGTATCTGAAAGGAAGGTGCAAAGAAAGCAGAGAAAGGCTTTTTTCAGTGACGCTCAGTGGCAGGACAAGAGTGGGCATGAGCTGGAACACAGGAGGTTCTTGAACTGCAAGAAACACTTCTTTGCTGTGACAATGACCAAGAAGTGGCACAGATTTCCAGTGATGTGGTGGAGTCTCTATTCTTGCACATGTTTAGAAGCTGTCTGGACACAGAGCAGGGCCACTTTTACAAACAGCCTTACCATGAGTCTGTGTGAAAATGATACAGCCTGGAGAAAAGCAAATAGCAGTCCTGTCAAACAAGGTATTTCCTGCAAAGAGTGGGAATTACTGCTGCTCTCAGAAGGGTTGCTTACAAATAAGAGTAGGCTGAAAAAAGGCTTTGTGGGCATCAGAAAGCAGTGAGGTTCTAGAATGGTTTCTCATCTGCTGTAATGGGGAGAAAAAGCTCCAGTGGAATCCAAGAAGGATTTTGTCAACACATAAAAAGAGTATGGGCATTTGCTTTGCCAGAGGGGACAGGACATTTGGCTCGGATGCTGCAAGGGCAAGCCTGTGTTTCTAAACTGCCCAGAAGGGCAAATCCACCTTTAGGGTATTTCGCCAAACCTGAAGCTTCAGAGAAGCTTCTCTTCAGAGAAGATCCCTTGGTATCAGCAAGTCGTGTTATATATTCTTTCACTTTCTAAATTATAGTTTTAAGCCCTTGCTGAAAGTTCACCTCATCTTGTTGTCTTCCTAAATTTGGGGAAAAGTACAAGCATCACAGACTTAAAATACAATCTTCCGTGCTTTTCTTGGTTGTTGTAAGCCTAGGTTTTGGGAAGTCAAATATGTCACTATAATTGGCCTGGGCTGCCTCCCTGTTGCTCCCTGCTCTCCACAAGAGATTTGTGCAGTATTTCCTGTTATTGGAGGGTCATCTTTTATAATAAAATTCCAAATATATTTAACGATGCACTCTGGGAAAATTAACATTTCTGCTAAGAAATGTTGCACTTTAGGGGCACGAACAGTGAGTTCAAGGCCCTCATTCTGCACATTGGATTAGGAAATGTTTGCATTCCCACTTTGAATTTTCCTGTTCACTCATGGTGGCTCACACCTTTCATGGGTTGCTCTGCATCCACCTCTGCTCTCCTGGAGTTGTCTCTAGCCTGCCAGGGGGCTAGAATGACAAGAAGAGAGGTGAAGGCATGTAGGTCTGTGCCACTTGAGGTGACAGAAACTGGGGGAGAGGAGGGTCAGGGATATTGCTGTGAGCTGACTCTCAGCTGTGGTCTCTGATGTTCCTCCCTCTGCTTGCTGTGCCTCTGTATATGCCTGACATGAACTTTGGTGTTTGCCTTGAAGTGCAGGTCCTCCTGAGCACCACCCAGCTTGCTACAGTACTCAGAGCATCCTGGAAAAAAGCTGATTCCAGATAGGTCTGCACATACCCACCCCTGCCTCTGCTATGAACTCTAGGCCAGCCCACTGTGTATTGCTAGAAATTTCTAAGCACAGGAAGAAGAGAGATGAAATTAATGCGTGCCTTCCTTCAGGCACACATGTGATGGGTGTGCCCTAGTGCCCGGCCCTGCACTCAGGTGCTGCTCAGTGATAACATCTTATTTTGGGCTAGTGGACGAGCTGTGGCATAGCCTTAGCTGCAAGCCACAAGGAACAACACAACACTGATGGATCTGTCAGTGGAGAAGGATAAGTTTTGGTTTTTTTTCTGTTGGAATGTATCTGTGTATTTTACTGACAGTTTCAGATGTAAAAGAACAGCAGAAAGATGTTTGTGTTACAAGACCATAATCTGCGACATGCTGGGGAATCTGTGCCTCTCTGCTTCCTGCATCACAGATAACAGCCATGTCACAGTGCATCACCACAGCCGAACAGAAACACCACCACAAAACCTGCTGCAGCCCAGGGTCATGATGCCACTGCACTCATAACTATTACTCAGATATATTCTCCTTTCTGTGAATATTCTGTGTGCTTTCAGGCTTTCCCAGCTGTGGTATATCTTCTGGTCAGCTGGTAAAACCTGCTTAGAGAGGCTGAGAAACTGGCTCTTGGTTCAGCTTGCTAGTGCTCCTTGGAACACACAGAAACTGAAAAATGAGAAAGGATCTGGTTTGCATTGCTTCTGACACTAATGGCATTTTTACTGTGGTCAAAGTCCCACCTGGCCAAGCTCACATTGGTGAGAGATGATGCAAGATGGAGCCCTCTTTTTAGCCAATGCTCAGAGCTTTTCCCAGTCTTGCCTTGCTCAGGGAACCCTGTCAAAGATGGGATTGAAGCAGAGGGGGCTGAGAGTTACCATTCTTTCCTGTGTACCACAAGAATGCAGAGGAAGCAACCTAAGAGCCTGGCAGTTTTTGCTTTCTGGAAAAAGCTGTACCTTTTGAGGTCCTGTGTTCCTGGGCTAGTTTTTGTTCCCTGAGCAAGGTCTGACAGCCAGATTTGTTGTGCCAGGCCCCCAGTAAAAAAAAAAAAAAAAAAACAACAAAAAAACCCCAACAAAAACAGGATAATGAGTCCACTAGCAAATACTTTATTTACCTCTTGTTTCCTCCCCCCTGCCCCCCACCTTTTCCAAGTTGCAGAGCTCACTCATGCCTGTGTTGCTGACTGACTTGTCCAAAGTCCTACCCTAATGCAAGCAAGTGATGGTGACAGGTAGAAGGTCACCCAGCACAGCCCACAGCCCTCCAGCAATCTATAGATACCTCTTCAGCGGGCTGTAACTTGAACAGGCCTGGCCCAGGATGCCTGTGGAGGCAGCACACAAAAGCTTGCCAGGTGAGAAAGATGGTGGAAACAGCCTATGATGCTGCTGCATCTCCTAGCTTAGCTCAGAAGGGGCTTAACTGAAGAGCAAAAGTTCACTGATGTACTCTGAGGCTCACTGATGCTCACTAGAGCAACACAGCAGCAGTGCCTGAGCTTCTCATTTGCACTCAAATCATGTTTCAATGGGCTGAGTCTGGAATTTGTCTGTGCCTCAGTGAGCTGTAGCCCAAAGCCACTCCTGGCTTGTCCCCTATCTGCACTGTAAACTCCAGCCTGGGCTGGGAGACTGCCTTGGCATAGGCAGCAGGCTGCTGTTATGGAGCCCATGTTGGTAGAAGGGATGTCCCAAGCTTGGTACCTCCCACAGGCACTGCAGGTGTTTTAAGCCTGTGCTACCAGCAGCACCATGAGCAAAAACATGTGGATCACAAAGCCTTAAGGGCTCATGACTGTCACAAATCTCTTAACTGCTTTTCTCACAGCATGTAATATAGGCTGAGTGCAGTGGGACAAACCTCCTTACGGATACATTATAGCTTAAGGTTTCTTTCTGTTTCCCTTGGAAGAGTACAGCACCAACCAGTGCCAAGAACTGGTCACACTGCGCCCATCAGCTTCTCTTTTCTTAGCGAAGAAGGCTGAACTGCTGCTTCTTAGGATTCAGGAGACTGTAGAAAATATTTCAAGACTCATTGCACCAAAGCCTCCCTTGCTTCAGAGCTTTGATACACAAAATACGGAAACAAATCCAAGCTTTGCCTTTTCTAATTACTGCTCGGTGCCTGAGATGTGTCTCTCACATTTCTGTCTGCCATGGGAAGGTGGTGATGTGGAAAGCTGATGTATATTTAAAGAGCGCCGGTTTGGCTCCCTGTTGCTGCTGGCTCTGCTTTTCTGAGAGCCTGCAGTACATCCTGAATTTCTGTAGATGTTGCTGCATGCCTACAGTCTCCCAGCAAAGCTTTCCAGAGAGGGAAGCCCACAAGTCCAGAGTGTCTGGAGGAAGCTGCACTTTCAGAGGAATTGCTCTTTCCTCCTTGGGCTACAGAAAGTGAAGATAAGGGTGTGGAGGCAGTTTTTGGGTGGCTGACAGTAGACCTTGAAGCACCAGCTAGCTAGGATGGAGTGGGATGGGTGCTGAAAGGTCACTGTGACTAAACCTGGTGGAGTTAAAGCTTACTGGGAATCACTGCTGATCTGCATTGCATTGCCTGTGCCACTGGGTTCCTCAGCACTGGCTGTACAGTAGTGCATAGGGCCTTGTCTGGAAACATGGCTGTTCCTAACACATCCTTCCATCCTGGGGAATCAAAAGATTTGCAGGTATCAAATTTCCCAGTACATGTCCCAGAGCATCCCCCAATTCTGGGCCTCACCTTTCTCTGCATTGTATGTACCCACCCTCTTGGGTTACGGGAACTGCCTAGCTCCAAAGCACCAGGTCATGGAGCAGGGGGAATCCCTGGTGTAACTTTAGACTACCATGGCATTGGCAAAGTCATGTGCAGAGTTACAGCTGGAACTCTTGATATGCAAGCCCATGTGCTGCTCTCTGCCCTGGGGATATTAGCTGCAGCCACACTAGAGGTTGATGTGACTACTCTTGATTGAGGATGGGTAGGCAGGAATCAGCTGGGTCCCAGGAACCTGGAGTAAATCCCAGCAGATGGGAAATACTCCTTTGTGACAGATGCAAGACCTTAGAAACAAGGAGCCTTCAAAGATGATTACCCTGAGATGTGATCTGTGCCAGGCACACAGAGAGTGACTGGAAATACTCACTACCCTCTGTGCCACATGTCATGGAGTTTCTCAGCCCCATGGGATGGACACAGCGGGTTAGGGGAAGAGGGGAGGTAGTAGGACAGCAGGCTTGCAGCTCGGGAAGTAGATAGGCTACTGCACAGTTCTTCTCCCCTCCTACCACCTGCAGTAAGCAATGTGCAGGGTAATGGAGGCGGTGGAGCTCTGCCTCCTTTTTCTATGCCACTCTCAAGTAAGTCCACCCTTGTTTTATTAATGGAAGTCTCTAATTTGTAAACATGGGAGAAATTTCTCATGGGAGAAATTACTTTGGTTTAAAAAAGCAGACACAGAAACATGGTAATGGCTTTAAAGAAACAGACCTGACTAAAAAACACATAGAGCTGGAACAGAGAATTGAGATATTCATGTCAGGATCTGCCAGGGCTGATCTGCCATACGCGGTAGGTTTGGCATGAGATTTTGGCCTGTTTGTTTGTAGGTGCTGTTTCTTTACAATGTTTATGTCCTGAAATGAAAAGTATGGTGTTTTGGGGAAGCTGACAAGTCACTTGTCATTTGTCACTGTCCTGGAGTAGGGACAGAGCTGTGAGCCCAGTACAGAGGCTGATGTTACTCAGAATAATCAGGCAATTGCAATAGGGATGCTGCTATAAAGCTATGGCTCTATCCTAAAAAGATCTTAGGAGTAAATGAGAGAGGAAGATTTTGGAGAGGAAGTATCAATATGTTGAAGGGAGTGCAAATAGTTACAAAGCCCAAGGAGTGGGCAGTGCCACCTGCAGCAATCAGGGCAAGGAAGAAATGCACCCCTCTTCCTCCACTTTTCTCAGTCCTCTTCTCCCTGCCCCTGGCAGAAGTCATGGATGTTGTGAATAGTACAGCAGTGACCATGGGGCTGTCAGACTGGGCTGCCCAGAGCATACCCTGGCTGGTTTGATAAACTTGCCACTTTTTGTGGTTTGACCTTAGCTGGCAACTAAGCAGCACACAGTTGCTTGCTCACTCCCAGACCCTCAGTGGGATGGGGAGAGAATTGGACAAGTTCGTGCATTGAACTACAGGCTGTTTAACAGGACAGAAAAAGAAGGGGAAAATAATTAGAATATAAAAAACAAGTGATTCACAATGCAATTACTTACCATCCCTGGACTGATATCCAGCCAGTACCTGAGCAGTGGCCCCTGGCCAGCTTTCCTCACAGTTTATATCCTGAACATGATGTCATAAGGTATGGAACATCCTTTGGACAGTGGGGGTCAGCTGTTGTGGTTGTGTCCTCTCCCAGCTTCTTGTGCCCCACAATCTCATTACTGGTGGAGTGACATGAGAAGCTGAAAAGCCCTTAACTCCATGTAAACACTACTTATCAACATCTAAAACATCAGCGTGTTATCAACATTATTCTCATCCCAAATCCAAAGCACAGTATTGCACCAGCTACTAGGAAGAAAACTATCCCAGCTGAAACCAGAACACACTTCTGGCTCAATTCAAATCCTGGAGCACTTTTTTGTCCTGCCTGTCTCAGACTTGCAAGGATGTGTGGTTCCTGTGGAGACTGAATTCAGGAGCAACCAACAGAGCAGAACTGATGGCTGTTGTGAAGGAGGCACAACAGGGTGTTCATGCCCTACATATGTATGGATTCACATGCCACGCAAGTGTGCAGGATCCACATAAATGGCTGCCCAGCTTGGAATCTTGCCAGCTGGTCATATGTGCTTGGGATAAGTATGAGAAAGGGACAAGTGTGTAGTGCAGCCTCTACAAAATACTCCCTCAGATCCCAGAGATCTGAATTCAGGGATTCTCTGATCAGAGCTGCTTGGTTAAACCACTGATCAGTTTGTCTTCCTTGACTTTGGTCCAGTGTCATATGTATCTACACTGAGCATCCCCAACACTCTGTGGCAAGGAGTCCCACAACTTAAGAGAGCACAGCATGAAGAACCACCATTTCTTTTCGCTTCAGATGAGCCCCTTCCCGCTGATGCTCTCCCTTGTTCTGGTAGCAGAAGGGACAGCGAATATCTCTGCCTTTGGCAGATCAACTGAGATCTGCTTGGCTTACCCTAAATCCTGGCAAGTCTAAGGGCCAGCTTAGACGACATTCAGCTTGCAAGCTGTAGATTGCCCATCGGCTTTAGGATTTTCAGTTTTCTGGACTCAGATGTCACCCTACAGCTTCATCTTTAGTAAGGAAAGGGAGACCTCATCAGATATATCTGCTACCATGAAATGCCAGGGTCAAGGCACAGGCTGCTCAAGGTCCTTGCTCTGCAGACAGAACTTGAAGGAGGACAGGGTGAGACCAAAGCTGTTCTGAGCTCCTTGTATTGCAGCCCCCTTGCCCCTGTAGGCACTCTGTCTGACTGGCACCTGGTGAACAGATAGGATCTCAGTCTGGCTATGCCACTCTGGGGCTTGAATACCTTGCCCCAGACAATGATACAGAGATAAGTCTGTTCTCATTCTCATATGCATCAGGGGAGAGATAAGGCAGTGAGCTGATGGAACTGAGCCACTTTCTGAAGGGCTCGGCTGGATGGAAAGCATCCTTGCCCTGTTCACCGAGTAGCAGCAGCAGCAGCAGCAGCTCATCTCTCCCGGGGTCTCCTGTCCTTTCAGTGTTAGCCCTGCACACAAAGGGATGCTGCTTTGCATGCCAGCAGGAGTGAGCCTAACCTTTGTTCAGCACAATCGGCCCTTTCACTGATTTCAGCTGCCTTGCTCATCTCTGTACTCCCTGAAGGGCTGGAATCAGACCCTGGGGCACTGGGAACCTGGGGATGGGGCCCCTTGGCCTGGAGAATTGCTGCCCTGGTTATTTGAAGCAGCTGCTTGTCTCCCTTCAGATAGGCAGTTCTTTCTACCAAGAGCTGCAGCACTGAAACAGTGACACAGCTACTCTAGCAGCTAAGGTCATTGCCTGTTGTCACCTGCAGCTCCTTGTGCTGGCACACAGATGCTCAGCAGCCCTGCCAAGCCCAGTGCTTTGACCTGGCTACTAAGATGTGGCACCCCCTCTTTGGGAACAGTGCTCTGGTGTGCCATTTCACTCTTCAGGGATAGGGAACAGTAATCCAACCTCTCTCCCTGGCCAGTCTGTTATGTGACAGCTTGGCTTAGGAAGCACTGGTACTCGGGACAACTGATCATTCACCCTTTCTTTCCTCTTCCCTGTGTCTCGGGTTCTCCATTCAATCTCTTTCATAATTAATTTCCCCGCTTTGACATATTTTAGAAGTTTACCCTCAGTTTAGATGCTCCCCAAGAATACCCTTGCTTCAGAGAGGTGTACCAGGGAGTGAGGGATGTATGGAGCAGCTGATGCCAGCATCAGTCAGGCTTCAGGGAAGGCAGGTCTTGGCAGCCAAAAGGGGTAGAATATATATATATGTATATAATTAAAAAAAAAAAAAGTTTTCTTTTAAAAGAACACCATAGAACCTCTAAATCTTAAATGGAAATCTACTTTGTCAAAGGCCAGCCCTGCCTCCTAGAGTCTGCTGCCTTCAGTTTCTTTGTGCTCCTGAGCAATCTGCTCCTACATGTTAAGAAGCACTTAGTAAGTGACTAAAAGCCTCAGAAAAGGAATAACCTAAGGATTTAATAAACTGCAAACAAAATTATATGAAAAGATTTCCCAGGCAGTTGAGTTTTCAGTGATTAAGAAAATACAATTTCCTGTAATTAAATCTTAACAAGAAATGTTATTAAAAACACTCTGTCCCAGCTTTTGTAATAATTGCCCATTCCCCCAGAACAGTAAACAGAATTAGAGTCTGCAACACACACTGTAATCCATGTGTCATTTTGATCAAATTTACCTTAATAACTTTATCTGGAGAGAAAAGTTGAATCACAGTGTCTGAAATGGAAACCCCTGCACAGCAAATGCAGCATGTGTCTGCTTCTGAGGCTGGGGCAGTGGCCAGACTCAGTGGGTGATGCTGCCAGAAGGCTTCTGTCCTTGTGTGGACAGCCCTCAACACCTGCTGTGGCACCCTAAACACTGGGGATAAACAGGCTTGGTGCTTCTCTCTGTCATGGGATATGTATCCTACCTGTGGCTCTAGCCCTCAGCATCTCCATCCCAAGATTCCTGGATGCCCCAGAATCCACCATGGCACCCCAAACCTCCCTCCTGGGAAGCTTTGCTCTACAAGGGTCATTTGTCCACATCTGTGGTTTCAGGCCCTTCCCACAGTGTCTCCTGTGCCTCATAAAGCACTTCTGGTGCTCTCTTTCACCTGGTGTTTGACAGCACCATGGCCACCTGCATTTTAGAGCTGCTGTGGGGCTTTGTGCCAACACGTTCCTGTTCCCTTGGGTCTGGCTGCCGGGGGCTCTGGCTGTGTGGCTGCTGCAGCCTTGCCCATGCTACTTGACTCCCCTTCCCTCTCCTTGCCCATGGCTACAGCCCACTGTGCCATTTCTGCCCTTGCCCCCTTACAGCAGTGGCTCCCTTCTTCCAGCCCTTGGCTATTCTGCTTTCAGGCTCCCCAGCACTCTCCCATCACCATCTGGCCCTGGCTGCTGGCAGAAGGGAGGTTTTTCTCCCTGCCCAATAACTCTCCCCAGTGTAGCTGATAAAGTGTCATGCATTTCCCCTCTGATTTCCTCCAAAACCTTATCCAAATGCCAGGTTTGGGAATAAAAGTTGAGTGGAGCACAGTGTGAGGAGCACTGGAACATCTTTCCCAGGCAGCAGAGACTAACCAGGGGCTCTGTCAGCTGGCTGACAATTTCCAGCCTAACAAGAAATCAGCTGTCTGACAGCAGCTGGGCAAAACACTCAACTGGGGGGTAATTTTTGAAGACCATAATTGCCTGTCATTGCTGCTGTGCCAGGCTATGCCATTCCCCCTGCAGCAAAGCCTGGGGAACAGAAGAGGAACCTGCTTGCAAGAGGATGGAGGTTTCTCATGTGTGCCAAGGGTGGCCGTGGTGGGATGGGGCAGCACCTGCATATGCTGGGCAGGGCTGTCCTGGCTGCTCCTGCTCTGCATCTTGCAGCACTGGGGAAAAATACAGTCTCTGCTATGAAGAGGAGATGTCTGAGGCAATGTGAAAGGGGCCTTGCAAGAGGCTTGCTGCAGAGAGCTGCTAGAAGATTTTTTTAGGAAGGGCAGAAAGACTTGGAAAGTGACAGTCTGGTACCAAGGAGAGGGGTGTGGGTTTGGATTCAGACTAGGCTAGCTTCAGGTTCTGCTCCCAGCCACAGGAAGAGGCTGGTTTCTCTTGGAAACATTGTGCAGATGTGCTACAAGGCTGAACAGCCTCTGCTAACAGCAGCAGAACGTAGCACTGAGCAAAACCTCGATCCAATATCTGCAGGTACTTCTAACATTTCAGTGGTTGCTTAGATCACTAAGTGGAGGTGAGTGTAGAAACTGGGGAGGTTTGAGGGGAGCAGAGAAACTTTTGAACTACAATTCATTTTAATATTTTTTGTTAAGAGACAAAGCACCTGGACATACTGTACAGTTTTGTTCAGTAGCGCATTGCATTTTTCCACCCAGCTTCATTGTCCATTTGAGCAGTACTTTAAGAACCTGCTGTCTTTGCTCCCCTCTAGTGATCCATGGCAGAAGATGTAGGCTGACCCAAGCAGAGAGGATTCAGCTTCTCAAGGAGAATCTGAAGCATGAACTATGAACCCTGCCAGGGCCTCTACTTGCAAGGAAGCATGGGTTCAAACCAGAAAGACTTAATGAACCAATGGCACTCTATCTGCTGGTCCTGGCAGTAGGTTCCTGGCTGTGAGAAGAAGACAGATCCTGCCAAGGTGTTGCTGGCCAGCCAGAATGGCAAATAGGCAGAAGAAAAATGATGGAATGAATGCCTCTCTGTCTCTCTTCTGTGGCCTACCTATTTTTCATTCCAACCTTCCTTCTTCTACAGGCACACCAATCCATCCTTCCATCTCTCTCTCTAAGAGAGAAATGCCACATTACACTGTTTGATGGTAGCATCTCCCTCTGAGTAGTGTTTCTGTAAGGACAATCATTACAGTATTGTGCCATCACCTAACTACAACAAACAAGTCTGGGAAAGGCTCTGCACCTGTGAAATATGGTGATGAACCATTTTCTAGCCCTGAAAACCTCGAGACAAATATATAACAGATACTGTCTTTTTAAGCAAAGGTTCCTTGCAGAAACTAAGTTATTTGCTGTATGGGATACAGCAGTCCTACTAGCCTGAAAAGATGCACACTCCCATGAGACTGAGTCCTGCATTATTTCAGAGAGGTGACAGGGCAGACTGCACAGTCTACATACTCCATCAATGCATTTTGCTGGCCAGTTTCTTATCTTTCAGAGTCTAAAATGCCTGCTGCTGTCAGAGTGTTTGAACAAACTGCCAAATCCTCACTCTGTGTCACACTGCTGGAATCTGTTGCTTGTTCTGGCAATAAACCAGTTTATACTGTCATGATCCAACCCAACGGTTCTCCTGAGTCAGTGCAGGATGGCTCAGGAAGGCAGTTTCCTTTTCATAAGGTTTTTATTAAAAACAACATTGGAGAGTAGAGCTGAGATGGTGGAAACAGCTGGGGGATTGGTTTATTTCCAGCACACCATGCAGCAAGTATTTTATGTGCATTCTTCCTGCGGGAGACGGCCTTGATTCTTCTCTTCCTTCCGCAGGTGTAAAAGAGGAGTCTTTAATTGTGTTACCCTGCTGTGAAGCAGGTGTAAGTGAGAGGAAAATCATGCCCCTTCTAAAAAGAATTGGCAAAGTTAAAATCTTTGGGAGCATGTTGGAGATTGCTGCTTCAGTAGGTACTTGAGGAATATTCACTGTCAACCTAGACAGCAGGGCCACTGACAGTAGAAACCAAGTTTAAATAAAAACTTCCTCAGCTATTCAGTGAACAGCAAGGCTAGGGCAGGGCTAGGCTTAAAATACAAGGGCAGCCCCTGTGGGAATCTGCTTACCTCTGAGGGGAGGACTTGCTGCGACCAAGCACCTCTGATGAGAAACCAGGGATCCTGAGGCTGGTATGAGCACCAAGTGGAATTTGAAAACAGGCAGCTCTGAACCTTCCAGCAAAGGAGAAATTATTTCAAAAGAATCAGTGTCATGAGTGACTCAGACACACTGCTTTGAATAGGAGCATCTTGTGGCATCTCAGCATCTGAAATCTGTTGGGAGTTGAGCTGTTTCATGCTTGATGTGTCCACAGCAGAGCCTTAGCTATGAGCCCTCAGAAGTACAGAGAAATGCAGCAGAGTCTTTCCTGGAAGTTGGGGTCCAGAGGGCTGGGAAAAGTTTGTTCAGAGCAAAATCAGTTTGTGGTTCTCTCATTACCTGATAGAATTCCAGCTCAGGGGGATGATATGCTCCTGGTATTTCACTTTGTATCTCTATTTTTGGAAGTCTGTCCTCATTGCCTGCTGGGGACAGAAGTGATTAGAAGGTATCTAGCTCCAGCCACTGAAGTACTAGGCTTTATGTGTAGCAAAGAAAGGAGAAGGCATCCAGCTCAGGAAGTGTTCCACAAACCCTGTGGATACGTTATGAAAGCTGGAATGGTAACACTGAGACCTCAGGTAGGACTTGTGAGGAAAGCAGCTACTATGCCTTGTGCACACTGTGCCTTTTGCTGGAGAAGCCTAATGGTCACCAGTTTCCCTAAGCTAAAACACCCAGCATCTCTGCCATTATTAAACAGGACAGTGAACATCTACATACTGATCCTAAATTCTTGTCCATCTAGTGATCCCACTCTTAGAGACCCAGTGCTGGCAGATGTAGTCAGACCAGAGCTGTGCTGATAGAAAGCTGTGACATCAGAGGCATTTATCCATCAGGAGATTGTCACACTGATTTCAGCAGTGAGGCTATTTAACACCACCTCTGTGGTCCTGCCCAGAAGTGTACAGGCTTCCCACCTCAGTCCTTTCCTCTGGCCCTGCAATCAGCTGGTGCCCAAGCTCACTTGTCTTACCTCCAAACTTCAGCGTCCATTGCTCTTCCTTCTTGGTAACACAGCCCCCTCCTGCCTCCACCTCCTCTAGGGAGGGAACAGCATGATGTGATTAAAAGCAGAAGGCTGTAAGGAAAGGTGGATTTTCTGTAATAGCAGATAAAAAGAAGAAAACCTACAGAGATAGTGTGGCTGGCTCAGTTTCTTTAAGGTTTGAGCTTTTGGCTGATGACAGTTGAGTTAAATCACTTTTGTAGTGTTTTATAGTCATTAAAGAAACACCCCAAAGATAAGAAGTGAGAGATTGTAAGCCATTTTCAAGATTTCCCCTTCCTTGGTGTTATTGCAAAATTTTAATTCTCTTGCTCTGCACTTTGCACTGATCTTTGGATGTTAAGACTGAGACCTTAAGCTAAGGATCATGCTCTAATTTGGCATCACTTTTGAATTGTATTACAGCTCCCTTGGCACTTTCTGTAAATGTTGAAATCTTCTTCTAAAAGCTGCACTGGCTGTTGGGACAGCAGAGCTTTCTGCTTTGTCTCTTTTGAACATCATTCTCTGCACCCACCCCTGCCCTAGGAGACCGTGCAATCAAAGTGACATTCTTCAAAGTCAGCCTGCCCTGCAGATGTATGCATGCAATTAGTAATCTCCCTGCATTTTTGGTATCAGCCCTTCCTGCCCTTTGAAAACACCTCAAGTTCCCATGATCTTTATCATCCATCTGAAGCCCAGAGAATGGTAGAGTCAAAAGAAATGTGAAAATAGTCTGTTTTTCCCTAAGTGGACCCAATGCAGTGAAGATCTGTAGGGCTTTGAAGATGGGGATTTCTCACCAGAGGATGTTAAGCTGCCAAAATTTATATGGGTCCAAAAGAGACTGAACCCAGAGGCAGCTTGAAACGAGGACCTGTGCTCCTTCTTGGTCCTGACATCCCTTCCTTCTGGATGATGGGTGGGCTGAGCTGATGCCCATCTTGCAGACACAGAACTGCTGTATGTACCCATCTCCTGTGTCTCTGCCCATCAAAGGGGCAAGTACGTTCCTGCAGAAGGGTGAGATAAGCAGGCAGGTGCACAAATATATAAAGTAGGTGCATGTCAAAGCTACAGCACTTGCTTTCTGGAAGCCACAGACAGACATTACAGCAAAAATGTGCCTGTCTGCTTCCGTTCATTTGGATTTTGCCTGGCTGTGTTTTGAAGGCCCTGAAAGGGCTATAACTTTGTACTGTGTTACGCATGTTCAGTAATGCATTTCCTGCTCACAATGTTTAAATGGTTATCTTCATTGTTATTTATTAAAACATCTTCAAGAATGTCTGAACATTCATGGATCTGCATCTCAAATGATTCATTAAAACACCCACTTTCCCTGTCGGAAACTCCATTCTTGCATTATGTTTTGGTCTCCACCACTGAGTGAGTGAAAGGCTCATGTCAGATGGAATAAAATCTTTAACTGACTGCACATCCACAGGACAGAGGTGTCTGTGCAGTTTCTTGCAGATGGAGGTGAGCACAGACTTTCAGTTCTCCCCTCTAGGTTGCAGTGAGTCAGGCCTCCCCTCCTGTTAACCCCTGCTAGCAAGATGCTGGGCTGCACCTGCCCTGCCTGTCTCTGCAGCATGGCTTAGGAATTTAGGTGTCATGCCTTGATAAACCACCTACATGGCTTCTGGATTAGAGCTGGCTGGTGCCAAGCTCACAACACAGACAAAGCTGGCTGGCAGTCTGCGCTGCTGCCTGCAATAATCATGATGGAAAGCTCCTGGAAGTGTGAAGATGGTATTTGCAAGCCCAGGGAAAGAGTGCTGTCTTCAGCCACCCATCCCGTCTGTCTGGCACTTGGAGAAGCCTCTGGAGTACCTGCTCCAGTTTGAGGCTCCCTGGGAAAAGATACCAACAAAGTGGAATGAGCCAAGAGGGGGGCATGTTTGGGGCTGGAGCACCTGGCATGTGAGGAGAGTCTGGAGATTTGGGACTCTTTGTTATCTTCTGCTATGTAAAGAGGCATTGCAAATAGGATGCCAAGTTGTTCTCAGAGATACATAGCAAAGAATGAGAAACAAAAATAGCTCCCAGGAAAATTTTGATCAGACATAAAGGGAAAAAACCTTCCCTGTGAGAGTGATCTCAGCACTGAAAGAGGTATCTGGAGAGTCTCTGGGTCTCTGTCCTGAAGATACTCACAGAAGGCTGGACTAGATGAATTCAGAGGTCTCCACTGTGAATTCCACTTATTGGTGGCCATGTTTTATAATCAGTTCATAACAGTCCTCTCTTTTTCTCCCAACAGAGCCTACTTCTTAAGCTATACTTTTTTTTTGCCTCCTGTCACCCTTACACAAAACAGAGTCAAAGAAGACATTTCTTCCTTCCCAGTGCCCAGACTTGCTGGCAGACTTCCCTACCTATGTATTGGTCTCCCAGACTCCACCTTGCTTTTTTGCAGGTAGAATCACCCTCACCTCAGCCAGGTGTGCCAGAAGCAGCTTTGCAGGTCTGGGAATAGGTCACAATGTTCCTTAAAATCTCTGGAGCAAAAGCAGTGCCACCAGATTTTGGTTTGTTCCGTCTATCCTCCAATTCTGGAGCAAGCATCATCAAATAAATCTAGTGAGAGCTGGGCTTGAAAGAATCAAAAAGAAGCATCTCTTCCCAAAAGAGTTAATTACTCTCCCTTACCCTGCTGAAGGAGGTTATGTTAAAGTTTCCACTAAATCCAAAAGAGTAAAGCCCACAGCTAATTACTAAGCATGACAAAACTACCTCATTTTCAGCAAGTCTCTGTGTTGAAACTGCATGGAAAGGAAAGGGATTAGGAGCAAGTTTTAATACAAGCTTGTCCTGATCTGCCCTGGCCCCTGGTCCCTGCTGGATCCTGGAATCCTGTGGGACACCATACAGATATTCTTGTAGGGGGGGATGACATTTTCCTCACTGCAAATCTCACTCTATTGCAAAATGGCAAATAAAAACCTTCTGTCTTCTGTCACACAATTAGCTAAGCCAATGAGCAGCCTGGACTTCTGTGTTTCCTGGGAGAGCGTGCCACTTCCAGCAGCAGCTGTGCAGTCTCTGGCTCTTAACCTGGTCTATTGAGATTTTTCAGGGATGTAACATTTGACCATAGCTGTGTAAATAAGCACTGTTTTTGCTTGCTACAGGAACATAAGCATTAAAAAAACCCAACAAAACAAGCCCACAGCTGGGGGTCAATGGGAAATTCATTATTTTTCCGTTTCCTGCTGAAATGAAAAGCAGAAAAATCACCTTGTGTTTGGTAAATTACTCAGTTTGAAAGCAAATGTTCTGCTTAAGGATATATAAAAAAGGTCTAATGGGCTATTAGAGATCTGTAAAAATTAATGGCTATTTCAAGAAGCTAAACCAGCTGATTCAGAATATGTTGAATTAGAGCCTTTGAACTTCTCAGTTTTTCTTCCCCTAAGTTGAAATAATTCCTGATTTGTGCAGCCAAGCATGACTTGATTTGGTCAACGCAAAGCAGAATCTTTCAGTGAGAAACAGTGACCCTGAAAGTTGTCTCCTTCTCCTCCTCAGGACCACCCCTAAAATGTCCTCCTGCTTCTGCCAGACTGATTTTCAATTGCTGCAGCTTCACTGCTGTCCTTGCCACTAATCAGCTCTCTGGCACATCCCTGAGACACTGCTTCCCAGGTGAAGGTCCTCTAAAAATAAGCTGTTAGAGTGTTGTCTGCCTCATTTCAGCCTTCTCCTCCTCTACGGGTCTTTATAATTTTTTTTCCTGAAGTGACTGGGTGGCTTTAGGTGTGCTTTCAGCTGGAGAGCACACAGTATTTATCACGGTCCTGGCTTTTCTGCTTGACATGGAAAATGCAAAAAAGAAAAAAGCAGCAAAGGTTGCAACATTTTGTGGAGGCCTCTGTTTTTTAGGAGGGGTGATAGTGGGTACATCATCTGGCTGAAGGTCCTAGGATGCCATGATGTTTATGCTTAGCCAATGTAGATCCCCATAGCTGGGTTCAGCTGCTTTAAGAGAGGACAAAGTGGATACTAAGCACTTGTTTTTAATCTTGCAGTGCTAGGTGGATATGGAGCAGTAGGGCGCATGGAGCTGTGGATTTGGAGGTTCACTCAGCAGAGGAACACTTCAAGCACAGGCAGAACGTCTGGATATGTCCATGTCATCATGGTAGCTCAGGGCTTTACTCTGCATGCCAGCCCAAACTCCCTGGCTGTACCTTATCCTTGAAGCCTGCCCCTGGCTGGCACAGACACAGCCAGCTGCAGCCCATGAGGTGGTGAAGGTGGGCCCCACTTGGCGGAGGTGAGCTGGAGCAGAGTGAGATCTTGCATGCTCTGCTGCCGGTGGATTGCCTGTCCTCAGGAAAGTGATTTCTTCCATTGTCTCCATCCCCTCGAGAGGCACAGGAGGGTAACCCCTTTCCAGGTCTGTGAGCGAGGCTAAATTCATCAGTGTCCACGGGAGTTCGCAGGCGGCTGTGGGGAAGGCTCTGGGGAGGGCATGGTGCTGATTAGTCACTTGTGAATGCCCCCATTGTCACAGGGATCCAGGCACTGCTAAACCCCATTCCAGATAAGAGGAGCCCCTTCTCTCAGCTGCTCTTTCTTTTCAGCCTCCTCTCACTTCCCAGAGGTGAATGCAAAATTAACACATTTATCACATACTGTCCGAAAAAACAGAGAGTGATCAGTTTAGAACAGGTTGTATTTTCAAATATCTGAGCCCAAAATAACACAAACAAGCAGTCTCATGACAACTCCATGGTTGCTTTTCATCTGAAGCCTTTCACTGAGGTGGAGTGTGCCTCTTGCTTTGTTTTTCACTGTCCTCTGGCAGGGGATGCAATACATTTCCACACTCAAGTCTCCAGTTTATCCAGCAAAAGCTTTTTAAGGGGCAAAAATAGGATCTCAGCCAGTGACCCATGCCCACTGCTGGCTGCCCCACCACCCTTACCTGCTGCAGGGTGCTTCTCAGGGTAGTTTTCTCTAGGCAGCTGGGGTGTCCTTGATGCTCTGATCCTCAGAAGAAGATGGTTTTGTCCACAGTGAACTCCTGATCTGAACTGGGAGAAGCTGGGAGTTAGCTGCATTTCCAGGCTAGGAAACACTTTCTCCTCTGCAGTAAAGAGCAGAACCTGATTTTACCCACATTTCCCATCAACAAACAGAAAACGTGGTGGTTCTGGAGACAAAAGCCCTGCCTCTGTTAAGACATACATTGCAAGAAGAACAAGCTCCTCTTCCAATATGGCACTGCTAATACATCTAGCCACATCCTCCAGAGATCCTGGTGGTGGTGAGGAGCAGCCTGAGCTGCCACGGTCCTCAGAGCTCCCAGCTGATGCTCTCAAGAGCCTCTGCTTGCTAACATAGGTTGTGGTGGGATTTGTTTTGCTGTGGTGTGGGTCATTCCCATGGGGCTAAGGTCTGGAGAGGTATCTGCAGTGGAAGAGACTCTCTGTATGGAGATCTCAGAACATCTGTTTGAGGGAAGGCAGTGACTTAGGAGGGGAGGAGACCTGTGGGGTGGATGGGACAGTCTGTTACTCCATTCCCTGCTGTCACTGACCCATGCAGAGACCCGACACTGGAAGTGTCACTCTCAGAGGGTTGTTTGTATAGACTGGAGTGGATGGAGGTGCAGTGACATGTGGGAAGAGCTGTTTATTTTTAATCTATGCCAAGTTTTCAGAGCCAACTCCCTTTGCTATGCTTCTTTCTCAGCTCTCCTCTCATCCCACCCTTCCTCTTGTCACTGTCAGAGGCTCACAAGGATGATGGATGAAAGGCCTTAAAAGCAGCTGGTTTCACATTTCATCACTGTCACATAGCTTGCTTTCCTCTTTGCCTGAAATCACTCCTGCTGCCAGAAATGCCCTTGGCATCCCATGGTGTTTTCCCTTGCTGGTGCCCAGCCAGGGATGGCCTGCTGGAGTGTCTCTATAGTTTTCCAAAGCCCCTGGATGCCTTGAGAGGAAGGACTCATCACAGCCCTCTGCTCCTGACAGGTGGAGACAACAGCATTGCTTTGATCGTGGGAAGAAGGGAAGACTTGAGGTTGGCAGCATTGTCCAGGCAGAGGTGACTGAATAGCTCTGATGAGAGGGGGGAGGGAGCTGGGATGGGAAACCATGGTGGTCCAGGGACATGTGGGAATGCCTTTGGGACTTCCTGTGCTTGTGTAGCCCAGTCTCCTGCTAGCTATGTGCTGGGTATCTCTGCTCTGCCCACAGGGAAGGTGTGCTTCAGGTGCAGCGGCATGACAGTGAATCCTTTGGGGATCAGCACTATGTGTCTGGGGTCCCCTGTGGCACCAAAGAGGGTTTCTGACCTAGGCAGGAGCACCCTCGATATGGGGAGCAGAGGAAAGCAAGTCCCAGAAGGACTGCAGTGCTAATGCCCTGATGCCCATGGATAACCACACTGCACCTCCATGTCATCTCTCAGTACCTGGGCACGGCAAAACCTCAACCTATATCCCCTGTGCTGGCAGGCTCAGGTCCAAAACATGTCTCCCAGACAATCCTGATCCTCAGGATGCATCTGGGCAGGGACTAGGTAGAAAATATTTATACAGTTGCTTCTCAAATTTCCTCCATTTGCAGTGCAAGCAGGTGAAAAGCTGGATTGCAACCCCTCCTTGCAGGCAGCTGTGATTAAATGCCTAAGAAGGGGAGGGGAGGGAGGGAGAGTAGGACAAGAATAGGGATGATTGAATTAAAAAAACCTAAAGTAAAATAAGAATCAGTGTGAAGTGAGAGAAGACATTGTAAATCAAATTCTGCAAAAGGAGGCAGAGAGCAAACACTTCATCCAGGTCTAAGCCACCACCAGCTATTTATTCAGATAACATATTATTAGTGAGGAGAGACACTCACATCTGATATATATCTCCCAGTCCCAGAGAGATATGAAAAGGCAGCTGGCTCTGCTCCTATCAAAACCATTCCAGATGTTTTCAGCTGGTGTCAGATGTGCTGCTTGGCATGCCAAAGCAAAGGAGGGGAAAAGTGGAAAGAAAGAAAGAAGGGAAAAGAAATGTCATAATTTTTTTTTTTTTTTAATACAGAAGGAAAATAAATCATGGCTTCACATATTAAATGTTTCCCCTGGCAGCTCCTGGTGTAGTTGTCATTAACAGCTGAAACAGCAAGGGAGATAGCAGAACACAAGTCTTCTATTTACCATTGTTAATCAAGCACTAATTGGTAGTTTAGACATTCTAAAATTATTGTGGGGAATATTTCAAAAGTGCCAAGAACCCAAGATCCATTCTTAGAAGTGTCACCCAAATCTGATTTCCACATCTGAGTTATTAAAATGCTTTTGAAAATTTTTACCTTGGCAGTCACAGCTGACACTCTGGAGCATAAATTCTGGTGCCATGCACTGCAGCATGGAGCAGGAGCCGTGCCCCAACAGTTTTGATGAATGTGCAGGAGGAAACTCAGTCATCCTGTTCTACATCTGAGGGATTAATTTATGCAGGGATTAAGGGTGGGAGCTATATTTCTTTACTGGGTAGTCCCGGAAACCACCCGGGCTGGTGTGTGTGTACGAGCCAGCAGTGCCACCCCACCTGCCCTTGCAGCATGCCTCTCAGTTGGCACTTGCTATCACCTCCAGGCTCCTGCCAGGCTTCAAACACTAATGTTGTGCTTTGGTGATTAACTATCTCTGCTGTGGACCCATAGGGACTCTCAGGTGATGAGCAGGGAAGATGTTGAGTGAGCTAATGCTTTACTTGTGGGGATCTGCTTGTCTGTGGTTAGCACTGTCTCTGGGAAAGGAGGCTAGGAGCTGTTGCAAGACCTCGCTTTTTGCCTTTGGTCATGAGAAAGAAAGAGTAAGCTGCAAATGGAGCATCAAAGATAAACACAAGCACTATTGAGGAGAGGCAAACATGGAGCAGGGATGCAGCCAGAGACAGTTACCATAGTTACTCCCAATCCCTGCAAGGAGGGAGGCTCAGGCAGCTGTCCATTGCTTTGGTACACAGAGCAGAGTTGTCTCCCAGAGCCTAGGGGTGCTGCTGGAAGTGGGAGTCAGCTGAGGGGGACATCAGTCTGCTTGTCCTGATCTTAACCCCTTACCTGTGCTGACCTGGGCAAGGGAAATGTCCCAGGCACCCGACAGCTAGCAGCCTTGGGGGTGGTGGAGCACAGCTGGGCATGCAGGAGCAGGGCAGGGATTTGCTAAAGGATGGGCAAAGCTGCAAGAGTGCAAAGAGCTTCCAGAGGTTGGTTGCAGACTTAGCTGGGATGCTTGTGTAGATATGGGCCTGGGAAACTGAGGGAGAAAGAGGGCTTTCCTTGAGAATCCTGATTTGGGATCAGGTCAGGGTTTGCAGGATAATTGCCATCTCCCAGTCTGGTTGGGGGATTGAGTGTAGATCTCTTTAGGGCCATTGGAAGAGGTGCATGCAGGATGATTATGCAGACTGATGATTGAGATGCACAGAGATGATTATGCAGCCCCAACTCAAGCTATGCTTTGGGCTGTCAATGGAATGACATGACACGGAGAACACACTTTACTTGTATTCAGCATGAGCCTGAACCCCAGAAAAGCCAGCTAGAGGCTTGAGTCATGCTACTAGGTGACTACAGAGAAAGAGTAGTAATTTTTCCCCATCAAGAAAAAGCCTTTTAATCAGATGATGTGCAGAGACACCTCATTAGCCACTAGCTGGCTTTTCCTCTTAGAAAGAGTAAAGAGAGAGATGCACACGCAAGAGATAAGCAGCTTACAAAATGAACCACAGGGCCCCGGAAGGTGCCTGCTCAGCTCCAGCCTTCCGATGGCCATCCACTGCAGGTCAGCTGGGGCTTGTTTTCTAATGGACAGCACCAGCATCAGCCAGACCTGCTTATTCTGCCTGCCAGCAGCCCCACTGCTGTTTTCCTTGGGTGCAGGGCTCACCTTGGAGCGGGATGTGCTCAGTGCTTCACTGCAACAGAGATGTGTTGCAAAGCCAGAAGTCTCCAGATACAGAGAGCTGATGCAGAGGTGGCAAGAGAAGTTGCCAATGGTAAGTGGTGCCAGGCTGCCGTGTCCCCTGGGAAGAGGTCAGCATGGCACACAGGCTCCTAAGGCTCATCCCACTCTGGAGGATGGAGCTGGGAGCTGGGTATTGGCTGGCTGGGACTGTAACCATGGCAGCAGCAGCTTCTGCATTGCAACATGGCTTGGGGACATAAAAAAAAAAAAAAGAAAAAAAAAAAAGAAAAAAAAAGAAAAAAAGAAAAAAGGACCAAAAACAAACATAAAAACAATTAGAATGTCTAATAATTATGCAAGCTTGGTGGCAGATCAGGTTTGCTGAATGCCTTCCACCTAAGCAGGGCTCACCCCTGGGCACCAGCTGAAGATGCAATTTCTAGAGGAAGGCAAGCATGTGGTCTGGGATATCAGGTAGTGAGCGTTCAGCTGGCGCCAGGAAAGGGGCTTTGCTGGCTTCTATGTTCCTGCAAGCTTTCATTACACTGACAGGGAGCATCACGGGCAAAGACATGGGTACCAGCACCCTTACTGTGTACTTATTAAAGTGCCTGAAGTTCCTCTACGTATTTTTATTTAAAAAAGTGTCAGTGTCTCAGAGAAAGGCAGGAGGGAATGACTAAATTGCTGTTAAGTGACATGTTCAGACACCAAATCAAGCAGAGTGCTACATTTTTAAATTAGTTTTTGACAGTCTTTTCCCCAGCATCTCACCAGGCTGCAGCTTCTGGGAAGATGTGTCCAGCTCCTCTCCTGTTCCCAAAGCAGTCCCCTCGGTTGGGACCTGAAGTACCAGTTTCTCCTTTTGCAGAAGTGAGATGCCCACACTGCCTTATGGACCATGTGCTCCTGGAGTCTGAGGTACCTGGTGAGAGCTGGGATGAGTGTGGTGGGTGCATCAACACGTGTTGGAGCTCCTCTGGGCTTCCCCAGCTCATGTGGGCACACAAGCGGCTGTGCGAGTGACCTGTGACTGCTTCATGCATCGTGGATCTCATGCCAGGGTGATGGGCTCTCTCTGGGGCTCTGTCTCCAGGAGCTGGCTGTGAGGATCGTGCCAGACTCCTGCTTGACCTAAGTGACTCAGTGATGATCCCAAGTTTCATGGCTCCTCATGAGACTCTCCCATTGCCAAAAGCAACTCTTGGTCCATGCTTACAGCCCAGCCCATGCCCAGCTGCCTGTGCCTTGCCACAACCAGATTTTGCCATGTCCCTGCTCTCCTGTATGGCACCAGAGGCTGGGATGATGGATAGGGTATTACTAGGGAGAATATAGGTTTGTTAGACTCTCAGCAGTGCTTTAAGCAGATTGAACTGTGTGTGTGGAGAGGCAGATTGTTCATGTTGCTTAGCACTAGAGAACACCCCCCCTACCACCCTCTCCCCAGCAGAGGGGTGAGGGATTCAGACCAAAATTCCTGAGCTCAGTTTGCTTCAGCTTGTCTGGAATTTTCATGTAGGGACTTTAGATTGCAAAAAAAAGGGCTTTGCAAGTTAGGAATCAGGGTTAGAAGCCTCATTAGCTGTTACAGAGAAGACAGAAGTGACAAAGTGGGGAGGGTAGAGGAAGAAGAGAAGTTCAGAGAGAAGCTGTGGACTCGTGCAAAGCACTGTATGTCTTCAGGGTTACTCTATCCCTCCTTTCCCAGCCCAGCATGCTGCAGGGGTTCTGTTAATGTCTGTGAAAAGTAGGAGTTGTGAGCAAGGGGCTGTGCTGCTTTAGCATGTGCATGCCAGGTAATGTATTGGTGGATACCAAGGAAAAGCTGATGCAAATTCAGGGATATGGTAATGCAAACTCAGGGATAGGCATATAGTTGCCCAGCCAGGAGGCAACATGCACATGCCCAGTTCCTGTATCTCAGCATATGCACAGCCATGGTACCTCTCCTGCAGTGGGACAGCGGGGCAAGGGGCCCATGCAAGCTTTGTGGCACACACGCCTTCATGCCTGGCAAGCAGTCCTTGAGTTTAAGCCTCCTGAAAGCACCATGAGATTTCTCTCTGAGATTTTCTCACAGCTGCATTTCTGGGTGCAGGCAGCTCATATGTAAAACTTGAAAACTCACCTGCAGTGCATTTCTTGAAAGCCTCTTGGGTCCAAGATGTGAAGACAGTGCATGGAGGGAACAGAGGCCAAGCTGTCATCTTCGATGGGCAGGGCATTGCGAAGAAAGGAAGAGTTTCCTGTCTGACACCCGTTTGTTTCTCAGATCCATTCCTTCTGTTATGGACTATTAAAAATTAACTGAATCGTGTTCCTCATCAACATGCACTGCCTTTGTTCTCCAGGCTCCTAGTACCCATTTGTAGGGCTTTTGTTACATATTTTTCAGCACTTTGTCTCTTTAATTGCTCACTTCTCTGTGACGTGCTGGGCTGTTTTTGCAAGTCAGCTGGAGTGAGCAGAGGGGCATTTTTATTGCTCCAGACTGGATGTCAGTGGAAGGCTCGGCAAGCCCGGCTATAGCAGCCGAAGCTGCTATAGACCCTGCAGTCTCTGGTGCCCATACACCAGATGCTCCTTGCTTCCAGGCAGGCAGGCAGACAGCTCTGGAGTCTTTAATCAATTACTGGGGAGAGGGAAGGAGGCTTTTCTGAAGCTTAGGCTGCCTTTGCTCCTTTTTACCCCTTTCCTCCCAGACACAGTCCTGCTGCTTTTCTCACTCTCTGTTCTCAAATGATGTAGCTATTTTTTGCACCCTGAAGTGCAGTGCGGGGCTGGCAGCAGTTCTGTGCTGCTGGATTCCCTGGGCTCTGCTGCTGGCTGCACTGCAGGGGCTTGCATGGCTGTGGAGACACCTCCAACCAGGACCAGGCTGGAGGTATCCCCACAAGCCTTTCCTGATATTAGTCCCTTGTTCTGAACTTAAGTGCTGCCTTCACTGGAGTTTAGCTGGGCCAAGCAGGACTCCTAACAGCTTGTATGGTCTGGATCCCCGTAAAAATGGATGCAGCCTGGTAATCCCACCAGCTGGGCTGAGACTGAGCAAATGCCAGCAGGAAGTGTGAGCATCTGCTCCATTCTGGAGGCTGTGGTGTGGGCATCACTGTTGCTAAAGGGAGGTGGGCATGCAAGATCATGGTGATCATGGATCCTGAGATGCCTCCTCCTGCTGGAGGGCTCTGGAAAAAAGGGGTGAAACCAGAGTGAGCTCAGTAGTAGGCACATAGGCTGATCCTGTTGTCAGGAGTGCTTTCTCTTTTGCTGACCTGGGAGGGAGCCAGGGAAAGAGATTATAGGATAGGGTATTATTGCTGAGTCTCCTGGGGCACACCATCATTTGAAGCTACCAGTCATCCTGGCAGTCAGCTGGAGAGCATGAAGAGATGGGGCAGCTGTGTGATGCTCATGTAGAGTGAGTCAGTCCTCTGCCCACAGCACCCAGTGGGATGCTGAGCAGAGGTGACAGGCAAAAGTGAAACATCTGCTGTAAGCCCTTGTTCATTTCAAACTCAGAAATTCTCAAACCAGGAGCTCACCTCACGGAACAGAAGTGCCCAAGGGAGAGGTACCAGGACCTGGGGTCTCTGGCTCAGGAACAGGGGTCTGTTTGGCACTGAATCCTTCACTTCTGCAACTTGGCAGGGAAGAAATACTTGCTTTCGCTTTGGGTATGGACAATTAAGACTAAGGCTAGGACTTACCACTTTGACAAACAAAAAAGGCTAGACAGCATGTCTGCAGTTCAACAAACCATGATATTAGGAAAGGCAAAGATAATAAGAACTTTCTTGTGCCCTGAACCTCTCTGTAATATCCTGAATGGAGGAAGATTTTGGTCTCAACTACCTGGTTAGTCTCCTAATGTTTCTTATCAGAAAGGTAGTATGTTGGAACTCAAAATGTCCATCAGACATTTTTGGAGGTTCCAGGCCTTAGTCAGAAGCATTTGAGACCCTGGCAAGCAGCTGGAAACAGCTGTGATTTTGAGTTTGAGCCATGGAATGAGTTACCAACTTTGAAGGTGGAACAAGCGGTCACAAAGGGTTAGATGGTATAGTAGAAGTAGTTACAAAATAGAGGGGAAAACTTTTTAGTATTGTACAGGGGGGTTTTAGCACCTGTACAGGGGGGGTTTACTTTGTACATGGGGGTCAGAAGTTCTAAGATGGAGGAAAGTGGGCCGATCCTGTTTTTCCTCCTTATTCTCCCTTACCTCCATGTTCTTGATGATGCTGGAACTTATGGATTGGTTTAGAGTAGAAAAGCACCTTGTAACACAGGTAGTAGGTATTGGGGAAAAACTGTAAACATATAACACGTAATATATCATATAAAAGATAGCAGCAGCCCTGGGTGGGGGGAGAGAAGAAGAAGACACCAGACAGTGAGGGTGTCAGGAGTGTGTGTGTCTCTGCCTGGGCTGCTGACCAAACAGCCGCAGCCTGCAAACACAATCTTTTAGATAACGAGCAATAAACTGCCTTGAGACTGAACAACAAGAGGCTGCGGAGTTTTTCTTTGGAAGCACGGGTTGGAGGAGAGACTCTACCACCACACGGGACCCCTGGACCAAGCCGGGGGTTCTCACAGTTATAGATCCCCAAATCATTGATGTGTAAAAGAACATCAGAAGGACTCAAGTCCATCTGAAAATAATATAAATATTTTCCTTGGCTTCATCAGTGTTTGGATCAGGACTGGACTCATTGTGGTCTCCGCATGGCCACTGTGATTAAAACACCCAGCTGCAGGGGTGATGGTAGGAAGTGTTAAAAGGAGAAAGGCACGTGTCAGCATTCCCTCTAAGAGCTTTAATGCTCAGCATGTTGAAATTTAATAATTAAGGAGATACTTTCAATTCTTCTTTTTTTTTTTTTTTTAATAGTCTGAGAGCATGAACTAAGCCATTCAATAATTGATAAAGTTGAACTGCACATGCCAGCAGCTGAGCTGAGGGTGTGGGCTCAGTCTTTGCAGACAAATGAAGTGAGAAGTAATTGCTTCATGAAGAAAAGGATGATATTAACATAAGATTTGTCAGGTCCCTCATAGGAATTCTTCATAGTGGGTCTGGGGCTTCAGATGGGATTTGTGCTGCTAATTAATCACTAATTAACACTCTAAATTGGCCCAAACATGAGGGAGGGAGGGAGTTGGGGCAATTCTAGACTACAACAAGAGGACGGAGAGAGAGAGCAAAATCTTTTCTTTGTATGGGGGATGATTCAGAGAGAATAAGGAGGAGGAGATATGGACTGCTCATGCTGGGTAATGTATACACATGTGTTTGCTGTTGGGAGGGATCTAGCAACACTGACACCCACAGGGATGATCCCAATGTCTGGATGGAGACTCGGTTCTGAGGAAAGGAGGTTCTGTTCCCCTGCAGGCTGACTCCAGTCTCTTTCCTTCTCATCATTCTCGGGATATCTCTGCTGTTGCAGATATTACATCTTTTCTGTCTGGGTGAGATTAGCAATTCAGCCTGACTCTTGTGCTCTGCTGCCTGAGCCTCTCTTCATGTGAGCCTGTAGAAAGTACAAGGTGCCACAGCAATGGGAGGCACCTCTCCAATGCAGATTCAATGTGGCTCTGAGGTGCTGCTGTAATATGGGAAATAACAAATCCTCCCAGCTGCCACCTACAAATGGCAGCTCTACCTACAATAGGACATGACACCTCAAAGTTGTAGCAATAATTTAAGTCTGTCTCACTAGGCTATCTGTCTCTCTGTCTCTGTATGTGTGCTGTGTGACTTGGGTCTCTGTCCACATGGGACAGCTCCACAGGGAGAGACAGTGAGGGCTCAGTCTGTGTGCCCAAACCTGGCAGCTGGGTACTAACTAAACTTGGAGTGCACTGTTCCCCTCCATGTACTCCGACTCCTCACCTATTAGAGGAGTGTCACCTTTCCTGTGATTTTTTTTTCTTTTTTCTTTTCCTTTATGAGAAAGCTCAAAAGCCTATTTCAACATGATAAAACTACTAATACCTTGAAAAATATTTCTAAGAGTACAGCTTTCTCCTTCCCTTCTCCCAGTTTATTCCCAGGACAACAGATTAGTAGCATTTAGAGCTACAAAGGATCACTGGTTTAATCAATAGATTAAAAAAGATCACAACTGTTAGTCCCAGACTTTGATTTTTACACTGCCACTACATGTGGCTGCTCCCCTTTTGTGGCATTTTATGGCACTCAGGATACCTCTCTGTTACCTCAGTCCAATTTATGTCCTAATTTTATCCTATTCATCTATTCCTTTTCTATCCCTCATCTCCTCACATCTTCCTGGATCCATGTCCTGCTGTGTTTCCATCACTCACAGGTGGAAAGCAGTCCCATGAGAGACTGGCAGTATTTGTGTGACATTTCCAAGGCAATGCAAGGGCAGTATCTGTATTGCCTGCTTTTCACTTTAGGACCAGCATCTCCTAATTTTGGCTTGAGGCTGACCAGGGACTTGTGATTTGTGTTCTCAGAGACTACAGCAGAATCCTGAGCTAAGCCTATTCCCCTTGAAGGCGATGATGTGGACAGAGTGCCAGCCATGCTCAGAGCACCTGAGCAGGATGCCAGAGTCCTCTGAGATGGGACTGCTGGGAATGGGGTCACTCCCAGTGAAGAAAAGGCATTTCTCTCCTCTCCCTTTTTCACTGTTTACGGCAGCTGAGCTATTTACTCACTCCCCACCCTACATGTTTTTGATCTTTACCTTGCCCACAGTGACAACTCTGAAGCCCCCTGACGAAGGACAAAGTCACAGAATTCAGGCAAAACGTGCTGCTGTGAGCTGCTGCTGCAGAAAGGGCAGTGGCCAGAAGTGCCTCTTTGCCTCATGTTTGCAAAGAAAAATAAATGGATGTAAAGAACAAACTTGTTTCCTCAGAAAGTCAGCTATGTAGGTCCCCTGAACTTGTGTAATCATTTTGCTGCCCGAATGTGACTGGATATGTGAGTAGATGGATTGAGGTGCTGCAGCAGGACAGGCTACAGACAGAAATGAAGGCACTGACAAATTATAGTGTTTCTTTGGTGTGGTTTATTCCAGAGACCTTCCTGCAGCTTCTAGGGAAGGAGTTACTCTGGAGGGAATGCAGCAAGTTTTCTAAAGTCTCAGGAGATAAAGCCTTCCATAAAAATGTTATATTGGCTTCCAGCCAAAACTCCTCTAAGGAGTGTCTCAGTACCTTTTGGGCTATGGGTTATCCATGGATTGTATGCACAAACATACCCCTTCCTTTTTTCATATGCCCTGAAAAGGAAAATTCAGGTGTCAGCTGCTTTTATGACTTTTGGAAATTTTGAAAGATAGAAAAACATAGGCAACTTCATTGAAGAGAGCTACAAGTCCATTCTCTGACTTCCTGCTACAAGTCCCTGGATGAGTTTTCTCTAGTTCTGCTACACATAAATGGCAATCTCTATCCCAACCTTGAATTAATTAGCATTGCAGGTCTTTACTCCATTATGTTTACTGTGGTGGTGCGTTTTTGCCTTAAATTGATGTTTGTTCAATGTTTGTTCATTTCCCTCCTCCCTAATCTCCTCCCCTCCCCAGTTGTCAATCTTCCCGAACTCTTCCCTAACCTCCTCCCCTCCAAGTTGTCAATCCTCCCTTTCCCTAGGACATTCCCTGTCACTCCTTCTAGTCTCCTCCCCTTCTTCCAGAATGTTCTCTGTCCATTTATTTACGCTCGACACCCTAATTGTTACTTTGTGTTATTCCACTCCCCTATTTCCCCTGATAGGTTTATGATATGTTAGTCCCGCCTTAGACCCCCTCCCCAGTTCTGCCCTCATTGGTTATTGTTCCTACACCCCTCCTCCTGAGTTGCTGTATAAAACCTTCTGTTTGCCCCCCCCCCCCCCAAGCTGGTCTTGGGGCTCCATTTTCTCCACCTAATAATCCCACTCTGGAACACCCCAAGCCCCATGTTGCCTCCATGTGTCTCCACGCCGAACCATCAGATAAGTGGGATCACAGAGCTCACAGAGGTCACACCTCTCTTCCCTTGCTGCCCAGCACACAACTGCTCAGGGTGTTGAGAGATGCAACAGTTTACAGATGGGAAAATGAAAAATCCCCATATTACTTCTCCAGCTCTGTATTTCTGTCTCTGGAGAATCAGTCTTCATGACATCCCCTTGGACATTGCTCATCTAGTAGATAGCCCCTCACAAGCTTTTGTTTGCTGATCATCAAAGCTTCTTCTTCACCAGATTCTCTCTTTGGGTTTCAGGGTGAGTTGGGAATCTTAACTTGAGCATTTGAGCACCATCTGTAAGCCCACAACAACTATGTAATCTGATAAAACACTTCTTGTTAGTCTTCTGTCTTATCTACAGAATGATTTCTGCATTGGCTTGTGTTTGTTCTAGTGATGATGTGAGTTATACCCTGTTTCCCATGCATGAATAATAAGACATTGATTTGAGGGGAGCTCCTGCAAACACTGCAGCTATTATGATAATCCTCAGGATTCTATGAGGTCAACACCTCATTTGTACCTTGATGAGGACACTGAGGCCCTTTGTCCCGAAAACACCAGGGGAACCTGTATGATTGTCAGCTATCACTGCTATAACTTCAGGAAAAATTTTCTCTTTAAAGCTGATCTGGGATGCACAAATCAGTACTGATCCAAAGGGTAACATCATGGTAGACTGTAAGAAATACCTGTTACTGGATCCCTAGAAATACAGATACCTGTGGTTTCTGGATTCTCCTGGAAGGTCTCCTGTCCCAGAACCAACCAAGGACTTAGCTGAGGGTGTGAGCACTGCCTCAGTGTGTACACATGGTCCAGATCATAGTGCAAGCTTCCTTCTTCAGCGAGAACAGCAAGTAGATGCAACCTTGGAGAAAAGATCAATTCCATTTACTTCCACAGCAGGATTTTTAAGAGAGAAGAGCCAGAGAACAGGCTCTGCTCTGTGAAACTCCTTTGGAATTGAGTCTTTCCACAGTGACGAAGGTGAGTGAAAGCTGGGAAGAAATGCTCGCGTAAAATGGCTCTGCTTTTAGTGTGTGCTGGGTATATGGAAAATGGTGGAGAAAAGAATGACACAACTGTGGA
The DNA here is from genome assembly GCF_048771995.1 of Taeniopygia guttata. NCBI lineage: Eukaryota > Metazoa > Chordata > Aves > Passeriformes > Estrildidae > Taeniopygia > Taeniopygia guttata. Next base: position 85,461,261 of record NC_133027.1, read on the forward strand.
TATTCTTGTCCCTTCAGGTGGGATTTCTGCTCTTTGCCATGTGCTTTTTCCTGCAGCATTTCAGAAAAATGTATGAGGGTGAAGGTCTCTGATGCCTGGAAGGCAGAAGATTTCCAGTGAATACTTGGACCAAATAGAATTCAGCCAAACTGGGGCCTGTTGCATTAGAAAGGACTCCAGATTAGGAGGTGGGGCTGTGCTGGCTAGCAGGGATTCTGTTCCCATGTATTTCACATATTCCCCTGGTCTCACAGACAAGAGTTCCAAGACATATCCCGAAGTGCTATAAATCCTGAACCTTTTTCATTTTAAATGGTACAAATCAGATTTCTGCTTTCCTAGTAACCTGGAGGCTGGAGAGTCCTGAGTCCTGCTTGTATTATTGCTTCACTGTGCCAAAAACTCTGCATCAAACCTATTACTTTTACATTCCTGCCTTCTGAAAAAGGGATGCACGTAGCAGTAAATTGTACCTGGAAAACACATCTGCAATGTTAGTTTAGACTTGTGGCTCCCTGGAAAATCCTGTGAACTGTGAATAGCAATGCATCAGGGCATTGCAAGGAAAAGCAATACATTAGCTCCATACAAGGATGGTTTGGCCACAATAGCCAGCTCAGGTGCCTCTAACAGCTCTGCACTCACTTTCTGCTGAAAGAATTACTCCTGGCTCAAACAACAGAGATGTATCTGTGGCCAAGGGAGGTTCCCTTTTACCAGCAGCTGCTGTGAGCTCTGTGAGACACACTCCAACACTTCCAAACCAGAAAATCTGCAATCAAAATGACCCTAAAATACCCACTTCTGTGACATTGAAAAGAAACCTTACAGCTTCATAAATCAAACTGTGATTTGAGTTCTTTCTTTTGAGGAAAGGAAGTGGAGGTTCTGCAGTCAGAGTCTGGAGGGTATAAACAATGGCAGGAGCACCTTGCATCATAATGCTTGGAGTCAGTTTTATCAAATTTTTAGGAGTAAGCAATAGTGTCCTGGCTGTGTCTGATAGTTAGAGGATGGATGGCCTGGTACAGTCCAGGACAGGCAAATCTACAGCTGAGCAAATAGAACTGAACATGCAATACATATCAGGAAACTCAGTCTCTCTTCCTCCTGGGGGGAATGCCAGCCATCTGCCATTTCACTAAATCTGTTAGCATACAAAATAATGGGAGTGGCTTGCAGAGTAGGGAAATAATCACATTTTTTTTTAAAGTGACAGCAAAAGGATCAATTGTGAGGGTCTGATCTGCCATGGCTTGTGGCAAGGCTCTGTAAACTTTTCATGCCATGCCTACTGGAGTGTGTGTGTGGCACTGGGGGGACCCTCACTTACACACATGTAGTATCTGCTTTGCTTCTGTTGGCTACTTAGAAAATTGCCCGCCTTACGTAACCTGTTCATCTGCCCCCACTGGGGACTGGTGACTTCTTCCTTCCAGAATCAGGGATGGAGCTGCTTCCAGGATCAGGATGGTGGGGATGCTGCTGGTACTTCAGAGAGCCATGGGGATGAATGAGCAAGAGGTGGAGGAACATCCCACAGGAGCCACCACAGAGCTGACACTGACAGGCAGAGTCATCAGAGCAAGACCAGACAGGGAGAGCAGAAAGGTGTCACCTGTGCCTGGGGAGGAAATTGTGGTGTTCCCTGGTCCCCTCCACAGCCCTGGCTGGTGCAGCTTGGAAGACACCATGCTGTGGGGTAAGGCACCAAGGGCAGGAGCCCCCCAAATCTCCTTGGTCCGTCACCTCTTTACACTTAACAGACTATTCCCTGTCCAAGAGGCGCTAAGGTGGAGTGGGACAGGGATGTGATGTAGGAAAGGGGTGACCCCACTCTCAGCCATCAGTGAAGTGTGCTGCCAGTGGCAGCAGGTCTGTAACTCACCCCCTTGTAAACACTCAGCGGTTCCTTCATTCAGGCAGACGTAAAAGGAAATCCAATGCCGTTTACAGGCTCCCAGCCCATTCCCGAACGGGTTCATAAAGCAGCGAACAAAGGCTAATCAATATGCTGAGTGCAGGGGACAGGGAGCCTGAAAGCATTTGCTAATCAGGCGGTTGCTGCCGGCCTTATAAATAAGGAGGGCGTCTGTGATGGGGAGTGGGCCCAGGGAGCAGTTTGGCACCTTTCATCTCCAGTCACCTCTAAAAGTCTCTCTCCAGTAATGAGCCCAGCGCTCCCTTTCCTCCACAGCGAGGAGCGGAGCGAGGAGGAAGAGGCAGGCAGAGCTGCCGCTAATGGTAACTTGCCACAGGGATCAATAGATGGGAAGCAAATTAACCAAGATCCCGTGGGAAGGGGTTTGTTGATATGCGAGGTGACATCGGATTGGATGGCTCTGCCTTTTCTAAAATACCAACCTGTAATGAACCCCCGAGGGAGGGGACCTTCCTGCCATTCTGGAATGCTGTCTTTCCTCACCTCATCCTTCCATTAGCATACACACCGCTTTTATTTTTATCCCCTAACTAGTTCTCTCTCTGCCTCTCTCCTTCTCCAAAGTGCTGCTCTCTCCAACAAAACTTCTTCCGGAGATGGCCTTGGAAATAGGGTAGGCTCCTCAGAGCCCACAGAGGGTGACCTAGGCAGCTTTGCATAAGACATATATCTAGTCCTTTCTAAGAGGCTTGCAGTCTTCCTGCCCTGGAAATGTGGGATGTGCCTGAAAGAAAAGCCCTAGTCTATGTAACTTGCCTCAGTGTTGTGGCACTGTGCTGTGAGGTGGGGAGGTGGGCAAGAGAGGGCTCAGCCAGGTGTTGCTCACCCTTTCCTTCTCTGGGAGGGCTCAGCCAGGTGTTGCTCACCCTTTCCTTCTCTGGGCCTGGGGAATGAGGCACTGCTTCTCCAGGCAACGATGCTGGCAAACCATGCTCTTTTTCCAGCCTAGCCTGGCACCTTGGTCAGTGACTCCTGTGTGAGCACTCCCAGAGATGGAGATCTCAGGCCCCTCTGCCAGCAGCCAGCACCAGAGGCTGGAGGAGGAGACTGCTCCCAGCCAGCTACTCCACTGAGCAACCTCACGGCTGTGACACTGTGACGAGGCTGGGATTAAGGAGCAAGTATCTTCAGCAGAAGCTGATGCAGACTGTCCAGACTGTTGGAATCAGAGAACCGTTTAGTTTGAAAAAGACCTTTAAGATCATCAAGTCCAACCATTAATGCAGCACTGCCAAGTCCACTGCTAAACCCATGTCCATAAGTGCTCCAGCTTCAGCATTAGGGGAACAGCCCTACTTGTAGGGGGCTTCTCCTGCCTTTCCTCCTCACCTGCACATGGGTAGCCCAGCACTGTGGGTGTTAGTCGTGGTATTCTGCAGCTTAGCTGGAGGTAGAAGAGCAGGCAGGAGGATAGGTAAGGCTCAACTGCCTGCTGGACCAGGACTGGCTGGGAAAGGGCAGGAGCTGCAAGTTGTGGCACCTGCTAGAGGGGGTTCAAACAGGAAATCCATGCACAAGTAGTGCTTTTAAGAATTGGAACAGCTTTCATTATCTTCATGCTCATATTAGGCAGGCCTGGCAGAAGGATCGGTAGATTGGAAGTGCAGCAGCAGGGGAAAACAGTGGGCTAAGAAAGGCAAGTCCTGAGCACACACAGAGAGCAAGATGACCCTGCTGGAGTGTCAGTCATATCTGCAGAGCAGATCCATTTTTAGTATCTCTCATTCACTGCAGATTTCAAAGCACAGCATAGAAAGGGATCAATCAATTGCTGAGACAGCCAGGAACTGGATTTCCTAGGGCAGTCAGCCAAGAGGAGGAAGCCTTGGACTCCTGGAAGCCACTACCAGCACATGTGCAAGACAAACTATGGCTGAACAATGCTGAGCATTCCTCCTGGAGCTGACAAAGGACACCCTCATAGTCCTGAAGCTCACTCAAAGCAGAAGTCATGAGCGAGGCCTGAGTCCAGTGACTTTTTTGGAGGACACCCAAGTTCTCTTGGAAATCTGGGGAGTGGGTGGGCTGGAGATGTATCCCTAGGCATGCAGAGGTGCATATGCCATGCCTCTCGTTCTCAACACTTGTGGAGGTGGAAGCAGGACAGGGTTCATCAGTCTGTTCTGTGGCAGGCAGTGCGGGCAGCGTTCCGGCAGCTACGGATCTGGAGGAGCGGGGGCGATCCTGGCTGTGCTGCTTGTGCTGCTCTGGCAGGGAAAGCTCTCACTGTGCTGGTGGCCCCTCCTCACTGCTTGACAGCTTATGCCCCGGGGGGTTCATTTGGTGCAGATCCAGCAGCGAGTTCAAACCTCATTTAATTTCGCCCACATGCACAAAAGAGAAATTCCTGTTGTTTCTGCTGCTAGCTGCTTGAGTGGCTGCCCAAAAAAACAGGGAAGATAAAGTGACCCTGGGCATCTCTGCTAAACCATGGCCAAGGCTCGACTAAGCAAATGAACCTGCAGACAGAGAACAGAAAATGGCATGAATTTGCTCTGCCTTGGCTGTGCTCCCCACCAAACGCTGCTAGCACACAAAGGAGTGGAGTCCTGCTGGGGGTCTAGGAGGACAGGAACAGCTTTCCAGTGTGGGGAGGAGTGAAGGGAGTCCTCATTTGGGAAACCAGAGCTCTGAGTGATCGGCATCTCGCTTACAAGGTCAAGAACAGAATGTCTTTGGGAGGTGTGCTTTGGCCAGCCACTGGGACTACAGCTTGCTCATCTGCCCCACTTCTCTGCTTTCCTCTCTGCTTATGGCTGAAGAGTCCAGTGTCTCTGGGCATACTTAGGAAGGTATGCTCGGGGCCATGCTATTAACAACTTGAAAATAAACTTTCCATCACTCCTGTCTCCCCCTCCCTGCCTTCTGTACCCTGCTTTCTCATACTTCTATCTTTCCTTCCTGATCTCTACCTGCCTTCCTTATCATCCTTCCTGTCTCTCCCTTCTGTTTGATCTCATCCTCCCTCTGCAGCGGAGCTTTGCCTTTCAAGCAGCCTATTTAAGGAACTTGCTGAAGGAGCCATTGGTTGAAAAAAAAGCGGAGGCCTGTGGTGGAGGGTGAGGAAGGAAGAGCTGGTCTGTATATTACAGCTCTTCACTGCCAAGTCAGAGTGACCCCCCTCACCAGGCATCACTCAGCCACGCTGTGACAGGCATTTCTGAAGAGTTCAAGCATTCCCATCTGCATTCCCTAATGAAGACAGAGACTCCCAGGGCCCCAGGTGCATCACAACCCACTCCCTTCAGCCCCATTATGTGAAGCATGAGTACCTGCTGGAGTTTCTGCTCCTCTGGAGGCTCTCACCAGGAGGTGAGAGGAAGGTTTGTAACATGAGAAGGGACCTAAGAGAAATCTAGAGATGGCAGCAGAGGCTGGCAAGCTCCTGGCTCTTTTAGGCTGTTAGTAAACAGGTGACAATGACTATATTGTCCCAACAACAGCACATCACCTTGTTGACTTCTCAGGGGCTGGGTGTGAAGCTCTCCTGCCTCTTCCTCACTGTTGGCAGACAAAAGAAGGTCTGTATATAAGAATGGAAAATAAGATTGGATTGGATATTCTGCATCTCTGTGCTAAAGCCCTTTGAGGTTAAAATGATGTCTGGATTTAGGGACAATTTCTGCTTGGCAGGATTTTCTGAGTATTACTGTTCTTTCTGTATCAGTGAAGTCTAGCTGTTTCCCCAGCACCATCTGAGCAGTTTCCCTGCACAAAGCTCTGCCCTAGCAAAGAGCTGGTGTGTGCCTGCAGGACTGCTTGCTCTTTCTGTGGCATCTGTGATCACAGAGTGCCTTTGCTTGGGCAGAGAGAAGGTGCCTTGCAGGATGACTGGAGTTCTGTGTTCAGGGCTTATGCACTGCAGCCAGTAAAACACTGGGATGCTATCGATATAATTTCATATAAGCAAATGCTAAGATTCCAAAAAGGCATCATTGTATCACTCTCCATCTGTTAAGTGCTTTGAGATCATTGAATGCAACGTTCGATATAAATGCAAAATAATTATTATTTTAAAAAATTATTAATTTCTTTCCATTCTACTCAAACGCACCAAGAAGTACATTCCCATTGCCAGGCATCTGCACACAATCTCTAGAGAGTGGCTTGTCTGATGTGTTTATTCAGTGTAAATAAGTGAAATGCTGAAGAATGAATGGTTCTAATAATTGAATTTATTCTTGTAAATGTAATATGTCATTCTTGCCAAATGTGCCATCAAAAGTGTGCATTATTTTGTTCATCTGCATGGCCATCATTGAAATTCAGAGAACATATTTGAAATCCTACTGCATGCTTGGAAGAAATGGTCTTTCCAGCAACCCATGGAAATACTGTGTGAGACTTCAATATTTGTATATCCAGAATGATGGCAATTGTAATGCTGAAATGTGCTCACAGTGAGAGAAAGTACAGTTTCTCAGCTTTTCTTACTCCTTGCATATTGATTCCTTTTAGGCTTAGAGTCCCTCCAATGCTCAGTCTGCCCAGAGAGGATTTTAAAGCAGAGAGGAAAGGGACAAGGAAAAGCTATCAGTTTGTGTGCTTTGCACACATTGTAAGAATTATATCTGGGTGTAACTCAGCATCAGTAAGGTATCTCTTGCTCTAATTCTCCTGCTCTGTAGTTCTTATGGAGAACTGACTGCAATGAAAGAGCTGTTTGTGAGGACAAAATTGATTTGGAAGACCTGAGTGTAGGAGTTTCTTTTTGAATCTGAGTGCTAAGAGAGTCTTTTACGTTTCTTTAAGCTCTTCATCCAAATCTTGCACCACAGAAGGTCATGTATCTGCTGCAAACTCGGTATCACACTTTTAAGCCTGTTGTGTGGCAGTTCAATAAGGTGATTCAGAGGTGGAGGAAGCTCCTGCTAGCACAGCCACAGGAAGGAAAATAAAGCAAAGCAGAGAATGTCATTATGCCACTGCCTGCATGCTGAGTAGGGTATAAAGTTCTGGCTTCTCCAACTCAAATGCCTTTTATATAGTAGAGCTAAAAACAGCTCAGAGCAGCAAAGATGACCAAAGGTGGGAAGTGACCTGGGTGTGAAAAATTATTACCTGGTCTAGGACTCCCCTGTCTGGAAGAGTCTGGTGAGGAGGTGTGGAATTGTGAGTACCATGGAGAAGGAGAACAAAGAGCAATAGTTGTCCCAGCAACAGGACTGGGCTGAGGGTAGGAAAGAACAGGCGGGCAGTGTTTTAGAACAGACCAGAGGATGTGACTCCATGACAGGGGTGTTGATGAGCTGTGAAATGCCTGGCAGCAGGTATCTGGAGCACCCCAAATGTGAGTGGACAGCTCTGTGGGGAAAAATCCAGGGAGTATTAAAGACAGGAATGACACATGTGACTTAGCATGTCTGGAAGACAGAGGTGGCTGGGTAAATCCTGTGGCATGCTTGCCCTGCCCACAACTGCTGCTGTTTGGAGGCAGGCTGTCACGTGAGATGGGTCTCTGGTATTACCCAATATGATCATTATTGCTCTTCTATGTCCATTGCTCAAAAAACACCTTGTGGTAGTCAGTTCAGCTCTAAGACCACTCAACTTCAGAAAGTTATGTGACTATTAACTGCTTTATCTTCATGCCATTAAGTATCATTTGGTCCCTACTATGGGTTTAGCAGATCCCTGATGAGCCAAGAGGGAGAAATAACTGCAGCCCATATGCTGAAATCATCCATCCCACTAAGGACTGCAATTCAGCTTATGAGCTGTAATAACATCAATTAACCTTTGTTCCATTGAACATTAGGAGGGCCACAGAATTACAGTTTTTGTAATTAAAATCCAAAATAGTGATGTACCCAAAACAGAGAGAGATCCCTATGTCTCCCAGACCTGTGCAAAGGCAGAGAGAGGGAGAGATGAGGATTACAGAACAAAATGAAAGAGGGATTAAAATGCCCGCTGAGTTCTGTTGTTGCCTTGCAAAGAGAAGGGATGCTGTGAGCCCTCATGTCTTGTGAGCCTCCTAGACAGATGGCAGTTCTGCAATAAGGGCCTTGGACCCAGTGCCAGAGAAAGGAGAGATGTGGGATCAGGAGTGAGGGAAAGAGGAAGCACCCAGAGCCTAAGTAAGGGTGAATAAAGGAAGCTCCTGCTGCAGAGAGGCAACCCATGTGGTATCCCAGCCTCCCCAGGATCAAGTGCAGAGCTGAAGATGCATGAGATGCTTGAGACCTGCTCTCCACTGCTCTGTCAGAGGGTCAGACAGCAGAGCTGGCCTCGGGGGGTGGGGGTGGGAAAAACATGGAGCAGCCAGTTAAAAAAAAAATTAAGAAGATTCACTGAGCAGTAATGGAAAAGTAATTGAGCTAAACTGCAATGTAATTGGAAAACAATAATTGTGAGCAGCACTTGAACACATTTCATTGTAATCTGAACAGAAGGTGCTTTATGAGTTTGTGTTCAGCCCCATCTTGGGGATTGTGGCGTGTCTATGATGTAAACAAAATACTCTTCCTGTGGCTTGGAACTGAAGCCAGAAAGAGACTCTACTCCCTCATCCTTACTGCTTCCTCTGTCTCCAGATTCAATGTCGAGGCAGAGCAGGAAGAAGAACCTGGTTTCTCCAGCAGTGTGGGAAAAGGATGGTGATGCCACCCACAGTAGACTGTGGCAGCTGCTGGCCGGGGTGGGGGGCAATGCTGGGAGAGCCCAAGTGCTTACTCCATGTTAGGCAAGAGTATTTTCCACCCATGCTTCATGTGTACTGTTATGCTCCAAAGCTGCTTATATAAAGTGTTCAATAAACATCCCCGAAAAGTAGAGGAGATGAACAAAGTAATGTGAAGATTAATGAAATGTCCCTAAGCCTCTAGGGAAGCAATATTGACCAGCTGTGGAGAGAGCTCATAATGAGCCAACTTTACCCAGAGAAAACAATAATAGCCTTCCTTTCTGTAGCCCCTGCTTGCCATCCCTGTAAATTGTGTTTGCTCAAGAAAATTATTTGTGCAGGAGAGGAGCCAGGCAGCAAATGTGAAATGGAAGGGATGGTGTGGGGGGAAGGAGAAAGGTTGCAGGGGGAGTCCTGGCTTGGATGCAGCTCTGCACAGTCACTGCTGCTGATAAGGTTTGCAAGGTGTAAAATGCTCCTCTGGACCCTGCTGGCCCAGGATCCTGGGAGAAGACGACTTTGGGAGTGTGATAGCCAGAGCTGGCAACAGGGAGTAGATCCTGTGCTCAGTGAGTGTGACCCTTGTCCCAGTCATGGTTTTCCCTTGCTTCACCCAGGTCTCGCTGTCCACACCTCTGTTTTTTATGAAGGTGGTGTGATCTCTGCACATCTATCCTGACAGTCACTCCAGGTCCTGAGCAATGCCCCTGCTCCCAGCCCCAGTTCTGCTGCACTTGTCTGGATGGAATCAGGGAGCTTGCAACCTGGACTCACTGACTGCTCTTCCCTGGCCCCTTTACCCACCACTGTCCCCTGTGGAGATCTCCCGAGCTGTGGCAAAGCAGCCAGCTGAGATTGTGTGATCAGCCCCACAGGGGTGTAACCCAGAGAGCCCAGTAACAGGGCTGCAGTTTCTCACCTGCAGTGGCTCTTGTTTTCTAGCCTATGACCTGGGGTTCCTGGTGGCCTTTGCAGAACTACAATGTCTCTTGTTTCAGCAGTCACAGAGATTTCTAGGGAGCACCAGCTGCTCACCTTGTTTTAGCTGTGCTATCTGTTAAGTGCAGCATCCCGGCTACATTAACCTTGATCACATCATCCCTTCCATTCCTCATTTCCATTCCTTGCCCCCGTGTTATCTGGGGAGACAACAGGTCTGTCACTTTGCCTTTGTTCTTCCTATTAACTTCTCTGCCTTTTACTGTCAGAGCTTCCCTTGCCTGCTCCCTTCTTGAGCAGCATGCCAGTTGGGACCAGCATCTCATTAGACTGCAATTCCCTTTGCCTTGGTCCGGTGTACAAAGTGCCAGAACATCTCAAATTGAGCTGGGACTGTTGCTTCACAGACAGCAAGGTCACTGCAATCCAAGGAGTTCCTGAGCCTGTGTGTGTATGAGGTGGCCCACATTCACACAGTGCAAAAGGCAGTTCTGCAAACTTTAGAGCTGTCTGAGTCCTTAAACAGGTGCATTAAACCACCCACACACTGCATCATTTCTTTGTCAGATTTGGTTTTATTGTTATTGTATCATTTATTTCCTCCATAATGTCCAGAGGAGAGATTCCTTCCTGTTTCCATGGCAGGTAAGAAAAAGGTGCAGGAGAAAATCCCAAATGGTTGAGACCTGGGATAAGGCAGGAACATGGTAAAGGTGACTGGTGATAGAAGATTTGGGTGTGTGGTACATGATGGATACATGGTAATCTTCTTCCCTGCTGCACTCTGATATGGCCCATTGTATGGCCAAATCAGGCTGATTTTCCAACATTTTGTGTTGTTCTCCATGGTCTCACCACAGCCTTTGTGACAAGGGGTTTCTCCCCCTGAGCTGTGGACAATCCCACACTGGCACCCTCATGGTGTGCCAGGCAGCAGAGGGGTTAGGCTTCACTGTGCCCTAAGGAAAAGTCTCTGGAAGCTGTCAGCCTAAAGCAAATTGGAAAAGCCCCCCTACTGTGTTCAATCTGTTGATTAAAGCAGTAGCTGATCTTATTGTCATTCCTAACAGATCAGCCTGAGTTTTCCCAGGCTGCTGCTGAGACCATTGTTAGTTTGGCTGGTTGCAATGACCTGAATTTATCCTAAGTTTCTTTTTCGTTTGCTTGTTTTTTTCCTTCTTACAATTTCGAGTCTGCTTGGAAAAGTAACTTTTCATTTTGTGTTCATTGGGATTTCATGTGGCAGAACCTGCCAACCTGGAAGAAAAACTTTGATAATGAGTTGCTGAGAGCTGCTGAAGCAAATCACACTCAACCAAGCCATGTGAAATAAAAAAAAAATCTAAGCTATGGCCAAATCAGACCTGATTCAAAAAGACCCATCAGATCAGCCTCAACTAGAGCAAACCAGAGACCTACCTTAACTTGACCAAACCTAATTAAATTAGTATTTGAGTTAGGGGGAATATAAAGGGTCTTGGGCAGAGAGGCATTTTCTTTGCTGCTTCTACTGACTCCAGGAAAAGCTCTGCTCTGCTTTTCCCAGGTAAGTGGGCCTTCTGCTCAGGTACAGAGCTCCCTAAGGTGAGAGAGTTGCTTGGAGAACTTGGCACAATGCATTTCAGCAGGGATGTCTTTTCTATCCATAGTAAAAGTCAAATAAAAGCAGAGAATCATCCTTACCCAGTATATACTTCCTTTAGATTCTCTGGAAAGACCATGGGAAATGGTATCTGTTGTTATCACAGCACTGACTGTGACTTTTCTGCTTGGTTGACACTAGAGCTAGCCTGGATTTCCTCCTGCCTGGAGGTGACACACAGCTGTGATCTGGATGAAGGGATTAGGAAGCTTTGTGGCTGTCCTTGTGCCTGTGCCACATGATCACAGTCAGCAGCACCAACTCATGGCCTTGCTGCTGTCTACTCAACAAGGTATCCAGTAGCAATCCTGGGCAGGGACATTAATTGTCAAATGGAACAGTTCTTTGGAGACTGGGTATTTATCAGGCTGTCACTATCCATTGAAGTCCCTTACGATTTTTTCTCATAAAAACAAGGAAACAAACAACCCAGAAGAAATATTTTTCTGCCATCTCAATAGTTAGGATAAAATGTTTGTATTTAGACCTTCTCTTCTTCCCCATGCCCCAGGCTGAGCTCATTACTTTCCCCAGCTAATTAGCATGCAGCCGGTAGGTTCCACAGCATCAGCTAAATATAAACCATCATTTTATTTTTTTCTTTTTTGTTTGAGGGCTGTTGACAGAGCTTTTTGTTCACTTGAAAGGTAGAGGATTAGCCATGTGAGCTTCATTCCTCATGTCTGTCTCCTGTCATCTCATTAGCCAGGCACACGTGCAAAGCAATGCACTGGGCAAGGTGTCAGACAGGAAAATATCACAGCCAGACTCAAGGGAGTGAGGGCCTGGGCTCTCATGTGGCCTCAGTCCCAGTGCTGAGGACAGGAGCTCAGCTCTGTTAGCTTTTTCTTTCTCTTCTTAGGCTTTTCTTGCCTGCCTCTTGCCTGTTACAGACAAGTTACCTCTCCTCAATGTGCTTTGTGCTCTCCACATTGTTTTTATGGAACAATCCTATGTGGGGAGAAGCATGGCTGAGGTCTCTGAATAGAAGAGTTGGAGGGGGATTGATCCCAGTCATCATCCTTTTGGTTTAACCAGCCAGTACCTGTAAAATTTTATGAGATTTGCTAAGAAATTAGCCTCCAGCATGCATGGGGCAATTATATGTGTCATCTCTATGTCCTTTCATGCTTCTACCAACAGAGCTGGCCCCCATCTTTCTCTTGTCTGCCAGTTTATAATGTTGTAGGAAGGAGTGATAACATTCCATACTGAGGAAGTGTGAACACAATTTCTGATGTTAATTTCTCATCATTTGTTGCCCCCTGTGTACTTTTCATACCCATTAGGAGAACAGGGTGACATTAAGGGAATCGCAGACCACATTTCAAAGCCTAAGGGATCCCTTGGCTGAACTGTAGCTGACATTTCACCCCTCCTGGGCTTTAAATTGCAGCAAAGACCCTCTGGGCATGATACACAACTGTTTTATAGAGCACTGAAACAGCATTTTCCAGCTGGGATAATAAAGGAGGGGATTCTTTTTTTTTCCAATGGCTCCTGTTGGAACACGTTATGAAATCCTTTATGAGAGGCTTTAAAATGTACCTTTAAAATTAATTCAAATGGAGTGAGACTTGGCAGAGTTTGAAGTGGGAGAAAAATGTGGGGGATGGAGAATCTCCAAACTAAGGGAAGTAATTCCAGGAGCATAGAGAAAGCTTGCCAACAGGATTAGATCTCTTTCCTCCTCCCGAACAATGAAGCAAATCTCAGATTTCCCTCTGTGAAGGGAAGCTGACACACAGTTGTCCAGTTTATCACTGAGTCACAGGTTTGGTCACACATTTGCTACCCTACAACAACAAACAGCTTGGTGTGGGCCCTCAGAATGTGCTTAGTGTTAAGTTGGTAGAGCCAGGGCTGATGTGTTAGAGGCTTTCTGGGGCCTCCCAGTTCTGCTGGGGAGCCTGGAGAAAGTGGGTGCTTTCTGATAAAGGCTTGCTCTCCAACTCAGATTAAAGGGTTTCTATAAGAAATAAAGGACAAAATTTGAAGATAGGGATGGGTGTGAGAATCTGTATGGTAAGGTCTCTCCTACATATTGAAGTCTTTTTCAGAGAAAAGAGATAAACTTTAGTCCCTGGCTGAAGCACAAGTGATCTGGAGCTTTCTTTGGCTTTGGGAGAGGGAGGAGGAAGGGAAGTGTGTTTAGGGATCTCCACAGTCTGCCAGTGAAGCCTTCAGGGGCAGTACAGGTCTTGTGTCATTGCTTTAATTTCCAAAAGCAGGACGATGGCACTCAAAACAAAAGGAGAAGCTGGAAATCCTATAGCTTGATCACTACCTTGGCTCTAGTATCTTTTCCTTACATCCAGACTCATTGCTACACTAGAACCACTAGTTTCAAAACCTTGATTCCTCTGTGCCTGCTCCAAAGTTGATCCATATGTTAACTGTGCAAGCTGGGGTTTTCAAAGCTGAAAATATGCCTTGTGCTGTTTTAATGTTTCATCGAAATTGGCTCATTCATTTCTGAAGAGAAGATTGGGGAAAAAACAAACACCACTGCTCTGACCACACTGAGCAAAATTCTGACAGATGGGTGGTTGGGAAGTGCAAGCCTACGTGTTGGAGATGGGAATCAATGTTTGTAAAATTCCACTCAACCTAACTAGAAATGCCCCAGTGAAAAGCCATGCATCTTTGCAAACTCCATGGCCCATCTATCTTCTGTAGAGACTGGCTGTATTTGGACTGCTCTGTCCTCAAAAGCATCTGTGTTTGCTGAGCTTGCTCTGCCCTTCCTGTAGCTCCTGCAGCCCAATTTGACAGCATTCCTAGAGGGTGATTTTTCTGGTGCTGCTGTTACTCTGTTGTATCATGGTAAAGTTTTCAGTCCACAAAGCATCCTACAACACTACTGCTGAAAGCTGTTTCCCCACTTCCCCATTTTCTAGAGGAGTATTCCCTGGGATGCAGGTGAGGGTAAGGCTGGAGGAGGCTCTCCCTCCAAGTGCTGCCCTAGCTACAGCTCATAGTGAATATTAGGAAGGACTAAATGAGGGAAATGCAAAATGCAGAAGGATGATCTCATGCTGCCCACCCCAAGAGACTGGCTTTCTTTCTTCCTCTGTCACTCCACTCCTTGCTTTCAGGGAAAGGTGGCAGAAGGTAAGATGTTCATTGAGAGTAACTAATTTCTCCTTTCTGATGAGTCTGATTTGTGCTGTTCCTTATTATAACCAGACGGATTCATGCTTCAAACGCATAAAATCACACGTAAACCATGAAAAATCAGATTTCAAGATCTTTGCAAATTTAGCATCCCAAATTAATGATAATTTTGAATGAATTTAGTTTTTTTTCTGTCCCTCAGTTCATCAAGTGTGAAGATAATAAAGCCACCAGATTCAACTGATGAATAATTCATTAATATCTGTGGCACTCAAATGCTGTCATGAGCAGAACTTGGGAAAAGGTTTAAGGAAGAGCTTGACTCTGCTGAAGGCTGTGAATGAGCTGGAGCCAGAAAGGCAGAGGGAAAACTGGGGGGATTGGAACAGTGGGAGTCACCGTGAGCAAAGAAAAATGACTATCTGTCATCGTGGTCCCTCAGTCTGGAAACCTTCTCCCTGGTTCCTCTGAGGGGAGAAGACATGGGGATACTTGTCTGGGGTGCTTGATGATAAGACTGAAAGTGCTGAGGAACAACCATGCCTAGATACTCAGGAATGGGACCCCGAGATGGGATAAGTGGGTCATCTCCATTACAGCATTCCATCATGCAATTTCCACCTAGAAAGAAACACCAAGCTGAAGAGACAAATGGCAGTCCTTGTGGGAATGTGGTATTAAAAGAAGAGCTCCACCAAGCCCTGGCTCTACTCTGTGTGCCAAGCTCCAAGGCAGGACAATGTCAGCTGAGTTACCTGTCTCCATGCTGCTGGCCTTCATGACTTCTGCTCCCTGTGTACCATGCAACCAGGCGTTACACTGGAAGCAGGCAGCTTGTGCCATCAGTCTAAATGCAACTAACCTGCAAGGGAAGGAAGAACATGTGTTAAATATTAAATAGTGCAGAGCCATTAAGCACTTTTGAAAAATTTCAGCTTGGCTATACAAACTCACATAACTGCTAACCAGTGGATTGCGGGGATGCTGGACTCCAGGACATTTTGGATGGATGAAGACGAGAGATCTCTGAAGGTTGCTCTTAGAATATACGGTTTATTAGGGATGGTGAAAGGTCTTGCTTGGAGCTGCCAGATGTGGCACGTGGCAAGGCCTGAGGGAATGGGGGAGGGGAGAGGCAAGGGGTAGAGGGAGATAAGAGGATGTTCCAGGCGAGGGTGGAAGTTCCAAGAGGGTAGAAGTTCCAAGAGGGTGGAGGTTCCAAGAGGGCGTCTGGCTCCTCAGGGACCCCTTATCAGGGGGCTTCAAGGTGGGCTGGAACAAGACTTGGGCCAATGGGGTCACAGACACCTGATGTTTCAGAGGAGGGTTAGAGGTGTGGGATGAACCATACATTTTGGAGGGTGAGATAGAACAGTGCATTTGATCATTGGACCTATCTGTAGGTAAGGGCATTGTTCAACCAGAAGGGGGGATTGTTTTCATCCTGGCTATACTATTGTTTTCTACTTGTGCAGTAACTAAGGTTTGGTATCTCAAAACTTGTTACCACCTCAATCTGTATTTTCTAAATATTTTGCGAGGCAATCATATTTATAAGGCTTTCTTGTTTCATCTTCCCCAACAGTGGATGATCTCCCAAGTGGTAGTTTGTGTCAACAGAGTGGATTTAATGCTTGTGCAAACAGTGCAAGGCAAAACCATCCCCAGAGCTCTGCTCCTCAGATGGGCTTCGTCCTGCTGTTTCTGACCTCACATAGGCAGCTCTCAATCCCCAAACTTTGTGTCTTTTCCCTTAGTGCCTCGTGGTGCTAAGTTATTGAAGGGTTTAATTTCAAATATTGGCACAAACAGACATGAGTTTTCTGAGAGATGGCTCAAATATACAAAAAAAACCAAAAAACAAAAAAACCCAAAATTGGGTTCTTTGGCTATAATGGGGTGGTTCTCCAGTTGCTGGCAATTCAAATAATCTGACATGCTTTTTATGGCACAGTGGTAGCATGAACTCCCTTTATACCACAGAAATCCATACCTTATAAAAAAAATCAAAGTGACTTAAGTAATAGGAATAACCCATCTGGAGGGTTGGTGAAAGTAATATACATCTGCAGATGATCCAAGTGTCTGAAAAACTGGTCATTCCCAACTTCTTCCATGGTATATCACCAGGACATCAGGACATGGGGCTGCAAGTGTTGCTTGGCTGTCTTGGCTCCAGGTGGACAGCCTAGGTCAGGCCAAGCAGTGATATACTACTTTGCACCAGGTCAGAAGTTACCTGATTGGGATAGAAGTATACTTTGCAATAACCTGAGCAGTTTGAGCTAATATTTGATCAAGAAATACCACAGCAATGGTGTTTTCCACTGGAAGGCTCCAGTTTATTGAAATCCAGAGTGTGTAGAAATAAGAGCTGACTTCAGTGGTGGGGGAAAAAAAATGTGCAAGAACATATATTTGTAGGGAAGAAAAAGTTCCTAGACTGTCAAAACCACAGTGAAATATTTGTGGCTTTCAGTTTGCAGCAGCTTTCCATTCTTGAAATGTTACTGAATTCATACTAGAAGAAGGAAAAAAAAGCCTTGAAAACTGTAAAGGTTGAAGAGGCTGCATGAATAGAGGTCTATAGCCTCGGAGCTGCTGGAGAGGCACTCTTGCCACACCAGGGCCAGGCTGTGTGTCAGGAGAACAATATCTCCCATCTCCTCAGAGGAGTGCTGGGGCAGGCTCTCAGCCCTGGAGTGGCAGCCAGCAACTGGCTAAGAGCTCCCAGTCCAAAGGGCCGTTTGGCAGAAAAAGGACACATTTCCGCTAGATAAAGGGAATGATACTGTGACTCCCTCTCCCTACTGCTTTCGCCTCCCAAGTCACAGCTGGATCCATCCCTCTCCCTCTCAGGATGAGAGGAGGGAAGGGGAAGATTTGCCAGCAAGGAGGGCTGGGTGATAGCAGTCTGTTTGTAACCTTCGATAAATGCCAGAGTGCAGCCAGCGTGAAATGAAGAAATATTACTTCTGGTAAATATTTATTTTATATCAGAAATTAGCATACCAAATGTAATTAAAAACAAATTTATGTGCACGTTCCCTCCTCCCCCCCCCCAAGTCTGTCAAATTACAGCTTAGAATAACTAGTCATAAAGAATGTGGCCTAATTAGCAAGCATCCCAGCCTACTGCTGCTGTTTGATAATTACCCTACATGAGCTGCTGAAATAGGGATTTCATTCCTCCTTTCTGCCCTCCTCCAGAGGAAAGCAGCACCTTTCTGCTGGTGAATACCCGAGTGCCTGTATGTCAGAGCCATCCTTGAAATCCCTTGATTTGCTGAGCTGGGGACAAGTGAGTGACATCTGTCAGCAGAGCCACCCCTATCACGTGTGGCACTTTTTGCAAGGCAGGCACTGGGGTGTCACCTGCACTCCTCAACTCCTTGTCCAGGCACGAGGGGGCTTGCCTGAGGTGAGAAGAGTGATGGGATGGGAGGGCTTGGATGAAGGGAAACTGAAGAGAGGCATCGGGAAGGACAATTAGAAAGGTCTCAACACAAACAGGGAAGTGGTTAATCCCGATCTGGTGTGTGGCTGCTTAATGCTTATCCCTGCTCAGGGAGTGCCTGCATGCAGTGAGCCTGCTGCCTCCGTTCACCAAGGCGTGCAGGAGATAAAAACCCCTTTTAATGAGGGCTTGAAAGTCTTAAATCCCCAAGAAATGACCCATTAGTGGCAGGGAAAACAAAACAAATCAACAACAAAACAAAAATCAAACAAAAAACCAAAAAACCACCCCACCAGATGGTGCCTTGTGAAAAACAGCCTTGTTGCTACAGTAAAACCAAGGCTGCTTCCCCAGCCCTGCACAGGTTGAGGCTGTGGAGAGGGGCTGCTGGTCCCTGGGGACCGGAGGTTTGGGAATGTGTGTAGCTCATTTTCTCCTCCTGAGATTTTTTTACTCCCAGTGATCCCTGCATCTTGTGCTCATGTGCACCCCTGTCTCACTTTGTCCCCTTCATTACAGATCCATTCTCCCCCACAAGCGTCCACAGACTCCCAGGGGCAGGGTGGATGGGGGACAGTCCCTGAGGCAGGTCCCCAGGAGACTGCCTACCTCAGTCTGCTTGTCTCTTGAGCCCTTTGCTCCCCTTCTCCCTAGGGCAGAGGACATGGTGCTTTTAGGACCTGCTTTGTCTGACTTAGTTTAAACACTGACCTTAGTATGAGACAAATGATGTCATGGAACAGTCTGTTTTCCTCACCTGACCAAGCAGAGACCATAGGGTTACTTGCTGAGATAAGAAAAACAACAGTGAAATTAATCCTGTTTTGAGATCTTGTTTTCCCAGGAACAGAGGCTAACCAAGACAAAGCAGAGGAGAGGGGCAGAGAGGCTCAAAGAACAGCAGAATTAACTCTAATGGAAGCATTTCCCAAGAGGGTTTTTGAAAGACGCTTTTCATCAGCATACAACAGAAGCATTGTCTTTGTCTGCCTTTGTCTGGGATGCTTTACCAAGAGGAATGAGGGCACAAAGAGATGAGATTTTGGAGAGCATCACAGCTGAAAGGGTCACACTGGAGCTGAGTTCTCTGGAAAGTCAGAACATTCATTGCTGGTGGTTTTGATAGCTTGGCTGAAAGAAGGAGTTGTAAGGGAACCAGAGGCTTTAGGGAGAAACCTTGTGCGTGTCTGGGAAGGCCCTAGGGACTTATGTTCAAGCCACCTATGGGCAGAAGAACAGCATTGTCTTACTCACTGTTTCCATCCCAAGTGGGACCAGAGGCTTTGGATCCCCTCATGGGTTAATGGCTGGTGGGGCTCTTTGGGTGTGAGAAACACAAAAAGTGCTGGGCTGAGACATGCTGGTAGCCTGAGCGAGGGCAGGAACAGAGGGAAAGGGACCTGGATGGCTTAGGAAAGCCTTCCTGAGACTCTGCAGTAGCCTCTATCCCTGTGCTGACAGTGCTCCCAACTTTATGGAAACCTCCTTCTCTACCTGAAGAGGGCAGAGAAGGAGGTACATTTGCAATGTCCATGCTGACACTGCAAAGGCAGCAGCCCCAGGCCCCACTTTCCTAATTGCTGTGCATGGCAGGGTCCTCTTGGGGATCCGGCAAGGAGGGTTATTGAAGATAGTGAATGCTGGTGTTTCATTTAAGTCATTAGAGAATTCCTCAGGGAGCTGGAGGGAAGACAAAGTGAGAAGTGTTGTGGGGGAGGGAGAGGCAGGAGAAGAGGAGAAAAGGAAGGAATGAAGGAAGGTGTGGGCAAAACAGGATGGAAGTATGGTGAAGTATCTGGAAAGTAGAAAAAGAAGGAGTAGAGATAAAGAAGAGTGGGCAAGGGAGGTGGAGGAGTATGGTGGAGGAGGAACACCCCCATGTCCGAGGATGAGGGGAAAAAAAACCTGGTACTTACTAAAACAAGGAACAGGAGCACTGCAAGTTTTTCCATGGCATGTTCTCAGGTCCTGTGGCCACCTGCCTCTCCCCTCTCTTTTACCCTGCGCTTTGTGTCACCTCCCCAGTGTTTCTCTCCTCAGTTAGTGCTCTGCAGCCATCTCCCTCCCCTGAATTGGCAAATTTTTAACCTTGGAGGTTTTTATTTTAATTTCTAACAGCAGTGAGTGCAGCATGGTCTCATTCAATCACTCTCTATTTTCCTTCTTTCTTTATTTTCTTATTACCCCCTTTCATCCTCTTTTCCTTTTTTTGCCTTTTCATTTTTTCTCCTTCCTTTCTTCTTTCCTGTTTCCTTTCCTTCTCTCCCCCTCTGTCTCTCTATGTCTCTCCCTGTTTTTGACCTTTCTAAGGTCTTTTCCATCTCCTGCTTCCCTACTGTCAAAGGTGGGAAGCAGGCAGCTGCTTGCAGAGCAAGGAAAGGAGCTGACCAGCAGTGGAGTGAGTTTAGCATCACAGACTGTACTCCCATGAAGTTCTAATTGGAAATAATTCACTTGTTTTCATTGGAAATACTTTCTAATGAAAAAAAAAAGAAAAAAAAACTCTTTCCTATACACATTTTTTGGAGGGGTAGCAGATTGTTTTTTCTATCAGATATGCTTTGTAGATGGAGGAAAATCACAAATTTGTATAACAAATATCTACTTGTCTTCCTCTATTCCCACATAAGAAAAAAATTACATGCCTAAAAAAGTGAAGTATTCTCATGGATTATTTTGAAGAAAGCAATCTTTTTTATGGTTGTAGAGCAAAAAATAAAAAGGATAGTTTTAACAAATTCTGCTGGCATTCCGAATAGACAAAGCAAAATAACCTCACTGTAGCTATTTCACTGCTGTCTTTTTAGCAGGGGAAACTGAGACATGCCCAGCTTCATGGGCTGACTCAAAGGCAAGCTGTGAATCTGTAGGAAAGTAAGAATCATTCCTGGCTTGCAGGCAGTGCCACACTTGAAATTACTTCCCTGCTGTCCATGAATTCCATTCATCTCAGCAGCTCAACCTCTCTGTGAAGCCCAGGAGGTAGAGGGACCACAGTTTTGCTTGCCCTGAGGATGGGGGAATGGGAGAGGGACTGGATCAAGCTAGGCAGCTGTGCCTAGTTGCCTTACAAACAGTTACCTCCTTCCAGGCTAAATTGCACCATGCTTTTCCCCCACCACACACAGAACATTTGACCTCATCTGCTCCAGCTGCATCCCACCCCAGTGCCAGCTGCACCCTTGCCCTCAGGACAGTGGGCACAATGTTTGAGAGTTGTCCAACATGTTTCTGCAAATGAGGAGGCCGGGGAGGAATGGGAAGAAGATTTAATTGCTGAAGCTCAGTATGTTTTCCAGAGCTTGCAACACACACTTCTTCAAATATGGGATGTGTCAAACCTAATTGCTCTCCAGGCTGGCCTGCTTCTTAATTAATTAGAAAGTGTTTTAAAGCCCCATGTCAACTTCCTGCTGATAAAACTGCTTTGCAGTGTGAAATAAGATCCAGCTGCTCCAGCACCTTGCAGCACTGCTAGAACAGAGGCAGGAACACAGGTTGCCCCCAAGGCTGTGGTGTTGTGGGGTTCAAAGGTGGCCTCTGCTTCTGACTAACTCGCCTTCCCTCAGCCTGTTTCCAAACAGAACTGTCCCACAGGATATGTGTACTTCCCTGGCATAGAAAATCTCCTACTAGAAATCCCAGTTCAGTGAGGACATGAGTGACTGTCTTGGGTTCAGTCTTGAGGCTGGACAACAGGAGAGAATCAAGGGGCAAGCAGGGGAGTTGCTCCCAGGCTTTCCCTGGCATGGAGATGCCACTGCATCAGACCTCCTGTCTGAGCTTGTCCAACATGTTGCAGATCCATGGGAGAAAGAGGAAGCAAATAGTTTCCAGCACAGCTTCTTCCTTCTGAATGTGCCCCCCTCCTCTGCCTTTCCCCAGTTTGCCTTTGTCATTTCCCAGTTGGCCGGCTCCACAAACATCTTAATTTCATGCCTGCTTGTCAGGGCTGCTTTGTGAAACATCTGAATGACATTAGCACTGTTAAAGAGTGTGACAGACTGAGGAGCAGCAGCCTCCTGTGATCTCTTATTCCAGATGGTTAAGTGACAAATCTCACTTCTGATATCTTAACTAGAGAGGTGCAGGAGGAAAACATCTCCAGGGAACACCAACACCCCACCCCCAGCTCTGAGCCTTTACTGGGACCAGGCAGCGGTTAATCCAGACAGAAGGAGACATGCAGTAGTTGCCATGTTCTTCAGGGACCCTGGAAATATTTTCCCCTCCCTCTGACTTGTTGCTGTCTCATATGAATTACATCAATTTGTCCATCAATTTATGGACAGCCATAAACAGCTCATCCATACCCAGTGCTTTTACTGAGTGTCTTTCACCTAGAGACTCTTCTCACTGGGGTGATACCCTATCACATTGCCTTCAGAGGGTATTTGCAGTCTCATATGAATGCTCCAAGCCCCCCAAGCCATTGCAGGACATTTGGGAAATGAAACTGCATTCACAGCAGTAGTGAAAGGCAAACACTGCTGGGGGTGAGTTTAGAGTCACAACTTGGGGGTGTGTGTGTGTAAGAGTAATGCAGCAGAGGCTTGTGAAGCCCCGGCTCAGGGCCTGTAACCTGCTTGCATCTGAAGTGCCTTGCTGGTTGCAGCTTTATTTTCCAGCGTAACCTCTCCTGGATCTGTCATTAGCGTAAGAATCTCCTACTACCACCACCTCTGGGAGTGATAGAAATGCACTGTATGACTAGTGCTGACAGGTTCAAACTCTGCTAGCAATAAAACCTAGAAGTTTCTGGGTCAGCACAACAATTGCATGTGTGAGTGTGTTTATGGGTTGCTATTCTAACTTTTGAAATGCAGCTGACTGCAGCCTGAAGCACAGCAGTCGATTGGAAGGATGGGACAGGAGCTAGCAGGGCAGAAAGTGAGGCAAAATACTGTAAAACTGGGGAGGGGTACTTACTGATCACCAACAGCTGGAGTTTTAAGCCTTCTCTGCAGCACAGCAGGGTTACAATGCTTCCCTTTGTCCATGCAATATAATGTAAATTCCCATCCTGGCTCAGGATCTGGATCCTGAGATGACACAGTTCTTTCTCATGCTGTAGCAACAAATGTTTTCTGGGTCTGCAGGCCACAAAAAATTCAACACACAAGGTCAATATTTAGAGGCTGTGTCCTCCTATGCTCCCAGTTCTGTTCCCATTGCTATAGGTGCAGCATCTGTGTGTTCGTTTCATAAATGCCCTTGCCTCCCCTAATCCCTGCTACCCCCAACATCTATTCCCAAGGTCAGACACCTCGGGGGGATGAAACTCACAGAGCCTTTGCTGCCAGCTCACCTGGCTTGCTTGTGTCAATAACCTGGACAGTGAGCTGAGCAGATTTACTAGGCTCCAGACAGGGAAAAGTGTCCATCCTTCCTGCTCTGATTCAGCTTTCCATCCCTGAAGAGAGGGCTCCCTGCCTCCTGGAGCAAGAAGCTGAAGTCATTAGCAATTGACCTAGGCAGTGGGGATGAAAGACAACAGCTGATCAGAAAATAAATCCAGAGACTCTAGGGAGAGGAACTAAATCTGGCTTTTACTGCTCTTACATAAAATAGCAGCAACCTTGTAGTTAGATAATTGCTTTTGTAAAATCCTTGGATTTCAACATAATGGTTGAAGGTTTCCTGGTGATGCCCCATAAATAAATTTGGGAACGATGCAGGTACTGCTTTTGTCTCGACAAGATGTTTGCTTTTGGTGGCAGGTGATTCACAATTGCAACTAATGCTCTGTTCTGTGCTTGCACTCAGCTGCTGCAGTCTGGAGGCAGGTCTGACTTGCAGACTCCTGAGAAGTGCTCACAGGAGGCATCCATCAGTATCCTGGTCTCTGCCTGCCTTCCTCCTGTTGTGATGGAGCACATCTCTTACTTCAGAAATACCCTTTGAGCCTCTTAGAAATAGAAATACATGGGAATCAGTATGTGCTTTGAAACCCAATCTTCTGCCCTCTGCAGATAGGAGGCAAAAATGGAGTTGGATCCAGACAGGATTACTCTGGATGGCTGAAACGATCCCCAGTCTGGTCCCAGAAGAATGATAGACAGAAAAATGAATGCAGGGGGAACAGATGTTTGAAACCTTGCCAGTGGAGAAATGTTTCCAGTTAGACACTCAAGGAAGAAAGGAAATGCTTAAGGCCCTCAGATAGGTGACCTGGCCTGATTTAGTTCACCTGAGTGGCTCTGGGTGTAAGGGATCCCCTGCCCCAGCCCTGGCTGGGACATGGTGTTGCTCATTATCTCCAGCCCCTGCTTCCCTCCCCAGGGATCCTGGAGGAAAGCGACAAGCAGAGCAAAATGAAACCTGTGGGACTTGGGAAGACAGCAGCGAAGTCCCCAGCCATGACTAAACTGTGCATTTCACAGTGCTTTTAATCTCCTTATTATGGTAATGGGCTGATAACTGATTGTGTAGTTAAAATGGAATTTGGCACCAGGGTTGCGGTTTCTCTGACTTCAGAGAGATTCTGCAGTAAACAACATGGTAAAGAGCTGTAAGAGCTGATGTTCTGCTTCAAACCTGTGCTAATGGGAATATGAAGAAGTGCAAGAGAATAAAGGGAAGCTGAATTTATGTGGATAGAGGCATCAAATGGCCCTGGATAAATAAAGCATTTTTTGGCTTGGAAAGAGGATGGTAAGAGAGGTCACCCTGTGGGTGGAGATGAAAAGGCATGGGAAAAGCAGGAGCTGTGCAAATAAAGAACTCTAGGGCCACTGCCTTCAGTGCACAGCACTACACAATCCTGCTGCACACTGGCTACACACATAGCCTCAGCAGGCAACTGGCCAAGCTGACACTGAGGGTCCCATCATCCTCTTACCCCTGCAGGAGCACATCACATTCTTCTGATGTGGTACCCCTCTGTTAGTCCCAGCTGCTCACCAAGTCTTTTTACTACATTTCTTTTCTTCTACTGTTTTATTAATTAATAGATGCTGATTTTGTATTGTCTGCTGTATTACCTGCTATGAGGTCCAGCATGAGCCAGCATTTTGGTGAAGCATTTGCCTTCCATGGATTTCCTTTGAATTTTCCAAACATTTCAGAACTTAACTCTATTGCTTTACATGATCTGACAGCTTTGCTCCTATCCTATCCTATCCTATCCTATCCTATCCTATCCTATCCTATCCTATCCTATCCTATCCTATCCTATCCTATCCTATCCTATCCTATCCTATCCTATCCTATCCTATCCTATCCTATCCTATCCTATCCTATCCTATCCTATCCTATCCTATCCTATCCTATCCTATCCTATCCTATCCTATCCTATCCTATCCTATCCTATCCTATCCTATCCTATCCTATCCTAATCCTATCCTATCCTATCCTATATCCTATCCTAATCCTATCCTATATCCTATCCTATATCCTATCCTCTCCTGCCCTGCCCTGCCCTGCCCTGCCCTTCTGCATATCCCACTGTTCAGTGTAAGACTTTTCCAGCAAAGCACAGTACATGGCTTGTGGTTTGTTCTTGTATGTTCACTCCTGCCATTGATTTGTCATCAAGCTATGTTTCTACAAAGGAGGAAAGGGATCTCTATCACAATCCTAGTAATTAAGTTGCAGATGATAAGAAATACCAAAGTGACAGGGCTGCGAACCTATCTTTGTCTCCATCCCTATAAACACATTTCTTCCACGCTACAGAAAAAGAAGGTGAGGAACTTCTTGCCACTCACCCTTCTGAGATAGGTGGCAGCTGATAAGGCAAACTGCAAACCCCTCTGAACTGCTGGACTTCCAGTACTTTTCCAGTTCCTTAATTCTGAGGGATTTCAGGTCATCATGGTTGATGGGTGCAGGGAAAATCCTTCAGCGGTCCTGCTGGGTTTACCCCAATGAAGATCTGTAGTCATGCTCTGCCAATTACTTTGCCTGCTCCATTCTTCCTTTGAAAAACAGAAAGGAAAAAACATCATTACGAGGATCTGCCTTTACTTTTTTTTCTAAACTCACAGTCAAGTACATTTGTGGGGGACAAAAAACCCATTGAGTTTCAAGGTCTTGGGCAGCAGCTATTTCCTCCATTAAGCAAGCAGACATGGGGAAATGAGGGAATGTGTATTGATTGATTTTACCAAGGTCCATTATAGGTTGTATGGATTGAAGTATCAATCTGATTTTGACATTAGGCAGAGAGGAAGCTGGACTCCAGAGAGGATGCTGTAATGAGAAGGCACAGGCTTGGGTTTTTTGGTGGGCTCAGAGAGAGGAGGACAAACAGCATCCTCAGGTGCCAAAACTGAGGCTGTGTTCATATGCTGCAGGTAGTTATGAAGTGCTCACAAGCAACCTCCTATTCTCTTCCACCTAGAGAACCATGGATGGTGTAGCCATGGGGTGCATGAAGCCTCAGACCCCACCATGAGCACATAGGGATGGAATTGCCCTGGCTCCCCAGGCACCTTCTGCCCATGTGCTAGCACTGAGAATGACACTTAATATGGCTCTTCACAAGAGAAGCTTGGGGAACTCAGCACTCAGCCTGTCCCTGACTACTGTGGTGCTTGATAAAATAGCAGTATTTATGGAAGAGTCAACTGGAACCTACAGCCTGAAGTTGCTTTTTAAGGAAAGTACTGGCTGTCTGGTATGATTAGCTGACAATGCCATATGGAGGCTTTTATCCAGCTGCATGTAGCACCTTCATGTAATGACAGCAGGACCTGTAGGCCTGCAGAAACTCCTTGCTGGCCTTGCTCTGCAAGTGCTGGGAAGCAAGCAGGTCTGAGGGCATGACACTGTGATGCCCAACAGGGTTCATAGGCTAATGGATGTCTCACATTCACCTTTATTCTTGGCATGTGTAGAATAAGGAGAATTTGCTGTGTAAATAAGAGCAAGTTCAGCTCCTTTAGGCAAAGCATTACAGCAAATCAAGCTGTGCTGATGTACACAGCACATGCTATGCTGTGGAACTCCGTGACACAAGAAATTAATGGTGAGAATAACTTAACCAAGCTTGATGACGCACATAGATAGGAAAACCAGCATGTGTAGTAATATAATCTTTTGATCCACAGCATAAGATGGAGTTTCTGTTCTAGCTTTTAGGTCTAGGGGGTTTTCCCAGCTGTTTTTTCAGCCTGCTGAACACATACATCTTTGCTATATGCATGCTATAGGCATGCTTCTGTTTGCACTAATTTTTTAGCAGGGGATTAGAGAGGTAACAAATGTTTTTAATCTGCAGGATGCTGCTTGGCTGATGTATCCTGAATCAGAAATGCAGCTCACAGGAGTCTATGAGATTTCTTTCCTTCCCAGAGCTGTCAGTAAATCCAACAACACCATCCTACAGGTAAAGCCCCTTAACTAGCCTGGCTGTTGTTTAGAATAATTTGTGACCTTCTTCAGTTCTGACAATTGAAAGCGTGCTCTACCCTTCTTCTGGGAGAATCTCCTTGTCCTTTTTTGTCTACACCCCAGGTCCCTCATCCCAAACTTTGAACTTGTCAGACACTGTCCATCAGCTTGGAACAAACAGACGCTGTTTGCTGCCCGCTTGGCTACCTCCTTCCTAGCCCTGTCACTGTGGTTGCATGCCAGATTCAAGGCAGTGTTCCCTGGTGTGAGCTGGGCTCTGGTCTTTTCCTTCTCCTCCACTGCACATCATTTGTGTCCCTGTCACCTCTCTGATGCCATGATGCCTTCTCCCTGGCCTCTCCTCAATAGATGCTACTTCCAGCCATCCCTTCCCTTTACACAGTCTGAGGAACACCCATTAGAATGAGACTTCCCCTCCTTGCAAGTCTCAGGCAGACACACTCCTTTTGGGCTTAGTATCTAATTTTAGCTTTACTTTTTCTTACAGCTACTCTTCCCATAAGGTCAGAAGTGTCCTTGCCTGGTCAGAGACATTATTCACTTGGCAGAAAGCAGATATTTTGCCATCATAAAAGCCAGGCTTCTCAGAAACAAGCAACCTTTATTAGGCATTAGGTATGCTGTGATGTAGGGTCATTAGGCTAGGCTGGCATGGAAAAGCTCACACACACAGCAGTTGGGGGTCCCTCCCCAGCCCTGCACTGGGCAGCAGAGGCATCTCTTTTTCCTGCCTGGCACTACTCTATGACTGTGCCTCCCAAGAAATTCCACACAGACCTGGACTAATGCCATCTAAGTGCTGCCTCTGGGAGCAGATCCCTCTTTTTCTTCCCAGTTCCCAGGGTGTAAGTGATCCCTGCAGACTCGCCGGGGTCCTTACCCAAAGGTTTTTATTCTGTTTTTGTGTTTCAGAGAGGCATTTAAGTGCTGGGGAGAGCAGAGCGCAGCAGAGGTCTTCCCTAGCTCCTCTGGGAGAAAGATGTGCTTCCCTCAGCAGGCATTCCTGGGTCATTCTATATCTCTTTGAGTATAGCTTTTCACAGAAGCCTCCTCTGTCATCGCTGAGCTGACTGACACCCTCTGTGAAGTGAGCTGCCTTTTGCTAGCACTGCACTCATGATATGACAGGGCTGTGTATTGAGGTTCTTGGTGAAGAAAGGCAGCCTATGGATTATTCAAGCACTTCAGTTTCTGATTAGCTTATGACTAATGCTCATTGCACTAACCCCTGAGATGTAGCACGTTAAAACTAATGCAGAAAATATAATGGATTTAATTTCTTTCTAGGTAGCAAGGTACACATAGAGCTTTTGTGGACTCTTGTGTGTTTGTTTTGCTTTTAGTTTTAAATAGGTATGCTGAAAGTGAGCTCAGAAAGTCTGCTCAGGGTTTGGGAGTCCACAGTGGGCCTGAATAATTTTTCAAGGTCAACAGGGAACAAGAGGGAGTGAATACCACAGCAAGCAAGGGAAGAGGAGAGAAATCTTCTGATTTTAGATTAAGGCTTTAAAAGCCTTAAGACCAGGAGCAAGGAGGAGAGATTGCCTTGAGATAGCCTAGGGAATGAAGGGTGCATAAGCAACGCCAGAAAATTTTACATCATGTTGAAAAAGCACGGGAAATAGTGTTGGTGGAGTTCAGAAACCAGAGCCTGATGTTAGAAGGAGTTAATAAATGCCTGGTGTGCACTGACCTTTTTGTGGTCTGTGGCTGGACTTGGAGGCCATTTCTCCTGCTGGAGTGGATCTATGACAATCCCAAGTACCCACCTCTTACCAGAGAATGTGAGACTTACCTAACATCTCAGCTACTAACTGCTGTATAGATTGAAGACACCAGCTCAGGACCTGGCAGTTTGGATATTTAACTAGCAGTTTCATGTAGGATTTGTATTCTCAACACTACAGTTTTCCAAATTATTCCTGTACCTATTAGCATGCCCCCTTGCCAGGTGGCAGAGCTATCTTTGGGTCACTGGAGACCACAGATATCTTTATGTCTGCTTCCCTTCTTTCTGTGGGTCAAATGAGTTTAAAACTCTTAGATTGTGCTTCTTTATTCACATGCACAGACTGTTAGCTGTGTGTCCCTCTGGATAGCTGTGTGCTGGCTTATTAACCACCTGAGTTATATTTGCTAAGGGTCTTGATCACCTTGAAAACCCAAGCAGCAACCAAACAACAAACAACCAACCAAACAAACTTCATTATTCATTGTATAATTCCACAATATCAGAACCACCTGTGCCATGTACCCAATGGTCTTAGTTTCCTGCAGACCTTTTCCTCAGCTGAACTCCCTGTAGGTAAGCCAGCTAGAACAAAAGCCACTTAGAACAAAAGCTTGGGGTCCAGAAGGAACCATCAGGATATTCCCTACTGGGAACCTCAAACTCCTGCAGCCTCCTTCAAAACTTGCACCTGGTTCCAAAGCTTCTTTTTTTTTCCTCCACATAGGTCCTGTTTGGGTTCCTTCCATCTGAAGGGGCACTACTTCTTGGGTTTATCAGGATCAAGAAAAAAGAAAAAAAAATAAATATGTTACAACAAAGCCAAGAAAAAATGTCTCAATAGCACAATATGCTATTCATTGAACTAAAGAGCATTTTCAGTGGGTGCTCATCGGTTCTCTTCATCTGGAATAGATAAGATTGCTCTTGTCCTTAAAATTGCTCTTCTCCAATAAAAGGATCCTGGGGTGAATATTTCACGTGGAGGCATTTGCATAGCAGACATGCAGAGGGGTGAGCAGGAGGGGGCAGATTTGCCCCTGGCTATAGAAGCAGATCACAGAAATGAGAGCTGTCACCTAACTCTTCTACTTGCTGCCTTGTAAAGCAGGAACCAAAGTGGTGTTTTCCAGAACAGACCCAACCAATGAGTCCCTGTTCAGACTTGGGAGCTTCCAGCTTCTCCTGGAAGCAAAGGTTGTTCCAAAATGTCTTCCAAGAGCGTCTCAGTAGTTCAGTGCATTTGAGGGATCCCACTGTGCTTGTGTGTGCATCTGATCCACAGCGCATTTTCCTGCCATGGATGCAAAGGGTGTGGAGCACAGGGTCTCCCATCCTTGCTACCCTTGCTTCTGAGGAAGCCAGCTGAATCACAGCTCTGAGTTCATGTAGGTGCCTGTTGCCAGTCCTGCCTCGCCCACCAAGGCACCTCTTCACTGTGTGCTGAGTGCTTGTTTTCCTGCCAGTTTGCAGAGACTGCATAGCTCAGGCTAAGGCAGTAGATGTAGAATCTACTCATGCTTGCTCCCTTCTCTATCTCTGGGGACTAACTAGGTCTTTCTAGCCTTCTGATTTCACCAGAAGGTCTTACCATAGTCAGCTTTTCACCAGATTTCCTAAAATAAGTAGGATTTCGCCTGGTCAGTGTACCTGTGGGAAGCCTCCAGGGCACATGCAAAGAGCTAAAACAAACAGCAGTGGCTTTCCGCATCACTGACATGGTGTGGCATGAAGGGAGGCTTGGATACAGGATGAGCAGTCTTGTAGTTAAATCCTGAAATGCTGACTGCAGTAATGCCTTGACAAGTTTAGCCCTGATTTTATGACCATACCACAAAGCTTGTGAAACTGCTTTTTGCACCATAGTCCCCATTGGGGCATTCATTGATGCTTGCCTGATTTCTGCAAGTTCTGCCTCACAGTCCACCCCAGGAGCAGCTGCACTGCAGCACAAAGGGACCCTGTTACTTTTGGGAGTCCCTTGAGAGAGGAGATGCCACAGCAGTGTGTTGATGGTGGCACAAGAGGGGCGGTTGCTGGGGACCAGCTGCTCTCTCTCTCTGCCGTATGTCTGTTTCTGTTTGCAGCCTGAGTGCAAATACATTTTATTAAATAAAAACGCCTTTAATTCAATGAAACTTCCAAAGCTGGTAGGACTCCAAAAGCAATGTCAGCTTCAGGTGTGGGGAACACTGTACTCCTGGATGGCTTTGATGAATGGAGACAAGAGATCTCTGAAGGTTGCTCTTAGAATATACGGTTATTAGGGATGGTGAAAGGTCTTGCTTGGAGCTGCCAGACGCAGCACGTGGCAAGGCCCGAGGGAGTGGGGGAGGGGAGAGACAAGGGGTAGAGAGGATGCTCCAGGAGAGGGTGGAAGTTCCAAGAGAGGGGAAGTTGTAAGAGAGTGTCTGGCCCTTCAGAGACCCCTTATCAGGGGCTTCAAGGTGGGCTGGAACAAGACTTGGGCCAATGGGGTCACAGACACTTGAAGTTTCAGGGGAGGGTTACAGGTGTGGGGTGAACCATACATTTTGGGGGTTGAGATAGAACAGACCATTTGACCTTTGGACCTATCTGTAGGTAAGGGCATTGTCCAGCCAGTAGGGGGATTGTTTTCATCCTGGCTGTACTATTGTGAATCTTTTGCCAGGCAATTATATTTATTCATCCTTCCCAACATTCAGGCACTGCTTTCCTTTTCTTTTTGACTTTTACTCTCTTAAGTCCAAATATCTCTCAGATATTATCTCTTCTGCATTTTAAATTGGCAGGGCTCACAGGTTTAAAATATTTCTGTGCTCAATTCAAGGAACACCATGGCCTCAGGATTGCTGCCAGCAGGATGCATGCAAGAGGCCATCCTGCTTTAGGAGGTGTTAAGTTTAGCTGCATGGATGTTGGTACCACACTATGCTGTTTGCTGTCCTCACCAGAGAACAGGCTCAGTCTCTGAGACCAGGAGAAATGGTGTTTTGTCCTAGCACTTCTGGTCTCCTGGTGTTCCCTGCCACTGCTTCAGAGCATTGAAGCTGGGCTGGCTATGGGGGGAGATACTTCACCTCCAAAGGCACCATCCTAGGAAGAGGATGGATAAAGCAATTGTTCAAGAAGATGAAAGCACTCAGAGAGGAAATGTACAATATCTCCCTCAACAGCATCTTAAAAGCATGGCACCAATGTGTGGAAGAGATTCCCCTTCTCCGACTATTGCTACAGAAGCAACTTTCTACTGTATATTGTTATGATCACTTGCAGGAAGATCATGAGTCTTGTGTATCCCTAGTGTTCCTTTCAGCTTCTTTTCCATAGGGACCTTGCTACAAAACATCCTGCTGAACCTGTCCTCTCCTTCATCCTATCAGTGTCAGCTGCTATGAGAGGGTACCTGTCCCTTTACTACCCTTCGCTGCAGCCCACCAAGGAATCTCCCTTCCCAGAGGTCCTGATCCCCACAGTACATGTGCTGTACTGAACCAGCTGAAGCATTGGCAACTGCACCCACCAGCTGCAAGTGACACGTGTCCTGGTGGTGGCCATAAGGGGTGGAACCCCTGTATGGAGACTTTGAGGTGTAACCAGACTCTAGCAGGGCATTTTCTTCATTCCAATGTCAGTCTGTGGCCACCACACTAAGCTCCTGGCTGTGCTCTTCCCACAGACACCCAGTGCTGGAGCATTAGAGAGTGATGTGCTCTGGCACTGTGCATTAGGCAACCTTGACATACTCTTAACCGCTGTTTTCAAACAAAGACAAAGGCAGTCATTAGTGTGCAGACATTATCTCATCCATCCTAGCAGAACCCACTCTGGCTTCCTCAGCATTCCTTGTGGCAGCCTTTCCACAATGATGGCTCATCTGATTCCTGTTGATTGCACTTAACTGCTGCTCCCTGCAGCCAAGCACCACAACGAAACCTGTTTTCTCCTCACAATACTTTCAGGTTTGGGATTAAAGCAGAGAGAAGCCAGGGATATTTCCCTTCTATACAGTGAAGCTATTGCCATTGAGAGCCTTCATTTGACTGGTTGAAACTTACGAGTGCAGCTTGGGGCTCTGCAATCAGAGCCAATTGCTTCTATCACTGGATGCTTTCAGCACTCACCTGGACACAGTCCCCAGCCATTCCTACTAGCATCATTTCTTGCACTGAGAGCACTTTGCTTTTGACAGTTGTCCAGGCTATGCTTTTTGCAAGACTCTTGCTTAATGCATTACACAGATCATACGATACTGTCACAAATGCCTGGCATCCTTAGTGTGTGTTTCTGGGGATATTCCAATTTCTTGAGCAGGTTTAGGGTCAAATCAGCCTCACTCTATAATCACTGGTTGGGGTTGTTCTAGTTCCCTGAACACAGGGTACCCAGTTCCTTCATGTATCATTTATATTCCCTGCACCCTGGTAAAGCTCTGGCCATTTCTCTATTCCAACCACGTTTTCAGAAATGTTCATTTTCTTTCAGATTCTCTTTATAAAAATAGAGCTGCTCTATCATCTCCAATGACTCTGAGAATAGGTGATTTTATGAATTTTCCACAATCTCAGCAAATTATTTGTCTGCAGATTTAACAGACACTGTTAAACTATGCAGCGAATTATAAATTTTAGCCACTAGTATGGTGAGTAAACTGTCAGATTTTTTTTTAGATGTTATGCATTGTTTCCTCTCATAGCATAGGGTGAGCAGTTTTCTCCCAAGACACTGGAAAAGCCTGTTTTGCCCAGAGCTGAACATGTTTAATCCTTTCTCTTTTGCCCTCTGCATGGGAAGATTCTTCACATCGCTATCCCTGCCCTGTGCAGCTCCCTGTGCTATATGAGGGGGTTTTGTTGCTTTCCTAATACACCAGTAGCCCAGAAACAGGATTGAGCTGAGCTGCAAAAATGGATGGGGAGAAAATACTGTAAGTCCTGAGGGCTGGTTTGTATCCACAGTTTTGCAAAGAGATGATTCTGTGCACCGACATGGGTGGAAGAACTGTGCCCTCATCTTTTGTGCTGCTACCCAGGTCTCCCTCTATCTTTTCTGTCTTGCAAAGTTACAGCAGAATCTCTGCCAAATCCTGCAATGGGTTTGCATGGCATGGACCATGTTGTGGTTTAACCCCAGCCAGGAGCCAGGCCCCACCTGGCCACTCACACACTCCCCCACCAGCAGGGTCATGGAAAGAATGGAAAGGTAAAAGCTGGAGAATTTGTGGGTTGAGATAAGAGTTTAAAAGGGAAAGCAAAAGACACGCAGGAAAAGCAAAACAGGGAATTAATTCACCAGTTCCTATGGGCAGGCAGGTGTTCAGTCATCCTCAGAAGAGCAGGGTCCCATCACAGATAACAGTGACTTGGGAAGACAAATGCCTTCACTACAAATGTCTCCCTGCTTTCCTTCTCCTTCCCCCCACTTTATATCCTGAGGAGGATGTCATATGGGCTGGAATATTCCTTTGGTCAGCTGGGATCACCAGTCCCAGCTGTGTCTCCTCCCAACATCCCATGCACACCCAAATTCCTTGTCAGCCATGGCAGCACGGAAAGCAGAAAAGGCCTCAGCTCTATGCAAGCCCTGCTCAACAATAACAAAAACATCTCTATGTTATCAACTCTGTGTTCAGCACAAATCTAAAACACAGCCCAATACCAGCTACTGGGAAGAAAATGAACTCTATACTCTAGCTGACACCAGCATGGGCCTGCACCCTCATCTCGGCTGGTGCCCCAGTTGCCAGGCTCAAACACTGCCAATCTGCAGGCAGTTTGCTAGCAGGTTGCTGACACTTCCATGTTGGAAAAATGACAGCCTGGTGGGCTCTGTGCAATCTTTTGCCTTAGCTGGACTATGTTTGAAGCAGAGGGTGGCTGCAAACGGAGCACCTGTACCTCCTCTTTCCCCAGGCCTAGGTTTCTTTCTGCCGGTTGGATGCTGGCTTATGTGGCTGTTCTGTGAGCCTGGACATCTCTAGCCAGGAGAGAGCTTCTCACCCCTTTCAATTTTATAGGCTGGCTGATGAGGATCTGAGGATGCTCAGCCAATTAGCCCAACACCAGGAGAACTTCCAAATCCTCTCACTGTCTTCTAAGTCTCTGCCTTCTGATCCCATTGTTTTCACATGACACTTCTTCTGACAGCTGGATTTTTCTCCTGGTCAGCTCTCTCCTCTTTTTGCTCTCTGCAGCTTGCAGTCAGTTCAGTGGATGGAGGCACTGGGGCAGGAGCAGGAGCTGGATGGACGGAGCAGTCTGGGAATGTGAGATCTCTAGTCTTCTGTGTCTTGTGCAGAGCGTGGGTCCTAGGAGTTATGATACTGTTCAGTATCAAGAAGCTGGACACAAAATCCCTTCACTCCTGTGCTGTAAGATGGAAGTGTTGGGATGGCCAAGTGGTCTCTCAGGCAGAAGCAACTGAAGCAGGGGAGAAGGGCTTTACTGATATCTGTCAGCCCCTGCTCTTCAGATAGAGGTGATGAGGTTACATTGACCATCCCAGTCCCAGCGTTCCTCCAGAGAGCTCTCTGCTCTGTGTTGAAGTTATCTCTGCTGAACCATTCTGGCCCCTGGAGTCCTGGGAGAGATGGATTAAAGCAGAGCACACCTGAGCTGTGGGAAGCCCACAGGCCATGATGCAGCTGAGCAGAAAGGCAATTATTGAGTCTGCTGAATGTTTTAGAGTGCATTCAAGTACCGAGACCACTATCAAAGCTGGACATTATCCATTTAGATCCTTTTCTTCAAAATACATGATAACCCTTTCAGAATGAACTGCTGACAAGTGAAGAAGAGAGGCTGTGTGTCTGATATGGGAAGAGAAACTATGCCAAGAAGGCTGAGCATTCTCACCTGAAGGGCAAAAGAGATGGAAAATGAGCTCACAGAGTGCAGGCATCCCTCCAGATCATGGCATAATCCAAAGCAAATTTCCCAGCAAACAATATTTTTCAACTGGAGAATTTTGAACACAATGCTCCCCAGAAGAGAGGGTTAGCTTAGTACAAATGGCTTGGGAAGGAAAGGGGAAATAAAAAGGACTGTGCTGGATTGGGAATGTGATGCCATAGGCACTTGCACGCAAGGGAAGGCAACATGGTCCTGAGGAATCTGAGGAAGGAGCTGGGCTGTTGGGGAATTAACACTGGGGTGAAGATGTTGTGGGTAAAATGGAGCTGTAGGTGTGGGGAACAGGTAATGGGAAGAATTGCAGAGGTCTGCAGGGAGCAGTGAGACTGATGAGTCCTGTGGGGGGAAGGGAGGCAGCAGTGGGAGAGGGCAGCGCTTCCTTCTGCAGGAGGTGTATGGGGCAGGTGGACATCACCACAGGACAGTAAAGCTCACTGTGTACCCAGCCTTGCTCAGACACACAAAGAGACAACTTCTGCATAGAAAAACACATGAGCCATGAATCCAAACAGTAAACAAAATGAATGAGAGAAGGGGGAACAGGAGACCACTGTGAGCACAGAAGATGCCCCACTGGACAAGATGAATGTTCCTTTAGGCCCTTATCTCAATCCTGACAGTGGCTGATATCAGATGCTCCAGTGAAAGCTGCAGAAACTATCTTCACAACACATCTGGGCATCTGTGTGATAGCATCCCCACAGGGGCTCTTCCTGCCAGACCCCATTTGCTGATCAGCCTGCAAATGAAAATCAGAAGACTGAGAGCTCTTGTCAGTTTGGCTCTGGCTCATGTTGCAGTCGGAAAGACTTTGGTTAATATAGCCTTCCATCCCAGCCAGTTTCCTTCCCCACTTGTTCTATTCTGTGTGTGGTCTGGGGTCCTCAGCCCTTGTGGCAAGGGCAGACCCACGAGCTATGTCCCTAATCCCTGTGTTCCTGCAGACAAGCACAGCCCAAGGTGTACTATACCCTTTCTAGCTCCATCTAATTGCCATGGGTTGGGGGTTTACTCTTCTTCATCCCGCTGTTTTAAGCACTTTGCAGCAGCATGCCACCACTCTTTCCTTCTGTGGAGGGCCATTCCTGAAGGATGGGTTTTCAGGAGTGTGAAGAAAAAAACACAGGCAATCCACATACCACCACCATGGAAGTAATGGAAGGTCCAACAATGCTCCATGGTCCAACTGCAGGGTGTATACCAACATTTCCACGTGCTTAAGGAATTAAGTCTGCTGCCTTCATTCTGTACGTGGCAGGACTGATGAACAGAGGAAATAAATTTAAGGAAGGATCCCAGGAAGACAGGACAAGCATCTGGGTTTTACTGACAATTGTTAATCTGGGATTTATTGACAATTGCTGAGCAAGTTGATGGAGTGCAGCATTATCACAAGAGATCTTTGACAAGCCCTAAGATGACATTCCACAAGATACCAGAATATAATTTACCGACCTATTGTACATAGATCTTCTAATGAAAAACCCACACTATCTGTTCATACTCAAAGCACAAGGAGACCAAACAACAAGAGAAAGAAAAATTAAAAAGGAATAAAAGAGCTTTAAAAGTTTTGTTTGGCTGGAAATGAGAATTGCTCCTGGCTCTCTGCACATGATGCTCTTCTGGAAAATTTCTCAGCAGCTCGGGTAGTCACAAAATCACAGGTGGTGAAATTCTGATCTAATAGATTTTCTGGGATAAGTCCTCCCCATGGATGTGATTATTTGTGAGCCTGGGACTGCCTTCTGAAAGACCTTCCCTCTCCTCAGCACTGCATGGGAAGTTGCAGCATAAACCTCAGGGGCCTCCTGGCTCCCAGCTAGTTCACTTCCTCTGACAGACTGCTAAAAACACAGTGGTTATTAGTAGGGGTGAGGCTTTGGTTTTGGCCCTCCTGTCCCTTGCATGCACACATGTACATACATGTGCATGAGTGCCAGTGTGTTGCAGCGTGCGCCGTGCTGGGCGGCTGCGGCAGAGGTGCGATCGTCCCCATGTGAGTTCTGCAATTCCCAGTTATCGCAGGGACAGACAGCAATGACACGGGCCTTGGGGCAGTACAAGATAGATTTATTCCTGGGGTCCCAGACAAAGCCGGGGGGAGGTGAACAAAAGCTTTTATACAGCAACTCAGGAGACTATGTATAGGAACATTAACTAATGAGGGTAAGGCTGGGGAGGGGTCAAAGGTGGGACTAACATTTTGTAAACCTATCAGGGAGAACAGGGGAGGGGAATAATACAAAGTAAAAAATGGGGTGTTGAGGGCAACAAGGTAGACACAGAACTCTCTGGAAAAAGGGGTAGGAATAGGGAGGATTGACAATTTA
Source organism: Taeniopygia guttata (assembly GCF_048771995.1). NCBI lineage: Eukaryota > Metazoa > Chordata > Aves > Passeriformes > Estrildidae > Taeniopygia > Taeniopygia guttata. The sequence goes on from NC_133027.1 coordinate 85,499,295, forward strand.
GAAGGGAGGAGGTTAGAGAAGGGCTTGGGAAGATTGGCAACTGGAGAAGGGAGTGGATTAGGGAGGAGAACAGGGGGCAAACATGGATTCAAAGCAAAACGCACCACAACACCAGTGGTTTCCAGGTGCTTGAATCTGTGATTTCCCCCAGTTGCAGGATTACACGCCCAGCCAGGAGAAGTGGTTTTGTTCTATTCCCCATGCCCTCCCTCAAATAACTGATTTTGGAGAACACACTGCACCAATTCATTGCTACTCACTGATGTCCTACTGTGACATCCTTGACCATGGATCACGGTCCCTGTGGCCTATTGTGTTTGGATTCACACCACTACAGCCCCAGACAGGGGATGCATCTCACTGTCCTCGCGGTGTCTGCTCCTGGAGGAGCCCCAGGGAGGCGATTGCTCAGCTGCTCACTGCTGCCAGCTCTCTGGATGCCTGTCAGCATCTCCCTTCTGCCCTCCATGTCCCGCTGCAGCCCCCAGAGGGGGCGGCTCTTGCTCCCTGACTGACTGCATCACGGGGTCACGGCTGCGCTGGCTGTGTGCTGTCACTGCATGGCATGTGGGACTAATTGAGACCAGGAGGTCATTCACAGGAGTTGTAGCACATGGGACTGTGCTGGATACTCCATCTGCATTAAAATCCATGGACAGATAAATCAATGGCTCTCCAGGAGGATCTCTCCACATACTAGCCCCTTCCCTCTTCTTTCTCCTGGCCTTTGCGGTGAACTGTCAGGATCACAGAGAGGTAAGGACACTTGAAATCTATGATTCACACTTTTAGGTCTATGCTGCCTGATTTTTTAAGGCTCTTTTTCATTCACTGCTGGGACGCCACACTTGTATTTTCACAGTTTCTTTAGCGCAACAGTGTTCATGCAAGAGACAGCACGCAAAGCACTACTCCAGCAAGAGCCTACTCTCCATGGGTAAACACTGCCCTTCCTTGGGAGCAGTGGCAGCTCTGCCCACTGCCCTTTTAAACTCGAGGTAACGGCAATAAGTTATATTTCTCGAACTGCTAATGGCTCCTGGTTTGGTTCATGTGAGCTTTGTGGTTTCTGGTACTTGGTTTGTAGTGTGGCTTAGACTGCCCAACGAAGAGCAGGGAGCAAAGCTTACTCAGAGACCACATGAATACGTATACTTTCTTTCCCTTTAAATGAACACTTTCACAGTGTCAACATGGAGCTTTCTAGTCCACAGAGATTTGGGGACTTTATCCCCACTTTAATGTAATTTTTTCTTCATTACTCATTGTTGGTTTGTTTGTTTAGTTTTTTGTTTTGTTTTGTTTTGTTTGTTTGTTGATGGGTTGGTTTGGTTTGTTTTTTAGAGGTAGCAATGCTTATTTCTAAGCTGCTTCCCAAACAAAAATAAAAGCCTTTAATCAGGCTGGGAAAAGCCACAAATTATGCAAAGGTAGCTATATACTGACAGAGGTTACTGATGCACACTAAACTTCACCACCCCTCCTTACAAGAGCAATGTCTGCCATTAAAACAGAGCACAGATTCATGAAGTATTCATTACATGGTTAAAAGAGTCCCCTTAAAATATCCTCCCCTTCATATAGATTATAACTACCCCTCCCTCCTCTCTTCCACTTTTCCTCTCCCAAAGTAAAAGCACAGTTTGGAGCTAGGGTAACTCCACTATTCACACAGTGTAGTTCCACAGCTCAGGGACTGCACCAGCCAGCTCTACACTGCTGCTCTCCAAGGTTTTCTGTGCAGCAGGGGTGCCAGGGGAGTGAAGGTTGTTTCTATGAAAAGAGTTGGAAACAAAACCTTGGATTTTGAGCTTGAATACTCAGGAAGTCAGAAAAGGTAGAGATGGGAGAAGGGCATAATTGTGCTTCTGGCAATACAACCATGTAGAAATGTGTCTAGCTGAATAGAGTAAGATCATCTCAGTGTCACAGAATATGTGTTTGAGTCCAAAAAACTTGCCTCCAATGTTGCTGATACACACACTGAGGTGGTGGACTGAGGGGTGGATCTGTGGCTCCCAACTTGCTCATAACAAAGATCCCAGTAGTGATCCATGCAGTGCCTGTTATTTATTCTGTGCATAAACAAAAGAAATCATCCTCCTAGGACTCTCAGTCTAGTTTCTTTCATTAAGAATAAATGAAGTATTAATAACAGCAAAAAAAAAAAATTACAGAACAAAATTTTTTAAAGTGTTTTTTGATTGGAACACATTTCCGTAAAGCTCTGGCTGGAATAAGCAGCTTGTAGTGCAATGTATTTCAAATAGATAGAATAATGCCCTAAATAACCAGGCTAATTAGATGTACTTTCTCCACAAAACCACAATTCTGATGTTCCTGTCTTGCGGTAATTAAAGAAGCATTTACCATGCATTAGAACTTTTAATTAGGTCTAACATCTAATAAACTTGGAGTAAACTAACAAATATTTTCTCTGCCAGTGGGTAGTTTTTAATCAGTGTTTAGAGGTTTAACATTTCAGATAGCAGACATCAACCAGTGTCTAAAGAACTTGAAGAGGCATAACCATTTGAGTAACTCTTGTGCTCACCCCTGTAATGTTGAGGGAATCAGTTCCCAGCCTTTTCCATTTGGTAGTTTAATTTTTGTGGGGAGAGCTACTCTAGAAACTGTATTTGCACAAGGTTTTCTTGGCTGTGGAGTGGATGTAGGTATCTGCTGGGTGCCAAGTGTGGGTTCCTTCCCCCTTGCAAGAGCTGTCCAGAGGGTAGACCAACACTCCTGCTGTAGTCAGTAGAGGAAAAGTAGGCTCATTCCCTCCTAAACAGTATTTAAGAGAGGTGAGGCCAGCCCCCTGCTGAAGATTATTCTCTTTCTCAATCAAGACAGAGCACCTTGGTAGCAATCTGAGATTAAATATCTGAATTATAGATATCTAAAGAGAAATAAGAGGCCTCTCCCTGACCTTTTCCCAGGAAAGCCCTGCTAGTATGAGATGAAGTTGTGAGTTTCCTGATGTGTCCCTGCAGAAAAATCAGAGCATGGCCCACAGGAGAGCTGTTGGGGAGGGGGAGACATCTCCTGGTGGTAATGGGGTTGCAGGAATCCAGTGGGGACAGCTTGTGCTAGCCATGTAAAGAACTATGCCCCTTTCCTCAGGAGGGAGGGACAAGGCTGGGGGAACTGGGACCTGGATGATGAGGAGGACAGAGATACTGGGGGCAGAGCTGTATCCACATGCTGTGCCTGTATGGGGTAGGGAAATGGACATGTCTCTTGGTGACAAGAGGCTATGAGTAGGAGGGCTGGCAGCCCATCCTGTGCAGTTTGCTATGGCTGTGTTGAGGTTCACATGGCACTAAGACAGAAGAGATGTTGCAGTGGCCAGGCATGCACACAGATGGACAGTGAAAGTGCACAGAACTGTCTGTGGTTGACAGGTCTGAGTCCAGGGAAAGAGGTCACCTGAGCTCATTAGGACAGACTTCCCTGGCAGAGGAGTAGAGTTTGCAATGGAGGAGTGCATCCATCTGCTTTTCCATGGCTGTTTCAGTGGATCAGACAAGTGCAGACCCTTTTTAGGACTTGTCCGCTCAGAAAGTTTCCTGTGCAATAGGACAACCTTTTTGAATCATAAAACACAAATCTTCTGTGTTTTCTCCTTGAAGGTGGGGCATGATGCTGGAGCTCTAAAGCATAATCAGCATGTTGTGTCGCTGCAGCATCCTAAACTGCCTCCAGGAACCAGTCATGCTATCTTCCCATGATGAAATAGCTCAGAAATTTACACATTCTCTGCAGAAGAAGGGGCAGGGAAGTAGAGTATAGGAATATATGTTAAAGGACCAGCTGAGGAAACAAACAGAGAAGTCAGGAGGCACATGCACAGGGTAAAGACTGAGGGTATGCTCTTGAGAAAGAGAGTGTTATGGAGGATTTGATACAGTGAAGAAAACTGGCAGGATATGGAAGGAGTAAAGACTTTCAGATTTGGTCATGAAAATGGGCTTAGGATACTTTGGAGGGGCAGGATGAAGCCCAGGAATTGCTGAAAAATGGGCACACAAGACAGTGCCCATGAAGGTAATATTTGCTTCAGCACATCTGACACATGCCAGTACTTGTGGAACAGAAGTTTTATTTTCTAAATCTCATGCATCTAGGGAATGACTTTAATGTAGCTTGAAGTGCCAATAAATGGAATAAATATGTGCCATTATCAATAATAATAACAGCCCTGGAATATTTTCTACCCAATGATCTCAAAGCACTCCTTTTTGTGATTTATTCATTGACTCTTTGAATCCTCAGGGAAGGAGGGGATTATCATGATCACCTGCTTTGCAAGTGGTGAAATAGAGGGTAAGCAGCTGAGCTGTGAATAGAACCATGACTGTTATCTCTCAGCATCAAGTTCCCAAGCCAGAAGTTGGGAAGAAAAAAGTTGCAGCAAATGCCATGAAAAGCCTCTGGCATGCCTCCCATGGAGCAGGCCGAGGGGTACCTGCTGAACCTTCCTGATATGACTGTCATGTGCAGACAGACATTCAGACACTATGAGGGCAGAGCCAAGCAGGCTCAGTCTTGTGCCAGGCAGATTCTCTGGTGCTCTGGCTCCTATGTTCTGTATCCCAGCACCATTTGGAGGTGCTCAAGCTGCAGACCTGTTTTTGAGAAACAGGTTTACATGCTTGAACCCCAGCTCTTTCTCCCTTCACTCCCAGGTACCAGGCTGGTTTCTCACTCACTCATAGGGGCAACTCACGAGTCAACAAGGGTGTTCGGTGTGATCTGAAAGTGTGGAGAATATTTGGGGTCTGCTACCTCTTTCTGGTTATAACTGATGTTCAGGTTAGCTTTTAAGCTACCAGACCAAAGAAAAGGGGCACAGGTCCACACAGCTATGAGTGACACAATTTGTGTGCTCTATATGCTGTACTGTGTGCAATACATACAGAGTATACAGATTTTAATGGAAATTTGATAGGGAAACCTATCTCTGCATATATCTTTAAGAAACCTCCTAGGAACTTATCTGGGAACTACCAATGCAAAAGGCAGCTTTCCACAGTCATGGAGAAGGTTGTCTCCAGATGCAGAGCAGAAGTTTATTACATTCCTGTTGCAGTGGGAAAAAGCTCAGACCCTAACTGGAGAGGATACAGTTAAGTTGCTTGGCCACAACCAGTACACTATCAAAGCCTAGTAGGAGGCCAGTGTAGCCTCTGTGCTGGTGAAACCTCTGTCTTACTTCTGTCTTACCTCCTGGCCCTTTCCATCAATTGTGACTCTCTCTTTCTTCACTTACTGCCTTTACTGGATCTGGCTGAAAACACACACAAGAAAAGCAGACCATCAGAGCCAAGCTCCTGCAGAGGTTTTCCCAGTGGGGGTCAGCAGACCAGCTCATCCTTGTCTGCTGGCCCCCACTGGCCAAGGTGGCCTAACCTTGCTTACACTGGCTGGCTCTGTCTCTGTCTCTCAGACTAATACAAGCTAAAGTGAAAAGCCTGAACTTGCTGTCTGCAGCTGAGGAGGGGCTGGGGGAGTAGTGTGGCAGCACTGAGAGTTATGGCTGTGGCATTTATGGAGCATGTTGCTATGAATCAATATCTCACCATAATTACCTCATTTGCCCGTTTTTCAAATTAGATAACAAGGTTCAATGCTTGACCAGATCATTCTTCATCCATTTGCATTTCCTCCTCTCCTCTGCAGTGGAGGGGAGCCCCTCTCCTATTAATCAGCAGGCCTTGGGGTGAGTGGGATTACACCCTGAAAACTTCTTTATCTCTTATGCCCAAGCACTGTTATCAAAAGGTGGAAGGCCAGGCCAGACTGTGCCCTCTGGGAGGACAGTGAGTTCTTGGTCCAGCTGGTTCCATGCTGAGATGGGAGGCAGAAAGCAGTGAGCTCATGCTCTGTTTAGACAGTGACATTTCCATGGGGCAGGGCTCATCCATCATGATGTGGTGGCTGAGGAGAGCTGTGACTGTTTCGAGCTGGCTGGCTGCCTCCTGTGCTGCTGCGGCTGAGGTTGCTCCCACAGGGAGCTCAGGACCTGCAGCATCCCTGGGGAGCTAGTGTATGGGGTCTGGGGAGAACTCCCTCCTGAGCAGGGGGACAGTAAAGAGGACAGGAGATCCCCACCACGACTCAGTGTTTGGGGAACAGAGAAAATCCATTTGTAGGGGAACTACTTCTGTTTCACGCCCAGCTCTGAGAAGATTTTTTTCCCCTTTGACCTGGCTGTTCTCTTTGCAGAGGACAGGCAGTCTCCCCCTAGCATGTTTCCTGCTTGTGCAGGAGCTCATGGTTTGCATCACAGACATGCAGACAGGGCATGAACCCTGCATGTTTCTGGCTGAACCCATCACCGTCCATGTTGTGGCTGGGGCTTTTTGGTTTCTCTTGCTCAGCAAAGCATCATGCTTATCTGGGTGATGACTTGTTTTTTGTAAAAACAGCACTTGCTCAAAATCAGAAGATTGTAATATCCTCAACCCCTCTTCATGCCTCGTTCTCCTGAGCCAGCCTCCAAGGCAATACCTATTACCAGGTATTACAGGCAAAGCAAATTCTTGTAGTCAGATGGCTCATTAGCTCCTGCTTCTCTGGGGACACCCCTGTGCCTTTCCTCTGCTCTCTCTCCCCTGTGAGGAGCAAGGGACTCCACCTTTGCCAGGGCAAAATAAAGAACAATTAGACAGTCATTAATCTGCAAGAAGGGAGGGCAGGAGGAGCACCAGCTGCTGAACTGCTGTTGCACAGCTGAAGTGTGGTTTCCCAGGGCTAAGTGGGAGTGCAGCTTGGATCAGAGATGGGGGAAGTGTCTTGTGCCTCTCCCTTGCTGTCAATTAGTACAAGAGTTTGGCCTTACCTCCAAGTAGCCAGAGACCTCAGGAGCAGCTCTCAAAGCTTCAAGCAGACTCTCTGGAGACTAATTGGGGTCTTTCACCTCCTTTAAGCTGCTTCTCAGCAATGTGCTCTGGAGTACAAACAGGAGAACAGATGATTATTTTGCCAGGAGTCAGCAGGGCTTTACCAATTCCCTGGAGCCCGAGGGGTAATAGAAAGAGACCTGGGAGACACGGCCCTGAAGTCAGCAAGCCACTTTCAATCATTTACCAGTAGTCCTGGCAAACTAGGGGGGTCCCAGATGACTGAAGGTTAGCAAATGTGATGCCCATCTATAAAAGTCAGAGGCGTGATCCAGGAAAATACATGTCTGTCATCCTGATCTGAGTACCAGGGAAGGTCATGGAGCATGTGCAGCATGTATGGGACAATCAGAGGATTGGGCCCAGCCACCACAGGTTTAGTAAAGGTAGGTGCTGCTTAACAAACCTGATCTTCTGCTGTGACAAGGTGACCTCCTTGGTGGATGATGGAAAGGCTGTGGATGTATCTACCTGGGCTGCTGTAAAGCCTTTGACAGTATTTCCTCCAGGAGAAACTGGCTGCTCATGGTTTCGGCAGGTGCACTCTTTTTGGGCAAAAAATTGTCTGGATGGCCAAGCCCAGAGAGTGGTGGTGAATGGAGTCACACCAGCTGGTGGCTGGTCACAAGTGCTCTTCCCCAGGGCTCAGCATCAGAGCCAGTTCTGTTTAATCTTTAACAATACTCTGGATGAGGGCATTGAATGTACCCTCAGTCAGTTTGCAGGTGACACCAAGACGGATGGAAGTGTTGATCTGCTGGAGCATAGGAAAGCCCTGCAGAGGGATCTGGACAGGCCGATTGATGGGCCAAGGCCAATTGTATGGGGTTCAACAAGACCAAGACTGACAACAGCCCCATGCAGTGCTAAAAGCTGAGGAAAGAGTATCTGTAAAGCTGCCTGGCAAAAAAGAATCTGTGGTGTTCAGCCTGGAGAAAAGGAGACTCGAGGCACCCTATTGCTCTCTACAATTGCCTGAGAGAAGGTTGTAATGAGGTTGGGGCTGGCCTCTTCTCCCAAATAACAAGTGACAGAAAAAGAGGAAATGGTGATGGGTTCTGCTAGTGGAACTTTAGATTGGGTAATGGGGAAAATTGTACTGAATGGGTAGTCAAGCATTGCAAGAACAGGCTGTCCAGAGAAATGGTGAGGTCACCATTTCTGGAGGTGCTTAGAAGACATGTAGATGTGGCACTGAGGGACAGGGTTTAATGTTGGGCTTGGCAATGTTGGGTTTATAGTTTGACTCAGGGATCTTAGAGGTCTTTTTCAGCCTAAATGATTCTATGCTTCAATAAGGTGCTTTGTGGCTGGAGAGAGACACCCTTGCATGGCAGGGTGGTACCTACAACAACAGCCAGCATGGAGGCTCCCCATCCACAGCTTTCAGACCCTGCATGACACTCCCTGCTCCCTGCTCATGTCCCTCTCTGTGCCCAGGTCCTTGGGCTGATGCTCATCCAACCTGTAAGGGACCATCTACCTTCTTCTGTACCTTCTCCTCCATGGAAATGTGTGGGGAGACTTTTATGCATGGGGGAAGCTGCTGTTTTGCTAGTTTGCTGCAGAGGAGGAGCATGTACATCCACATGGAAAAGCCCCCCTTTTCCCTCCTGCTGCAAGCTGATGGTGGCTTAGATGAAACAGTAACAGAAGTGTCCTATGAAAAGAGAAGGGAAAAGACTGCAGGAAAGGTGTTTCCTCCTGGGGAGAGCAGAAGGGGATGACGTTGCTCTGAAAAGATGCTCTGGACTGCACTAGAATATGCTATGCTACGAGTTTGAATGGCGGCCGGTTATGAGCCCCAGTGAGGAGGGCAGCAGGATTCAGCCTCAGTTATTAAGACCATAAATCATGGAGACAGTCATGGGAGAGGCTGATGAGAAGAGTATGTGCAGCCAGGAATGCCAGGAGGGAGAGACAGTGGGCATCAGAGACACAGAGCTTCTAAACACTGTGTTATTTTAAGAATTTTTCTTTTTTTTTTTATGGCAATACTGTCATTTTTATCAGAAGAAGGGACAAAATGATTTTAAGCTCCCATTTCCTGAAGACCCAGGCGTGAATTCCAGGTTGCTCCTGATAAGAGCAAAGGCTGGGGAGTTGGGGTGAAACATTATTAGCAAGGGCTGCAGGGCAAAAGTGAAAGGCAAGGACAGGGCTGGAGCAAGGCACTGAAATACCAGGAGCCACCCATGTTTGAAGGCAGGCTGTTTGCCAGCTGGGATTTGGGACTGCAGTATTTTCTTTGTCAAAAGCAGAAGGCAGGTTTTGGTAAGGTGGGGAGGTCAATGCACAGCACTGTCTGTAGTGTAAGGTGGGGCTGTTTGAGGTAGCTGGGAGGAAGGCTCTGCAAAGCCAGGTTTGCTGCAGCCTTTTCCTTTGGGCAGCCCATGTGGCACTGGCAGCTTCTCTGCTGCCCGAGCCCTGCTGCTTGTGGTCAGCTCTGCTATCTCTGTGCTGTGCTCTAGGTGTGATGCCTAACTACTTGAAGGGTACAGCAGGCAGATCCTTGTCCACTTGCAGTTCTCCAAGCCTCCCATATCTCCTCAGGAACCTTCAGCTCTTTCTGGTTAAATGCTGAGATCTCTCAGAAAGATCTGGGGCGAGGAGAGGCAGTCTCCTACAGCTGTGCAGCCAGTGTGCCTGCTGACTGCACTTTGCTGTTGGGCTGAAGGAAACTGGCTCTGGCTTAGCTCTGACTTTGGTTTTGGCTCTCACTCAGAACATCAGGCACAGCTGGAGCTGCACAGGGACATATAGTGAGCTTTAGGCACTACTCACGTACTGACAGCAGGGCTCTGGCTTGCTGCAAAGCCTATTCAGGACACTGGGTTAAAAGAGGCTGAGTTTGTGAGGGTACATCCATTGGATGAAGGATACCTCAGAGATTTTCCTCCACAGTGTAGCTCTTTTCAGAGGCAGAGGAAGTTGAAATCCAGGGCAACCCATGAGAACATAAAACCTGGTCCAGGGTGAGGTGCTAACCAGGCTGAAACAGGGCAGGAGCCTGTCCAATGGTTGCAGCTCAGTGTTCAGGAATGGGATGGGACCCCTTTCCTTCTCGGTGGTGTGGAGCATTTTCTGATGCTTGCACAAGCAGGAGGTGATACCTTTGACCTGCTTTGTAGTCTGCTGACAGGCTTCACTTGCAGCCTTGCACCTTGCAGGAACAGCCCTGGCCCCTCTTCCTTGTCTGCTCTCAAGAAAAGTCCTCAGAGGCATGTCAGTCTGGCTTTTGCATGGAGCAATCTGTGATGCATCTGACTTCCCTTGTGCCCAGGGGCTCACATGGGATGTGGAAAAGCCCTGCAGGGATGCATGGGTCATCTCTGAGCTCCAGTTGCCAAAATCTTTGGCCTGCCCTGGCATCCCCTATCATAGCCACCAGCTAGCTGCAAGGTACCAGGCTCTGGGCTAGCCTGTCTCTTCTCAAGGCAATGTGAAATAATTAGCTAATTAATCCCCATTCCCTCTCCACAGCAGGGAGCAGTACTGGCTCAGTGCCAAACCAGAGGTACAGGAGCAGGCAGTGATCCTGCTGTATGCTACATGAGTGGAGGCAGTGGGAGTGTCACAGCATCCCAAGCCCTTGGTGCAGCAGGTTACAGAGCAGGGAGCCCAGGGGACCAGACTGCACCGTCTGCCTCCTTCCACTAAGAGTCCCGAGTGCAGCGAAGAGGATCAAGATACAGCCAAGGGAGGCTGAAGGGAGACAAGGTGGCTGTCCTCAGACAAGTTGGGGCAGTGCTTCTGATATGCCATAGAGGCAGAAGAATTTCCCAGAGATCAGAGATCCAGCGGTAGCAAAAATCCAGGAACAGTCTGTTGCTGGCGTCAGCACAGGGCTATTGCTGACAGAAAAGGGCTGGGTCAGGAGTCAGGCTCAGTCAGAGCCCTCATGGGTGTGAATGTGTGGCATGTATATGGGGCCACACATTGATGGAAGAGTGTGAGTGTGGGGAAACACAGCTGGAGGGAGGTGCCCCCTCCATCACCAGATATCCAAGCATATGCTAATCCAACAGGTCTCCTCCTTGCTGTCCCCACTGAGCTAATGGACAAGGCTATCCCAGCCAGACTCAGGACCCAGCTCTGCTCTGGGGCTCACATGAGCTGTCAGGATACTAATGTGGTGGGCTGCAGCTGCAGCCCATATCTCTAAATCTTCTCTGCTTTTTAGGTCACTGTGTTCTGCTTATAAATCCTGATCTTGTCTTACAAACCATAAATCTTCCTCTACAGTCAGCACCATTTATTTTTTTTCCTCTGGTCTTGTTAAATAACAAGGTCAGACTATTTAAAATTCAGATTGTTGCATTTTCTGTGGTTTTTGCTTGTAACAAGTATTCTCTTCCATTCTGGGAAAATGCCACAGACCTGTGGCCAGACAGCCTTGCTTAGGAATTTGTAGGAAGAGACAAATAAGGAAAAGGGGTTCCAAAGGATATGCTGAAATAATCTGCCACTCACACAACCCTTGCATGTATGTACAATTCCATGCATGTGTGTGGCACACCTGATGCACCTATGTGCAGGCAGCCTGACCTTCCCTGCTTTCACCCACTTACCACCTTGCTGGCACTCGCCACCTCTCTTCACTGAGGCACAGCCTTGCACAGATTAGAGCTACATCTTGTCCCTCCACCTCTAACCCTCATACCCTCATATCCAATCCCAGGCATCTGGCAGGGAGAAAGTGGTTCCCATCCTCTCCCTTGCCAAGCACGGCCATTTACAAAAATCTAGTCTCTGCCATCCCAGCTTGGTGCTCTGAGACTTTGCACCCCAGCCCCTCCAGTGTCAGGAGCTACTTCTCAGCAACCTCTATATCCACCTGTGCTACTCATCCCTTCCTGCAAGATGCTGGTGGGATCCCCTGGCAGAAGCAGCACCTCTCCTCTGGTGCTTGCCCAGGGAGGGGAGAGAGTCTGTGAGAGTTGGGTTCATGTGGTAAATAGCCCCTGCCAAGCACCAGGACAGCCCTGCATGGGATCAGGAGCCTGCCAAAAAGTTGTGTGTGATGGTACAAGGCCAGCATTCCATGCTCAACTAGCCTGGAGCCTGCAGATAAGCAGTGAAGCATCCTTGTGTCTGCATTACAGTTCTCTTCTTAATGACTGTACAGCTCGTGTTTTTGCAGGTTTCACATGAAGGACTCTACTTCCTTGAGCATGCAGTCAATACTCCTTTCGATCTTCATCACTCACTCTCTGGCTCCAGGCTTTACTTATTGCACAGCATCCAATCACCAAGCCAAAGACAAAAGTGGCTTACTCCCCTGTGGCCTTTTTGGTGGGCATTCCCAGTGATCCGGCTTTAACGAAATTATCATTGCTTCTACCTTTGGAGGTGATATTGCTGTCTGCAGTGCACACAGGAGGGACTGAGCTGTAGCAGCTGTCCAATCAATAGTACAGAGCACCTTGCAGGAACAGCCTGAACCTCAGCCTGGTTTCTAATCTGCCAGCACATCCTCTTCTCCCTTATGGTAGAATTGTGATGTAGAGCTTGGGAATGTATTAGTGTATAGGTAGTGAGAGTGACCACAGATGGGGTGTCAGGCAAACACAAACTAAACAGTAAATTCTGGGTTATCAGAGGTAATCCCCAATGGTGGTGCCCTGTCTGAGAGAGCCAGAGCCCAGGCTTTTACAGTATGTGTCATTTTACAGCTGACAACACAGTAACAAATTTGAGTGCTTCTGCAAAGCAGACCTAGTGTGGGGACTACTAGAACAGCAAGAATTAACAACTAATGACAAAAATGCAAAGTTCCAGGACAAAAGGTAAGTGGCTGGAGTAGACTCCAGCTCTCTGGGTGATTTTAAACAATCTTACATTTTCCTTCTTTGGCTGCCCCCCTCTACCTCCTTTCCCTCCCAGTCTGTGCCTATTCCTTCAAAATACAGCTTGCTTTCCTGGCCAGTCGCTGTCCAGCTTCAGAGCTGTTCTGGACTGTGTGTGAAGGGAGAGGGACTCTGAGAAGGAGTCACAGCAGACTGAGACTCTGTCTCAACATGTGCATGACAAGGGTGAGCTGAACTTGGACAGGAATGACAGAGATACTGCTGTGTGCATGCATTTATATGCAAATATATAATATATATGTATGTTACACACACACACACACACACACACACACACACACACACACACACACACACGTATTTGTTTAATAGTGCTTTCCAGTGTTTTGACCTGAATCACCACAGCAATTCCAGTATCCAGCTCACTTCAGACTCCCATCTGGAGCATTTAATTTTCATTATGAGAGGGGGAAAAAGGAAGCATTTACTAGGCACAATTACTTTCATAGAATCATAAAACCAAACATCCTCTTTGCCAGTGGGTTTCACAACTGCTTGCTCTGATGGAAGCAGAGGAGGCAGAAATGTTGGCTTAGTTTGGAAGACTCTTCTGCATTGGCTTGAGCCCTATCCCAAACTTTCTCCAGGCTGCTCAAGATGCCACGGGGTCATCATCATTAACACTAGCTGAAGTGGAGGGTATGGCAGTTGTTTATATCATCCAGTGCCCCACAGTCAGGGTAGGCACCTGGGTGCTGGCTTTGTTTTAGAGTCTGGTGAGGTTCAGCCAACAGCAGCTTGTGGTGCATAAAGCAAAACTATGTTTGGCTTTCATGTGCAGTTCTCTTAAGTGTTGCTCTTAAGAGCTCAGATGAGGTAAAGTTAACTTAGGGTCTAAGCTGAGTAGCCCTGTAGATCTCATGGCAGAGAAAACATGTTCACCCAAGAATACCTTAGGCATCACATGGGTCATGGTTGGCATTGCCCATTCTCTGATGGGTCCATGGAGTAGCTGGACCCATGCTGGAGACCCTGGGGTGGATGGGAGTACCAGGAGAAGGGGCCCTGGCACCACACTGACATCCCAGGGCTGTTGATTTGTTTCACAACTCCTAGTTTTGGAGCTGCTGCCTTGGCTCATCTTCTTGTGGGGGAAGTCAAGAGCAAAGGATTAAAGAATCAGTTTTGAGTTGTGTCATCAGCAGCCAGCAGCCTCAACAGCTGCATGTCTGGGATTTAGAAAAGGCAGGAGGAGTTCTGGGTAAGGGGACATCAGGGAAGGGCTCTGAGGCACTCCCTTCACAAGGGTTCCCCAGCACTAGCTGCCCCAAACTTGCCTGGGCCATGTCCTGTGCCCAGCCCCTGTGCTAGGGTTTGAGCAATCTAAGAAGCCTGCCCCAGGGACTTCTAATAATATGTTTTGGGAAAGACTCAGGGTCAAACACTGGCACATGCCTCAGGGCTGGGCAGCAATACAAGCCTTGTCACCCCGACCCCACAGAGAGGGACACACAGGCTCACCCACTTGAGTACTGCAGCTTTATTTGAATGAAACAATCCATGTTGAGAATCTGTAGGTTACATGGCAAATGCACTGGGGCTGGGGGGAGGTGGTGGATGAGGCAATGCTTATAAAACATCTCACCCTGTTTAAAAGGTTCAGTTTAGTCCCTTTGTATTTTGTGCTTTTATCATTGTGGACGGCTTGGCATCATGGTGGCAAGGAGGGTCCCAGCTCCACTCAGTGGTGGCGATGGCACTCTATGAGATGTGGAGTGGGGATGGGACAAGACATGGTGGCAATGAGGGAGGTGGGTGGAGATGAGGCTCTGTCCCAGGATTCCCACCTAGGATACTGATAGCAAAAACCCAAGAGACACCAGAGGACCCCCCTCCCTTCTCCACAGTATCCCCAAACACACAGACTTTGTCTGTCACTCCATTTGGGGGCTGCTTACCAAACACTTCTGTTAGGTCAACCAACACTTTCTTACTGGCTTTGGTGACCTGGAAGTGTGAGGCAATGCAGTCTCACTGGAACTAGATCCCACTGAAGTGGCTCACTGTTGGGCCTGAGCTGGTTCTCCCTGCACCTCAGAAGTTGAGGATGGGATTTTGGTGTGATCCCCTCCTATGGGATCCAGGGATGAAGTCTGCTGCCGTCTCTCCAGGCTGGAAATGAAACACTTGGGGAGGGTTAAGTACGGAGCAGGGGGATAGAGTGAAAAGAGTGTGGAAATCACTGTCTGATGCTCACTTCTGGCCAAAAGCAGATATCACAGTTGTTTTCCCATGAGAACAGTTGTATCTTGGACGATTGCCCCTTTGCTATTTGTACTGTGATACAGGCAGGATGGCTCTGACTGGGTGCCAAGCAAAACCACGCTGGCACCAAATTTCCCAGTCCATCTAGAGATTAGAGATTGTCTCCATGCTGTCAGGCAAGGGCTGTGACTAAAACCACAAAGAAGAACCATGTATCCACAGCATTCACAGCTTTTAGGGAATGTCTTAAGATGAATGCATGCTGTGGAACCCCCTGCTGTGGAATGAGATGGTACATCTAGAAGATCCCAAAAATGGGAAAGCAGGCCAAACTCATCTATTTGAAAGCACTGACACTAGGCCAGTTTACTCAGCTTTAACACCAACAATTACATCAATGTGCTGAGAAGCTGAGGACGAGCAGCAGAGAAGAGCAAACAAAGTTTGACGTGAGGGAAAGGTCACCTCCAGAAAACTTTGAGAGAATCTTCTTGTCTCAGGATGCTACATGCATAGGAAAGCTTCTTTGCTCCAAGTCTGTAAATACCTTCATTCATCAGCATCTGAATTTTCCCAGGGAATATGCTCACCAGTCCCTTGCTCAGTCTCTGTGTGGTACATGCTGCCATCCATACAAAAGACCCAAACACTGCTCCAGTCAATGCCTGTTGCATTTTATAAATAGAGTGGTATCTATATTCTCCTCTCAGCACAATCTAGGTGCTGTCTGAGCTGACCATGCTGCTACAGCCTGGCTATCACTCTGTTTACTGATACCCACAGCTGGCTCTTGAGAACAAGGCCCAGTGAGACATAATATACCAAATGCCCCACCTTTGAAGGTACTCTGAGTTGGGGCATGGACTGTGGAAAAGGGGAAGCTGGGGAATCCACCTCCAAAAGGGGCCCTATTTCCTCCCAGCTGCATTTCTGGCAGCTTCGACACACCCACACCTCAGCTTTTAGCTTTGATCCTCTACAAGCTGCTAAGATAAACACCTTACCAGTGCCAGACCTACAGTGCAAGCAACACCTGGAAACAGCTTCATCTCAGCATCACGTTACTTATCAGGGTCAACAAAAGAAAACTTGTTGGTGCCTGGCTGCAGAGGATGCAATGAAGAGGAGGAAGTGAGGTTGCACTTGCTCTTGGCTAGTTTGGGCTCAGCCTTGAGCTGCTATAATGCTGATAGCAAAGGAGGTGCAGCTCACTCAGAGTGGCAGAGCAGGACTGCTGACATCTGGCGCATCCCAGCTACTACCCAGGCCCTGCCTTTACTGATGAATTGAGGCTTGCCATAGTTATGCAAATTCTGAAGATCTTGGAGCATCTCTCAATTGTAACAGCTGGGCTTTACACTTCACTGCCTAAATGGCAGGACCAGAGCCCATCTTCCCCAGCCAAAGCAGATCCCTGCTGGCTCGCAGCAACAGCAGCAGGACAGCTTTTATCTTCCTACAGACTTGGCTGGAATACAGGACAGATGCACATGGGTGGCAGAGCAGACAGGTACCCTTCACCTGGCTCAAAGCTTCAGACAAGAGCCCAGCCATTACAGCATAAGGTATATCCTTCACTATGAGCTTTGGGCACTGGCACTGCCTGGGGACTAGCAGTGTGTGACAGCTGTCCAGCTGGCCCTATCTTATACTGAGTTTAGGCCATTTTGGGGGTAAAAAAATCCCACTATAAGTCAAACATTCATACCCCAGTTTCCTTTTAGAACAATAGTTAATGGAAGCACAAAATTTTGTCTTATTCCACAGGAGCAAATTGTTTATAGGCAATAGCAAAAGCCAGCAAAACCTGGATTTTCCACAGACTTGCACAGCTCTCTGCAAAAATCTCTAATCACCCAGCTCTACCTTTGCAACAGTAAAGACAGCATCTCTCCCTTTCCCTTGTTCTCTCTCCCATGCTGTAAAACCCTCACCATGAAAGGCAGCAGAGAGGAGGACAGTGCTCATAAGTTGGGACCAGCCCTTTGCAGTTTTCCTCAGGGATCACAGTGGTTTGCCTGGTTCTTCATGTGTTGTGTATCTGGAGTTTGACTAGTACATTTTATTGGAAAATCTGGTCTCAAGACTTTCTTTAGTATCCCTGTCCAGCATCTGAGAAGCCTCAGGTCAGAGCCTGCTGCCTGCCATGAGTGAAGCAAAGGACAATGCACTGTGGAGCTCATCTTTCCTCTCTCCTTTTCCAGAAAACACACACAAGTTCTGTTCCATCCTTTCAGCCATGCATGGGGCTGTTGTGATTCCTCTTTTGCCTCTGATGAAGCCAGGACTTGATCCACACTAGGTCCATGATGGAGCCAACACATGCCCTGAAGTGTCCCTGCTCCACCACCACCACCCAGGCAGCCCCACCAGCCCCTCAAGACTGCAGGGAGCAAGATGGAGAAGGTGCCAGAGCAGATCTAAATGACCTGGACTGAGCCCCCATTCCCTGCAGCCACACAGCACAGGGACACCATAAGTCCTGCTGACTTGCTGTCTGTCTCTGGAGCTCTCTCTCTTCTTGAGAAAGGATGCTTGACAGTGAAGTCACTGAGCATGAACCTGAATCACAGTCCAGGGTCTGGATGTCAGGCACACATCTCAGACAAGAGTGGGATGGCACTGTTTTGACATGGTCAAGAGGTTGTCCTGCAGACTACAGCTGTCTGCAAGCTGCATCCCGCCCCCGCTCTGGAATGGTTAGTTGCTCAAAAGTGGTCCTGGGCTATCCCACAGTGCTTCTTGGGGTGTTTAAAACCTCCAGGGCACAAGTGGTCTGATATGACCATAACAAACTATAAATAGCCATCAGAAGACTCCAAAATCCCCTGTGGTGTGCTGGGTGGTGGCAAATGGTCAGCCAAACCAACATGTGCCTTAATCCCAAGGGAAGAACTGAAAACACCCATAGACCACAGCCATCATTTGGGATGCTGGGTATACCAAGGCTATTCAGCTCCCTGCTGGAAACCAACAGCTGCCAGTTATTACCATGGAGTGTAAATTTGGTCAGGTTAAAATCCAATAGCCAGAGCTCTCCAGCACTTTTCTTCTGTAAAAGTCTTTTGTGTCTGGATGAGCAGCTATTAGTTGGGCCAAAGCAAATAAAATTATGGCAACAGCCTGCACAGAGTCCTGCTGCTGCACACTTGTTGCTATGAACAGGGATGCACCCACATTGAGGGCAGTCTGGAAAAGACAACATATTGGGGCAGTTTAAAGGACCAAGAGTGTTCTTTCCCAAGCCATGAGTGCCAGGAGGCCTATCCTTTGCACAGGAAATACTCACAATGCAGCTGCTTGTTATCATTGAAAAGCAGGGTCCTTCTCCCTGGCTGCAGGAGCTGGGCATCAGTAGGTGCTGTGGCACTGTCTCACCACACCCAGCTCAAGGCACAGAGCCCATGTGATATGTTCCTCCGTGCCATTGCTAGGGCACCCAAAGGCACCCAGGAGGTAAAGGGATGCTGCAGCATTTCCAGAGAAAAACACATATCAGCATGGTGCTGACAAAGGTGACTAAAACACCAACATCCTGAAGCAGCAGCTTCCTGAGCTCTCTGCTTTAGCAAAAAGGTTTGTCTCCAAGTGGGGTGAAGTGACACCATGTCCTCCATGGAGGAAGGAAAATGCCCTGGTTCCTTTGCCTGTTCCTGCCTGGGGCAGCATGAGGACCCCCTGACAATTCCCATAGATATTCCCTGCCTCAGCCTTGCTGAGAGCTAATGGGGAGCAGGGTTTGCTCCTGATAGTGCCTTGCATGGGGACCACTTCATGCTGGAGACAAGGCTCAGGGCAGTGGTGGAGGGATGCTTCTCCCACCGGCATCACTGACTGTCCCCCCCAGGCTGAGAAGCACCCGGCACCAACCCAAAAGCTGTGTGCTTTTTGGCACAGAGTGATAGGGACAGGCTGAGGAGGAGGAATTCAGACTCTGCTCTCCCTTTGGTAGTAATTTTTTTTGTAATTCTGGAGTAGTGCACCCACAGGATTTTGTATAGATAGAAATGAAATTTCAATACTTTAGATAGCAATAGGGAATGAAATATAATTTGTATCATATTTACTACACTCATTATCATATCTCTAAATTATTTTTGCCAAAAAAAATCACCAGCCTAAGTATCTGAAGCCCCCCCACCCCCACCAATTTTCTCTGATTGCTACCATATTTCTTTCCAGAAGAAAACTAGCTCCCAGAAGAAGGGCTCCCTATCACTGTTGCTACAGCTGTGCTCCAGGCAGCACGCTGTGCAGCTCTGCTGGAGCAGCTCTGCATGCCTGCCAATCACGGAATCCCAGAATATGCTAAGTTGAAAGGGACCCATGAGCAGTTCCCAAACCATTTGTGCACTATGCAAGGTTTTTCATATAAAAGAAACAATTTTTCACTCCCTTACAGCTGGGAAGAGTTGCACGCAGGTGTTCCTAATTATGTAACTCTAGATTAAATGGAACACATGAGGTCCATCACTTTCCAATGATTGATCTCTGTGGAAGAAAAAGAGTCTAATATTATTATTACCAGCCAGGAACTGCATTTCAGGGCAAGCAGCAAGAATGGATGTTCATATTGTTAAAAGCCATGGATTAAAGTTCTGTTGATGACCTGTTATTTGGACTTGCACCGAACTGTAGAAAATTGTAATTAAAAAGTACATTTTTCAGAATATGATGAACAACTACAAAAAGAGGTTTCAAGTGTAAGTTTCTTTGTAAGCTGCACTTGTAACTACACAGTAGCATTCACTACTTCTAATATCTACAACTTATACCCAGGAGCCTGCACACTCACATATTTTCTGTTCTACACCCTGAAAAAAAATGAAATCGAGTATATATCGGCTAACACCCACACAGAATTCTTCCTAATGTATTTCTACAACTACCAAGCAGAGGTCTCCTTGTAAAGAAAAGCAGTCTCTTAAATTTATATTGCACTTTTCTTCTGCAGGGACTTTCATACTATATACAGGAATAATATCCACCATTGCTGAAATGCAGCCACTTCTGGAGTGGAATAAAGCAGCTACTTGATAGGCACAGATCAACATAAAACAGGAAGAGAAACATAACATTGGGACTGCAACAGATCTTTAAGAAGACAGACAGTAATTAAGTTTAAGGACTGTAATTTAGCCAGAACACTGTGAAAAATGCGAAGGGATCTTTAATTGGAAGGGGTAAGGAGCATGGCTTTACATCTCACCTGGGATGCATTACCTCCACAAGGAGACTTGCCTCTCAAGCATGGGGTAGTAAACCACAAATACCACTACCCTCAAAGAAGAGGGACCCTGCCTCCCCTCCACCCCATCACTGCACAGCTTCCCATCCTTGCTGCTGAAGTGCCTCTTTCCCCTGATACCATCTCTCAGCACATCTGCCAGGGAAATGAAGTCTTTCCTTCTGTCCTCAGTACTTCTGAGAAGCAGGGTTAATGACTTTTCCCCAACTCACCACCAGCTGCTTTCTAGCCAGAGATAAAACAGCAGAGCTCTAAGTGGGAAGGGTCTTCCTGAGACTTTTACAGAAGCTGAAGAACACCTGAAAGTAGGAGAAGGCTCTGGCCGGGACAGCCTCCTGGCTCTGGCCTGGACCTGCAGCCACCAAAGGGCTTCTTGCCCCTGTGCCATAGACTGGTGTGGTGAGGCTCTTACATCCTTCCTCGCAGGGGCTGGCAACAGGGCATGGACTCTCTCCATGCAGACATCCCTTTCTGAAAGTGTGGAGCCCTTTTGCTGACACTTGCCTCACAGGTAATGCTTTGCCCATCATCCTGAACCTTCAGGCTGGACCTCCTCAGCCCCACAGCACCTCCCGATGCTCACTAAACACCAGCAAAACCTGAATGCTTGTGCAACCTGGGCTGAGCAAACCCACAAGGGCCTCTGCCTCAGAGCTCAGAAGGTGAGATGGTTGCCCTGGGCAATCTCTTATCAATGGGGAAGCACTCCTGTCTCCACCTTTTGCCCAGCAGAAGCCTCCTGAAACCAGCAATGCAACACAAATGTTTTACTGCTGGCAGATCAGGAGCCATTGTGAAGCTCCCAAGCATCACTGGGAAGAATGGCCTCTCTCCTAGGAGAGAAAGTGGACTCTTCCCAGGAGTGGGGTGATGACTTCTGATGTCCAACAAGCACAGAGGAAAAGAAGAGCTCAGCCTAAAAAAGGGCAGCACTGGCTGCCCATGAAAATGGCAACAGACACCAAGACACAGAATTGCTGTTGGCACCCACTGCATCCCATGACACTGCCTGGCCCTGGGCAACAGTTGTAGGTTTCCCAGTCAAATGTGCACTCTGATTGAGGTCTGGGCTCTGGAGGGAGGAGTGGAGACAGAAAAGACACAGTCCCAATTCTTGGAAATGGAGAAAAGCAGAACAGGCTGGGGAGACCTGTATCATGCCCTCCCACTGTCCTGCAAGGCCTCCTGTGAAGAAGGTTCCCTTGACCCTCAGAGCTCATGTCCTTTCTCTCTCTGATGGTGGCTGGATCTCCTGGGAGTTAAGTAAGAGCTTTCCCCCTCCATCAGTGAAGGCAGTGAGGCCCCAGCCATGGCTGGAAGCTGAGCTATGCAGGAGGCAGTTAATACATTCAGGTGATTTCAGACAAACATGGCTGTCTTAGAGCAGCTGATCTATTCATCAGAAATGGGTAAGGTGCCACGGGTACTGGGTCTTCAGTGAAACAGCTATCTTATCTATCTTCTCTGTGGTGTTCCAGATAAGGATTTGGGATGGGGTATCCCTTAGGAGGAAGAGTCACAATTAATTGTGATTGTGGGCTGGTAAACCCCAATTCACAGCCTTTTGGGGCTAATTCTGCCCAGTGCAGGGAGGTAAGTCATGCCCAGAGCTGCTTCCAGATACAACAAGGCTATCACAGCTCCTGTTTGGCTGGTGCAGGGCAAGTCCTTCTCCTGGGAGCTCATCTGGAGCAGCATGTGCCTCCACCTTGAGGAGGCTGGGCCAGATCTGCTACAGGTCTGCAGCTGAGAGAAACACCAGCTTTACCCACTCATGATACCATCAAGAAAAAGGTGAATTTCCCCCTTGCTTGTTCCCTTGTTCCTCAGTGGCAAACAGTGCCACAGCTCACCACAAGCCTATTTCGGGCCAACTTCCTGCCTGCATCCTTCCTGGAGTAGTTTCCTGCCTGTTCTACCATTCAGCTCCTCTGCCCACTGCCCTGGCAGTGGAAGCTGAATGCCTGTGTGGCTGCATGTGCTGACAAAATTCAGCAACCTCAGCCCTGAGCAGTGATGCTGTTGCCACCTTTTGCTCACACTGCAGCGAATGCACTGTGCATGTAAAAGGCCTTGGGAGGTGAGAGAGCAGCATTGCAGCTTCCTGAACTGCCAGGCCAGGGGCTGGGTCTTGAACACAGGATTTGCTGCCTGGCTAAAGAACATTTAAATGCCTGACTCTTACCATAATCCCTAAAACTTGAGGTGGAGGAAGTAATGGAATAAAAAACCAAATAAGTAACAAAATACAGGCAGAGAAGCAATTGTGGGTTTAGGGCTGAGGCAGTAGCCATCCCAATATTCACAGGAGGAAGCCAATGTGCAACTGCTCCACACTTCCAGTCCCATCCCATCACATCCCATCCTTCAGCCCCAGAGAGACCAGATTTTCTGTCTGCAGCTCAGACCTGACCCCTATCCAGCATGAGTGCTGAGAGACAGAAAGAGGCTCTTGGAGGCACGTGCTGCAGCTGGATCCAGACAGGACTTCACCACCCAGCGTGGTCCATGTCATCGCTCCCTTCCTTGCTCCATCTTCTTCAGGCTGGGGGATGAGGAGAAGCACAGAGCTGTGGGGAAAGGCCAAAGCAAACCACAGCAGGGGCAATTAAGTACATGAGCGCCTGGAAGATGTGGATGGATGGAGACACTGAAGCACATGCGGTGTGAGGAAAGGCGCTCCAGTTGCCGGCATGTGGGGTGGCTGCTGCCCCACAGACGAAGCCGGTGCTACTGCAGGGAGCTGCAGTGGGAGCAGGGCAGCCCCAGCCAGTGGGAAAGCATGAGGAGACAAGAGGAGTACTGCAGGATATCATCCACTAAGCTGTGGGCTCTGCAGCAAAGAAGGTAACTGTTCTGGTAGAAATTTGTGCTTTAATATATTTTTGTTTGTTTGTTTAAAACAAGTTCACACTTCCCTGAGGAAGCCCTGTCCGACATTCCCATGGAAACATGGGTGTGTTTTTTTTCTTCTTTCATTTGCTCTTCACATTTCTTCATTCCCAGTTTTTGTGTTTCATTCCTTCTTTTCTCCATGTGTGTTTCTAACCTTCCTCTCTCTCTCACTCTCTCTCGTGCACGTGCTTTTTAAAAAAAGTTTTGTCTTTACTTTTAAATTTTGTTCTAGACATTATGACTTTCTCAAGGACCGCTCCAGTTCTGAACCAGATCCCTTTGCATGGTCATGCCTGTCAGTCTTTGGTAACATATGGACACTTTGGTGTGCCAGAGAGGAGGGGAGGAAGAGGAGCAGAGGTGGCTGAGTAGGAAAGGAGCAGGAATGTCTTGGTCCGAAGACAGGAGCGCTCGCTTGCCATCATCTGAGCAGTACGTAAAGGAAGAAAGTCAATGGTCCACAAAGCCAAGGGCTGTGCAGGGCTGGGACACTGCTTCCTGGAAGAGCAACAGCTGCCAGTCGAGAAGGGAGAAAGAGAATTAGTGATGGGACAGATACAGACCTCCTCAAATAAGTCAGCACACATCTATGTCTTCTCCCACCCTGAAGGACAGAGAGTTCCCTGATCTTTTGGAAGATACTTTGAGCCTTTCCTGGATGTTCTCAAGGTTCTTCAAAACTAACTTTGGAAAAAAGGTTGAGTCTTAGACTCTTTTGCAATCCAATCCTTTCTTCCCCAGAACTTTCAACCTGAGTCAAACAAAAGACTCTCATTGTGTTATGGTTATATCCTAGGCTAATAGAGACGTTTAACTGCACCTAAAATTTTGAAAATTTTAAAGTGTTCTGACTTTTATTTCCCTCTTCATCTCTGGAGTTAAGAAAATTGCTAGAAGTGACTCTTACTCTGAAGGTTTTCTTGCTTCAAAAGTAAATAAACCAAACTGAACCTTGCTCTCAAGTGCCTGTCTGGCTCTGGTTTGCATACCCTGAACATCTGCTCTCTGGCTCACCTGAGGCATGTTATTGAGAGCACAGGCAGGACACCAGTGACTCCCACCCAATGCCTACATGCTGCATACACACACCTCATGTGGCTTCAATCCACAGTGCAGCCTACGGATTGTCTCCGTTGCTGCAGTGCTGGCATCAGTTTATGTGGGTGGACTGGAAAGGGGCTGGTGGGATTTAGCCTGGCTGTGCCTCTCTGCTCAGATGGCAGTGGCAAGAAGCACAGCCCACCAGTGCTTCTTCCCCTAAGGGCAGAATTTTTTTTTCTCAGAGTAGGACTGACTTAACACTACAGAGGCCATTAACACCTCCAAAAGGTCCTTCTCTTTTCAAAGCTTCCATAACTAGAGTTTCCAGGAAATGAGATATTGCAGAAGTACTTAGTTTATTGGGGATGACACCTCCCAGTTGTTCCTATGACTCTTGCTAACTCTCCATTGTATAGGACAAGCCCAAGAGTCTGACAACCCCTCTGGTGATTTCTGCTGGTGGGGTCAACCAATCCTACTGAGTCCCACCAACACATCAGTGTGCTCTGAAATCAGCTGCGCAGCCCTAGCATACACAATTGTCCATGCACTCCTACCAACTTGTTTGCCTCTGAGGCAGACACAGTCTCACCCTTATTTGGTCCAATTGGCTTCCTTGGGCAGTCTCCCTTTTTCAGAGTGACATCATCAATGGCAATGTCCCCCTCGTAGCTTGTGCCCCGGACACCTTCAAAGATGATCTACAAGCAGAGCATGGGAGAGAGCCCAGCGTGAGGCTGCAGGTGTGGAGGGCCCTTCCTGCACTGCAGGGCTTTGCAGAAGTCAGCATGACACAGAACAGATTTTATCAGGCTCCTGAAAAATTATTTATTTCCTGTTTCTCCAGTATTCATAGCCTCTGGAAAGCCAGATCCCACTGTTTATGGACCAACCTCTTTGTACTGAGTGTCTGTGCAGTAATGAGCATTAGAGCTCTGCTTTATTACATGTCCCACTCTAACAAGCCAACCAATACTGAAAAGAACTTGCAAGAGTAACTACATTCTTATTTACTGTTTTGAAGTATCCAAAATCACACTGGGCATTTTGCCACAGTGCCACAACTTAACCAGCCTGTACAGGGCAGCTCTCACAAACAACCCTACAACAGCAAAGCAGCCTGTTGGGTAAAAACTTCAGCCATAAAAGCAGCCCACTGCCTGGGTACACATGCACAACTCAATGAGCACATGCAGAGTGCCCAGTTCGTATTAACAAGTGCTCTTTAAGAGTCCTAAGCAAGGGGCACAGCGAAGGTGGGCTCTGCAGTACATGGTAGAAGAAACCTCTAGCACTCAGTCGCTTTACACTAACGGGGCAGCATCCCCCAGCTGCTCAGCATCGAGGCACCTGTCTGTCGCACAGACATATCCAAAAGGAGCTCTCTGACATGCAGTTTCCAGACCAGCAATAATCAGAAAATGTATAGGGCCAAACAGATGCTTGCACATAAAAACCTCAGAGAGAAGTGGGTTTGACTTCTGTGCATCCATGAATCCTTTGCCTTGCCCCAATGACCCTGGGGTTTGAGAGCTCCCAGTGCCCTCCCTTGTGCCCCACTGGCCCCTGTGCTACAGAGGAAGATGTCTGCTAGAAAATGTACATCCATGGCACACGGACAGTGCAGGTGGCAGGTGGCTCCTTGACTGTGGGTTTGGCTTACCTGGAAGGGCCCAGGAGGGTTGATGGGCACATGTGCTTGCTGCCACACATTGCCCCGATTCCCACTGAGGGACCAGACCTGGGTGTCGATGGCTCGCTTGTTCCGCACGCGAACTAGCAGGTTCAAGGAGCCTGTAAGAGAGAAACAGGCCTCTGGCATGCTGGGGCAGGCAGCCAAGCCTGCCTGCTGGGCTGGCTCCTGGCACAGCTCTGCGCTCAGACTCCAATCACAGCTGTAAACCCCAGCGTGCCCAGGGACAGCTTGCAGAGCCCCAGCGATCATCTCTGAAGGGAGCCAGCTTTCTCCTGTGTTCATGGATGAGTGCCACTGGCAATGTTTCATCCACTTGGCCTTTCCTAGGGAAGCGAAGACCCAGACAATGAGGGGCAGGATGAGGAAGAAGCAGTGTGCAGCATGGCTGGGGTAGCATGAGAAGGGGTTGGCAGGAATGCTAGCTGCCAGGGACCTCCAGAGGCATCCCATCCAACCTTCTGCTTGAAGCTGTCTCCTGCTCTACATGAGGGCAGCATCGTTTTGCCTGGCCAAGTCCTGAACTTCCCCGAGAAAAACAAGTTTTCCTACTGTCCAGTATGAACTGCCAGCACTACCAGTTGTGGACACTGCTCTTTATCATATAATTTAATACTATGAAAATATTTTGGTTCCAGTATCTTTGAATTTGCCCTTGAAACTGTAAGGGGCCAACGTCTGATAGCAAACTCCTCTTTGCCAGACTGAGCATGGCCAGCTGCCTTAACTTCTCTTCCTAAGGATGTCTGCTCCTGGCCCTTGACCATCCTGATGCCCTTCTGCTGAGCCCCACCGATTTCTCCACATTCCACATGAAATGTGTATTTGCCCTCCCTTCCCCCCCCGCCCCCACCCCCTTCACTACTGACACCTGAAATATGCAATGCAGCTAACAGGGCTCTCCCTGCTCTTTCCCTGGCCATCACCTGTGGAAGTACAACCAGTGTCCTCATTCACCACTTGCCCTGGGAGCAGCCTTGGAGTGAGCAGCTGTTCTTTGAAGGCACCAGACAGTGCTGCCTGTTCCACACCACCTGGTACCATCCCAGCCCAGCGTTTTCAGAGGTTCATGAAGATCCTGTGAATCAATGCCAACTTCAAGTTCTTACAAAAAAAAGCAATTCCCAAAAGGTTTTGCCTATCATTAAACCAAAATCAAAGCCAACAAACCTCAAAGCATTTCCAGTTCTCACTTTGAAAACAGTGTCACAGCTTCCTACCCTACACCCACTCATGAAAACATCTCAGTTTGTCTTACTGTAGCATTTTGTTAGCATGCCCTCAGATTACTTATTTTCCTTTTTTGCTTCAATGAAAAAAGACAAAAAGTTAAACATTCAGTCAGGGTTGACCTGAAACACTTTTTTTTCCCTCAAGAAATCAATCAGTTGCAACTCTAGTCATGCTGTTGCTCATCAGGGTTTCTGGTCTCCATACACAGATATATTACACCTGAGAGTATGGAGGAAATAGTAACCCTTACTTATCCTTTGGTAGTCTCTCTGCACTTGGGATGCTGCATTCCCACATGGATATGCCCTTTGGAAAAGCAGCAGAATGAGGTCAGGGGAAGAGACAGGGAAACAGACTTTCCTGTATAACCTCCCTCCTACATATGCTCCCAAATCCTTAATTCTTGGCACATCCACCTCAAGGGCACTGTGTGAATGACAGGGACCTGGAAATACTCCCTCAAGCACCTGGCTGTCAGAAACTGAGAGATACATCACAGGGAGTTCACATCATGATAAAGATGATGAAATATTTAGATTCTTAGTGAATGACTTACAAGAAAAGGTTAAAAATGAAATATGTATATAATTTAGTGAAATGAGGATAGAAAACACATTGTTGTCTGGAAAAATTCAGAAGCATTAGCTGGAAGGCAAGTTGAGAAGACTAGATAAAGGCCTGACAGGACACAGATAGCATATCCCATCCCATTCCCTGGTGGTACTCAGTTTTAGATGCACACCACACCCCAGGACAAGGAGAAAAATAGCTTGTTTCTCTCTCTCTTGAAACCAGTTGGCACTGCACAACCTTGGGGGATCCAAGCCAGTGAGACGTCCTTCCTGGAAACACAGTGCCACAGATAAGAGAAGTCATTATAGGAGCCTCTGGCAAAACCAGCTTTGAGCTGCTGATTTCTTGGCATCTTCCCTGCCTTCAGCAGCTTCCTATGAAGGAGAGTCTTTCTAAGGATACCTAGTTCTCATGGAGCCCCTTGTCCAAACTGACAGCTCATGCAGGAACTAAACCCCACAGATCAATGTCAACAGAAGTGTGTTCAGAGCAGCTAATTACAGACACAGGGGCCAGTGAGGTGAGGGATTGAGAGCGAATCAAGAATTAATATGAAGCTGCTAGCAAGCAAGGATTAAAAACAACCATTGTCTATTCTATTCTCATTTGGGGACTTGTAGCTAGGATTTGCTGCACAATAGCCTGGCTCAGTAGTCAGCACTGGGACAAATCACACAACAAACGAACTTTGATGCCCTAGGAAAAAAGCAAAGGCGAGATAGAAACCCAGAGAAGCATCTGGAATGCAAATTAGGGCCTCCAAAGCACTAGCTCTGAATGCCATGCCTGGCCTAGACCCAAACCAAACCTGAGCACATCCTGGCTGACAGCTCCATGTCCTTTCAGCATCAGGAAAAACAACCTTTTGGCCCTCAAATTCCCTAATACAACAATACTGAATTTGAGCAGACATTCTTCAAATGGTTTACATTTGGAAAGAAATCTCCCTTATCTACTCACAACATGAAGTGTTTCCCTACTGTCTACACATGGAAAACTGAAGGTCAAAACAGGAGAGCAGCAATCCCATGGCTATCTTGGAAATCAAGAGTTGTGAAGGGCAGCCAGCTCTCACAGCCCTACCTGCAATCCCTGCTAAGTTACAGAAGTTCCCTGAGACTGAAAAGGAACTACAATACCTCAATTTTCCAGTAATACTGTCAGTGGGAATATGCTTTTGGGCGGCATGGAAGAGGCTCATGGACTTGAAACAGTGATAAAACCTCTATCCCATCTGGACTTGTAGATGCTAAAAGTTTGTGCAGCTCTTCTACTTTACTCGCTTCTACCACCTGTCAGTCTGCCACCAGCTGCCAGTAAAGTTAAGGGCACGTAGCCTGTGATGGAGGTACCTGTGAATGAACCTCCAGATCTACACTCTAGGCAGAGCCATAAAACATTGCAGACTTGGACTGTGGATATCTGAGTCATCTTCTTTCCAGTGGCTACAAGAAGAAGCCACTGAAGAAGAATTGAAGTGTGTCCTGCTCTCCAATGCCTCATCAATGGAGATGAGAAAGACCCATCTGGGATGGTCTCCAGTGCCAGTTGCTGCAGTCACCCTTTTTGCCTGGTTTCACACTGCAATTATGCCTGGTTTCCTCTATCAGAGTGCAAAGCCAGCTTGACAGTTTTGTTGCCTATCCCCTTCCCCATCTCCCCTGCCTGGCACTTTCTAAGCACACCTGCTGGTGAAGCACACAAAAAGTTAGACCATCTATCTGCGGACCAGAGAAAGACAAACAAAAGGGAAATCCCAGGACACCAAGAATCCTATTGTTACTTCTTCCAATACAAGGCAATCTTTGCATTTGTCTTGTAATCTGTATTATTCCTTCTTCCCAGTCAAAAGAGAGAATAAAGGTAACTGATAAGTGATGAGGAATTAATTACAGGCAGAGCGAGCTGTACCTTCTGCTGGCTGCCTTGAAGACCAGAGCTGGCATTTCAAAAGACTGGCACTCAGACAAAAGACCAGCTGTGCTGCCAGATAGAATAACCCAAGGGATGCCTTTAAATGTTACCTTCTCACAACAAAAGAAAGTCTTCACTCAGTTTCCACAGGACAGGGACTTCACTGTCACACTGAATTTCAGTGTGGCTCTAGAAGAGCTGGCGCAGGCAGCAGCAGGAATGATGCAGAGCCTGTACGGGCAGGGCCATCAGCACAGTTGATGTGAGGTGGCAGAGAAGGTAGAAGTTTCCTCAAGAGTGCTCCTGGGGAGTTAATGCAGGGTGATGGGATGGTGAAAAGGCTAAGGAACAGCTCAGTTTACATGGCTCAGATGGAAGGCAGGCAGCTGGAGCAGTCAAGAAGCAAAGGGAGGATGGCACTACACACTGAGAGATGGGGTGCCATGCCAAGTGCAGCAGAGCTCCGTGGGATGGGTAGGGAAGGCTGCTGGATTCCACAGCCAGGAGTTGGCATTCAGCCTGGTCTCACAGCAACTGCCTGCTGCACTCCTGTAAAATCCTTGCTCCAGTTTGGGGCAATCTCAGGAGACCAGCTATTGATGAGAATTCCCAGCTGCACCTGCAGTTTAGATTTGACACCCAACTGGGAATTCAGGGCTGAAAGCCCTCATGGAAATTCCCATGGCATTTTCAGTGCAGGCAAGATAGAGTGAGGTAAGAAGCTGACTGATTGCAAGGGATATCCAGTAGCTAGAAAGAGATTCACAGTGTGGAGAGGACTTAGACCTTGCACAGCTTAGCAGAGTTACCTGTAGACCCAAAATGAGGGCTAAAACCAATCCAGGGAGAAAAGAGTTCTTAAATTTCTAACAGGGGCTCTGAGCGCTTCTTTGAGCGTTTAATGTTAATGCTACTGATCAGAAACTAAAAGCCCAAAGCTTAGTGCAGGCAAATACCAGGACCCAATGACAGTCTCCAGAAACAATCTATTACTGTTTATAATCTCCACAACAAACACAATCTTTCCCTCTCTCATTTAAATGGATGTTAATAAATAGCAGTCAGCATCAGACTGGTTACAGAGCTGGAGGGAAAGTTATTGCTCTGAGAGCTAGAGAGCAGAGGGTGGAAAAACAATTGTAGCAGAAATAGAGATGCAGAAATAATACCAAGTGGTACTGACTCATAATTTCTAGGAATGTAAGTTGTTTTTGTGCCATGGTAGGATTTATTTACTCATTCACAGTCTCTCAGGATACTTCACACAGTAACATATGAGGAATAAGACAATTAAAGCCTCTGGGCTGCTTTCCACTTCTGACTACAGGGAACTTTTATTTCTACATGTCTTTCACTGTTCTCAGCTTGGGTGTGCAGGGTCCCCTCTGTCCAGTCATAGGGTCACTACACAGACCTGTTTCTGCAGCCACTGCTTCCCTAACTTCAGAGCAGGAGGGTTCAGAGACCTCATCTTGGTCAGAGTTTGGAATGCACCATGATCCCACCTCTACTCACAAGGCATCTGCATTGGGGCATAGAGAACGTTCAGCCTGTGCTGCCAGCGGATTGCTGTGGGACACTCCATGCTCCAGTTCAGCAGGGAGGCTACAGAGAAAGGAATCAGGGGAATCAAAGCCTCCTGTTTCCTGCTGTGTCTAGGACTTTCTGGGGATATAAACAAACAGCAATAAAGTAAGTTTTGATTGGCAATGTTTCCCTACAGCAAACCTGTGAAAATTACTTATATGTGTATACAGAGAATTTTCTTTGGAGTTAAACTGTGGATTTCAAAAACCCAAAGAAACAAACACATTTCCACCTCTGACCTCCTAAACCATCATCAAATGAGGCTGGGCCTGAAGCAATATTCCCCGACATAGCAAAGCCAATTGCACAGATTGATCTATGATCCATCACTATCTATCTGACCAGTCTGGCATGTACAGGAACTTCAGGATGGAGTGAATATACCACAGAGAAGCAACAACACTCTAAAAAGGCAAAGCAGACATATGGCTGGGTTCATGGAGACACAGTGGGCTGGAGGGACCTAGGTCCTGCAGACAGTGTGGTAAGTGCAGTGGTATTGTCATGGCTGTCTCATGATGAGGAATAACAGGAGAAAGGCAGGCAAGCTACAGCTATAGCTCCTTCTCTCCAGCATATCCCCACCTGTCTGTGTACACAGAGAGCAGATGGTGATATGGCAGGAGCAGACTCACAATGGAGCTATGCTTGAGCTCCTTTGCTCATTTGATCCACCAGTCTAATTAGAGAAACTGTTAGCATAGAAAGATGGATGATACTAGACTTCCAACTTTGATCTTGTGTTTTTAGAACAAAATCCTGGCACCCCTTTTCATGGAAAATTCTCTGAGAGCCTGTTTGTAACCAGTAATAGGCTTTCTATATGTGGACAACAGCATGTGGTTTAAGAAATTCAAAAGAGGGAGAAAAAAGATCTCCATGCTCCATAATGTTAAATTTATGCTGTCTCAGAAGAACAAAGGCCCATCTTATATGCAGCTAGAACAAAATAGAGGGAGGACACAGGGAGGGTACTCAGGGGTAAATTCAGAGCTGGTCACTTGTTAGGGCCATGCTTGTGTAGGAGCCCAGTGCTGCTGGTGACTCAGCTGCAGGCAGGGCAGGGGGAGCCCCAGGTGCTGGGCAGGAAAATGGATGCTCTCCTTAATTTCTCTGTGCAGCTGCTGGCAAGCAGGATGGGAGGATGCCGATAGGGGCAGCTCCTTCCCTCTTTCCTACTTTAGCTGCTGCTCCCCAGAAGTGCTGGATACTACTTTAGAGAGGAGAGGCCAGCCTGGGGGAAAAACATAGAATTGTTTACATTGGAAAAGAACTTTAATATCAAGTCCGACCATTACAATAAGAGTATGATATGTCTTAGGTTGCAAATGCAAGATGTGGCTGGGGGTGTGTGTTCTAGTGCCATCTGTTGGAGGTGGGACAGTTATCTTCTGTTAACTGGGCTAGCTGTGGAAACCAGGTGGGGCAGTTTTCTTTATCTCTTCCAGACCCATCCTCCTTCTGGGGAGATATCTTCTGTTAATGGGCCTTGAGTCTCACTGTATGACTGATAAAGTTACATCATCCCATTGTGAGATGCTCCATGCAGGAGGAGAAGCCAAGCATTCCTACCTGGATATAATCTGAGATTTGGAACACCAGAACAGCCTTTTTCTACTGGATTCCCAGAGGAGCAGCCTTTTTCACTGCATTCCCAGAGGAAGACCAGGCCCATCTACACCATCACTGGACCTTCAGAGGAAAACTCCACCCTTCTACAGGATCACTGCTTCAACAGAGCCATACCTGTCACTGCAGGAGGACTGCAGCCACCATTCAATCAGACTGCTACCAACATCCTGATCCACAGGGTGTCAGGTCGTATTCTGACTCTGTCAGTGTTGTTTGGTATTACTGCATTTTTATTTGTTTTTTCCTTTATTATTTTTCCTAATAAAGAACTGTTATTCCCATATCTTTGCCTGAGAACGCCTTAGTTTCAAAATTATAATAATTCAGAGGGAAGGGGTTTACATTTTCCATTTGAAAAGAGGCTCCTGCCTTCCTTAGCAATCACTTATCTTTTCAAACTAAGACAGATAAACCTAGCAAGAAGGAGTTCACATATAGGCAACATTTCCCACCAATTTTGTAGGCTCAAAAAGCAGAGTGAACCATAGTTCATTTGTGAGGTCTGTTTGCTCCTTGTTCGCCCTCTATTTCATTACATGCCCAAATACCTTCAGGCGATGCTCTCTACTCCCAGCTTTGATAACGGGCCCTTTGATCTTTGGCACCAGAGACAGCTGGGTCCTTTATGGAATTCATGTGCACAGCTCTCAGACTGAGAGCACGCACTGTGCTCAGCACTCTCTGACAAGCTGAAACAAAGTCTGCTTCATAGACGCTGCCAGGTTTAAAAGAGCACAACAGCCAGACAGGGGACTCTGCCTGTCTCCCTTCTGCGGGCTTTGCAAAGACCTCAGCAAGAGAGGAGGGAGATGTGTGTGTGAAAGGGCTGCTGACAAAACCCCTGCAGGCACAGATGTACTTACGCTGAGGAAAATTTTGCCTCTCTCTTCTTATCCCTATTAACAATTTCCCTTTTTCCCCATAATCACCCTGTCCATGGTGTCTCAGTCCCAGGAGCCAAGCACAGCAGCTGCACGGCTGCAGGGCTTGGAGCAGATGGGCTGTTTTACTGCAGTGCTAAAGGCAGCGAGACAGCAGGAAGGAGCAGCTGAGATCACATATTCTTCCTGCTGAACTGAGGACACCACTCAAAAGCTGTTCTCTGGCCTCATCCTCTGCCTGACCCAGGGAGATGTGAGAGGCCTTGGAAGTGATTTGCTGCAGGAAGGCTGTTTGTTAGAATAGGCTGTGCTCCCAGGTTTGAGCTCATTACAGCTCAAATGTGTAATGCATTGTAGGATGCATTATAGCAAGAGACTTTTCCCACTTCATGCCTTGTGGTTTTGCACCACAAGACTCCAAGGCGACTAGCAGAGAGGGAGACTCCAAACCTGCAACTGCAAACTCCTTCAAGTGTTGGGGTGCCTGTCATCCTTGCAGAGCTCTCTTCTGGAGAGGAAGTCATTCCTAGAAGTGATGGTGGTGGATTGACACTTGTCGAGCATTTCTTTGATTTTCTGGCATGCATTTCCATACATTACAAAATCATGTCTGGTTGAAGTTCAAGTACAGATAGGGACGGATGCACAAGTAGTGTATCATAATTTGTACTCTGTCCCCATAGCCTTTATCCTGTCAGAACACCCAGGGGCGTGTCCAGATGTGCACCTGGAACGACCAACAATGAAATAATTAATGGTTTATGGAGAGAAGAGAAGAGTGACAAGGGAGTGCTAAAGAAGTAGCTGGATGTGCTCTGAGAGCTCCTGTTTCTTCTTGTGTCTGTTAAGTTTTGTATATATCAATTTCAGAGAGTGAATAATTGATGCAACATCTGGTGTCTCAGGAGATTATCAGGTTGCAGGTTATCTTTACAGCACAAGGCTGCTCCTGTGATTAAAGTCTGAATGGAAAGATGTTCTGCTGAATGAAGGGAGGGGGGATCACAGCAAATGTCCATCAGAGGAATATCTGTTTCCAATCAGGTGATCCGGAGCAAAGAAAATCTGTGGGGATTCAGGGCATCTGCAAATGAATGGGTGCTAGGAATCTGTGCTCCAACAGCCTTCCCAACAAAACCTGCAGCAGGAAAGTAAGATGACGTTCAACTGGTAAAACAGAAGAGGGCTTTTGAAGAAAGTAACATTTCAGTGCCTATCTGCACTGAGAACTTGATCCAGTGATGCCCTTTTAGTGAAGGGCAAGGAAAGGCAGGGATCAGTGAACCCACATTCAAGGTACTAAACGAAATGCTTGCATCAACATGACAACACACTATTTATGGAATGAAAATTACATGTAACCAATCCACATCTGAACACCTTTCCTTCATCTCCATGTCTTCTTCTTTAGATGTTAAGCTCTTTGGCTTAGGGATGATCCAATCCTACATATTAAACATGTCATTGGTGCTCTTTATAGGTAAATATTTAATGAAGGTATAGGCACATAGTATTTACTAGGCTCCAACAAAAGTAACTGAAGGAAATTCTCTGCCCTTGGTTATTCAGGAAGTTTGATTAGATGATGTATCAGTACCATTGGGTCTTAATAATATTTAAATCTATGCCTCTAATCCAAAGTTCACAGAATTCTTTAGAGAAACAATGACTTCATCTGTCTTTGGTTCAGAGCTACTGTATTGAATTTACAGAGGTTGAATGACACTTTACAAATACGTGGTCTTCTTGCTAGGTATTTTAAACCCTTGCTCATGATCATGGCATTTGACTAACCTCCCAAAAAACCCATGCAGATACTACTAGAAGAGACCATTATCTATCCAAAAGGTCCATACCACAGCCCACAGGAAGGTGCTGGATCTCGTAACAGATCATTAGTCAAATATGTATTTATTGATGGACAAAACCACATCTGAATAAGTGGAAAAAGAATGAGCATTTAAAAAAATGAAATACACTTTTTCATTACAAACTCTTCATTTAACTCTAACTGCAACTTGTTTTCAAGAGGCTAGAGGGAAGTGAATCATATTCATTAGGAAAATCAGCCTCCCCTCAATCAATCCAGCGATGTAATCCCTATTGTGTGGAGTAATTGCACTGGAGATAATGGCATGGATTTAATAAATGACATATTTCTTTATAAGGCAAACTACATGTATCCAAAAGAACACAGCTATCTCCAGGGTGCCACCTGTGCTACTGTGCAGGGGCAGGGTGCTGTGTTCATAAACAAAGTTTGGGTAGGAATGAAGAAGCTATGATGTTGAATCTCACAAAAATGATGCCCTTGTGGTTCAAGCTGCTTTTTCATTGACGTAACCAGTCAATCTGTGTGATCTGACAACTCTGAGTAACATGACTTGTCAGAAACAACTCAAAGCCACATGGCACTCGCTGGCTCCTACGTGTGGTCATCCACCATGGCCTTTTAGACACACCTTTGCCCTGATTGTCTGATCTGAGTTAAAGAAGTAAAGAAGCAATTCAGTTTGATAGGCCTTCCAGACCTGTAATTCCTCCTCAACAGGAGGGCTTCAGTGGTGAAACTGTCTGTGTAAGTGGCCTGCCCACAACCCAATTCCCTCTGTGAAACAGCCATGGTGTTCTTCAACTCAGATGATGTGGCAAGTGATCTGATCAGGTCTCATTGTTTCCAGTGACTTAGAACAGTCCCCATCACTGTTCCTCATGAGATTTTAGAATAAAGTAGAAGAGAGAGAAAAAAAAAAAAAAAAAAAAAAAGGAAAATGAAGGGAAAGAAAAGTTGGAAAGGATCTACAATCACCAACTGCCTGACCACTTTCATCACCTCTCTTGGAAGCCAATTGCAGTGTCTGACCATCCCTTCAATAAAGAAATTTGATCCTCCCCTGGTGCAATTTTGAATCATTCCCATGCATCCTGTCACTGCATACCATGGATAAGCACTTTTTAGCCCGTTTCCCTCCTCAAGAAGCTGTAGAAAGCAATGAATACTTTATATTTTATTGGAAGCTTCCCATCCTGATTATACACAGACTAGACGTAGCTGGGGTGGTCAGATAAGGTCTGTGTTAGTGCTGGAACAATCACACCCTTAACTCTCCATTCATGGCTGAAATTTCCATGTCTCTCTCAGCAACCTTCCTCTTGCAAGCTGACCATGAAGACATCTCTTGCTTGCAGGAGCATCCAGCAGTGAGCAGGAGGCTGCACTGATCATAACCTGGCTACCACTGAGTTAGGAGGCATGAGAGAAACATGGCAGGGGACTGTGGTGGAACTAGTCTGTCAGGGAAACTGTCCTCTTAAAACATCCCCCTCTCAGGCAGCCCCAGGAAGGGAGGAAGAGGAGTATGATGGCTGAAGCAATGACTTGAGGATTTGCTCCCAGCCAACCTGACAAAGAGGCTTTTTGAACTTGGCAAATAGTTGCTAGCTGCCATGGCTAGTTTCCTCCCCTGAAGAAAGTAAACAATTCCTCAGAAACACAGAATATTCTGAGTGGGAAGGCATCCACAAGGATCATCAAGCCCAACTCCTAAGTGAATGGCCCACACAGGGATTGATGCCATGACGATGGCATCATTAGCACCAGGCTCCAACCAACTGAGCCTCGTTTGACATTTCTACACCAGCTGCAAGTAAAATACTCTTGTTCTTGAATGCCTGGTGGAAATAGGATTTCTTTTCTTCCCCTCCCCCTGATTTTTTTGCTGGGGCTGGCAGGATCATAGGGCAATGTGAATGTTTGCTACAGAGGGGGCCAGAGGAAGAAAAACAGATGACCAAATAACTTCAGAAGAACAGCGATTGCCTCCAGGGAGCTCCTCTTCTTCCTGCTCTCTCATCAGCTAGGAGATATTCAACAGCGTCCTGCTCTGCTAGTCACTGAATATTTTATATCATGGCTACAACCAGTGCATTTGTATTCTGTTTCTCTCTTTCGTCATATCTATTATAAACGAGTAGTGTCTGGGAACTCTCCCAGGGAAGATTTGCCTGGATGGCTGCGGATATTTTATAGTCAAATTGTGAGAGTAAGCCAGCTTTCAAGTTCTGTAGTGGGGAGGGGGGGAAGGTAATAAAAGAGTTATTAAAAAAATAAATAAATGTTGGGATTTTATATGGCTACTTTTTGTAGTAACAGAGCTTCAGTTTGCTCCACGATGGAGCTGGAGTTGCTAGAAGAGGCTTGGGGTGGGAGACACCCTCTTGCTGGCATTTTCTGCTGACAGGAGCAATCTGATAAACTCTTGCTGGCACCTGGCTTAGCAGGACTGTGCTGGCACTAGGTGAGCCAGGCCTTGTGGCCATGGCTGCAGGCATCAGGGATAGTGGGTCTTTGGGATAGTGGGTCTTTGGGATAGTGGGTCTTTGGGAAGCAAGGCATGGCTCAGGACTGCAGGAACCCCATCTTTGCCTTCACACTGTTGCACATGTGAGATGGATGGAAGGACAGGGTCTGTCTCCTCATTTCACAGGAGAAGTCCTACTGAGTCCTACACCCTCCTCTAACCCAGGGCTGAAGAAGAAGAGCTGAATAAACTTGTTTTGCCCTAAGAACTCAGGGAGGAGTTCAGCCAATAAGGGCATCAAGCCTGGTATCAAGGCACTGAGTTTCAATTTGCCGGCAGATATATGGTGGGTTTGCTGGATCAAGTCATATATTCCACAGGCCAAGAGAAAAAGGACTTTTTTCTCATTTCATTCTCTTTCAATCTCTGTCTAATCAGTCTGATTTTAAAATTTGTTCTCAGCTCAGCAGCACCCACCATGAAAATCACATGGCATTAAAGATTCTATCTACCTCACAGAAATTTATCAGCCTCTGTACAACAAGAGGGAAAACAGGGATCAAAAAGGGCCCATAACATTAGTTATGAAGGGAAAAAAACCAAAATATATAAAAGGTGTCTGAAGTTGAGGAACGGAAATGGCACTTAGAGGCTTTCTTAGGTCTCAGGAATCACCATCACTTTTGGGTAATTTGTGGGTAGAGAAAATCAGCAAAGAGTTAAAATGCTAAAAG
Source organism: Taeniopygia guttata (assembly GCF_048771995.1). Classification (NCBI taxonomy): domain Eukaryota; kingdom Metazoa; phylum Chordata; class Aves; order Passeriformes; family Estrildidae; genus Taeniopygia; species Taeniopygia guttata. The sequence continues at coordinate 85,538,007 of NC_133027.1, forward strand.
AAAAAAAAAAAAAACTTGTAATGAATTGATTCTCTGGTATATCCAGTCCACCCTATATCTGGACAGACCACCAAAAAAGAACTGCTAAACCAAGCTCCTTTTCAAAATCAAGAAAATGTTGATGAGCTTTTACTTCACCTGTGAAATGAATGTAGGAATCTGACGCACGAAGAAAAGCAAGAGAGGCCTCCTCTCTCCACATCTTTTTTTTTTTGCCAATCTCCCACCGATCTGGACCACTCTTCATCAAAGAATGATACCCCTTTCCAAGCCTCCAGGAGAAGATGAGCAGGAATCAGGCAGCAGAGCTGACTTACCATAAGGGCCAGCTGCAGGGAACACATGAGTTTGCTAGACAGCATTAGCAGCTGGACTCTGTCAGCTAAGCAGGACCAGCTGTTCCAGGAAAATCTGGTATGAGCCAACACTAACCGTGCTCTGCCTGAGCAAGTTGCCACTGCTGACAAGAGTACAACATGGAGTGGCCTGTCTCCAGGGGGAATCCAGGTGTGTGAAAACACCTCTGACCTAGGCCAGTTCCAAGTGCAGAGAGCAAATATGAACCCTCAAAACACAGACACAGGTGGAGACCTGCTCAGTGTACTGCAGCCCAGCTCCTAGCCCTGACACTCATGGTGTCAGGGTTTCAGCCTTGCCCAGATTTTGCAGTTTAACCTTTCCGCTGTGCCACATGTGTGCAGAGATGTGGCCAGTCAGGAGCATGTTCCCTCCCAATGACATCTGCAGTACTGAGCAGAGAGAAGTTAATTAACCCCGCTTATTGAAGGGCAGACACATTCCTGCCTGGGCCCTGATTTTTCAGTCAGGCCCCAGTCCAGCAGGTGATTAATAACCCTGTGTGCTGTGCAAAGAGTGCATGTATTATTCAAATTAATGAAATTATAATCAAGAGGTGACAAATTAGCAGTTCCTTGACTGGATATGGAAACTCATTAGTGTGCCGGGTGCTTCTGTGGTACTCACTGCAGTTGAGACTTACAGCAACGAGAGGAAGGAGCCAGGCAGCCCTTGGTCCAGCTGGGGGAACACACATCCTGCACACCTCAACATAGGTTTGGCCACCCCAGAGCTCTCTGGTTCACAAAGCCCCTTCACCCTCTTTTCCTGTCCAATGGACAGACTGACTGTAAGGTGCTGCCCTAGGCATAGGCTGTGACAGCCTCGCAACCCGGACACTGCTGGACTATGGGACAAGTATTTGAGTGCAGTAGCCCACCCAACTGCTTGGAATACTGGAGTAGGACTCCCACCCTCTGGACTTGCTGGTCGCAGACACAGCTGCTGGGGCAAGAGGCTAGAGATCTTCCCTGAGATCTTCCCTCCGCCACATGACGCTGAGTTTGCCCTTCCCCAGAGGGGACTCACCAATGTGTTTCCCGTACATGTGGTAGTAGAAGGAGACACAGTAATACTTGGCAGTTATATTGTAGAGGGGGCTGATGAGCCGGGCCTTGTCTCCTGTCACCCGGGGCCGGGACGCCTCGATGAACATGTAATAACCTGCAGAATGAGAGGGAAAGGTGGGCAAAGACAGCATGCACTGGGTCTCCCTCCAAATGATGGGATGCCAGTGTGGCTGGGAGACCACCCCTACTCTGGGAGACACGGCCTTGATCTGCCCAACTGCTCTGCGCCCACTGTGATCCCGGCCAGAGACACTTGCAGGATGTCTGCAGTGCCTCCCCTGCCTCAGCTGTATTTAGGGAAGCATGGGAGGGACAGGCATCTGCAGACATGCTGTGACCACCTGTGGCAGGTGGACCCCTGCACATGCACATCTGTCTGGGTGCACAAAGAGCCTCAGAGCTGACTGCACTGTGCAAGGAGAACACCAGAAAGAGAAACAATTCCAGACTAATTTCTCTGCCTCAAGTAGAGGGAGAGAGGGTTCGGTACATCTAGCGTGAACAATATTGTTGTCTAAAGAGAACAATACCAAAGCAGTTGTTAACAGCCCAGGGAGGAAGAGATTAGCCATTTAATTTGTTAGTATCATTTTCAGTGCTCAATCAGGTCAGTGTACTGAACGCTAATGGGAGAAACCATTTCCTTAGCGGGCCATTGGATGTTTCCCATTTTTTCCTGAGTTCAAAGATATGTGTTTGCATACAAATTTACTTTTCTTATTACAGAAAAAGGGATGTAGTATCCACTTAAACTGGAAGCATGTGCTCCACACACAGCTAGGGCGAGCAACACATAACACCAGGCTCCTCTAGCTATAGGTGAGGCTTCCTCCTGCCCCACAGGCATCTCTTGTCTGGTCTTTCATGCTTCTGTACTTGGTACTAAGGAGATCTGTTTGCATCCCTGAAAATCTCTTTAAGGAAACATCTTGCTAAAACCTACAGGGCCATTTCTAGATGTCACAGTATTCTCCTGCTTGCTTATCAAATTTTTTTTCTTCAAAACAAGCATCAAACACTGCAAGAGCATTAGGCGTCAGGCAATTAGCTGACAAGAACTAATCCTCACACTATTCCCTTCAACAAAGCTGTGGGTGTCTTAATTGTGTGTTTAATTCCAATCAGTAACTTGCAAATTAGCTGCCTGCTCCCTGCATCCCATGTGAAGTAGAAAGCAGATCAGCTTTCCATCAGCTCCCAGAGTGGTAATATTCCTGACAAGAGATGGTGTGCACCTCCCCTCCCCTGCCAAGCCAAAAGAAACCCAGACTTGTGCCTACCCTCTGGCGTACCGCTGATGTCCGTGGGGGGCCCCGTGTTGACGGTGCGCTTGGGGTTCTGGGTCAGGGCGTTCTGCCGGGTCCAGTCAAAATTGTCCATCTTGTCCTGCACGAAGCCACAGATCTTCTCGTCCTCAAAGCGGCAGGTGTTATCTGTGGGAGGGGAAGGGAAGGGGCTGCTCAGCTGCTGCTTTTCAAACACCCTTCCCAAGCTGCCTGGGTGCTCACAGCAGTGCTGTGTCACCACTGAGGCTCTGTGTCATGCCAGAGGCAGATGGGCAGCCCCTGACCTCAGGAGTAGGCTGAAAAGGAACGAGTCATAGAAATAATAGAAATCACAGAATGGGTTGAGTTCGAAGCAGCCTCAAAGTCTATTCCAAACCCAAAGTCAGTCCCAAGCCCATTACCACAGGTAGGGATGCCATTCACTAAATCAGGTTACCCAGGGCCCCATACAACCTGACCTAGAATACATCCACAGATAGGGCACCAATAACATCTCTGGGCAGCCTGTTGCAGTGCCTCCCCATTTTCTGAGTAAGGAATTTGCTTTTAAAATCTAATCTAAATGTCCCCTCTTTTATTTAAAAATGTTCTCCCTTTTCCTATCACTACCCATAATACATCAGTGATCAGTGTTACTACAGAAGTGTTAATCCAGGCTGATAAATGTGATGGTGTGACAAAATGGAAAAAAGCTATTATGGCTAAAGAGATTCTCTGAGAGATCTGAAGGGGCAAATGTAGAGGAAGGTAAAAAGATCACCAAAGGCAAACTGGCTACAAGGGCTTTTATATCAGAACAACTTGATGGTAGAATCATTTCCCCAGGAGAGAGGAAAAAGTAGCAGCAGATGACCCCTCTTCAGGCTATATATTTAACTAAACTATGACACACATGAAAAAAAATCAGCTGTGGAGAAGAGGTCAGCTCAGCATAACAAATGTGTTATTTAGCCAGAGTACATCTAATTTACACCAACTAAAAGGCACATTTGATTTTGCAGCTTATGCTGGTTCCCCTAACAAAATAAAACATGTAGGTAAAAGATTTTTATGTAGGATCAATGATATATGCAATAGGGCTCACTTTTATTACTACCACAAGACAATTACACCCTACAGCAATATTGTAAGATGGATGAAAAATCTCGTGCACAGACATAACCCAATATGGACTTGAAGAGATTGGAATGAATTGGACATGACCAGGCTGAAGATTGTAACCTTTTTGTTAAAAAGGTAGTTTTGAGTCACAAAAGCAAAGGTCAAGAACCTGCTTTACACAGCTGACACAATAGGATGGGATGGATAAAATAGGAGAAAAAGAAAGAGAAAACAGGTCCAAGAACCGATATGAAAACTGCAGTGTGTTTTGATAAGTCCCTGGGCAGAAACCAGAGCTGGAGAATTAACTTGAAGTGAGATCTTGGACCTTGATATCTGCAAGCACGGATATCTTTAATTGCTGCTTTTAAGTGAGAGCAAAGAGGTGTGCTAAAAGATGAAGCCATGAAAGAGCACATACACAAAAGAAACCAAGGCTCTCGACAAGGGCTTGGAATGGGCTAGAAACCTCATCAACGCCATGCTGGTGCAAGACTCAACTTCTTGGGGTTTACCTCCCACTATTATTTATCATGCCTAGATGAAGAGAAGCCCAAATGCCTCCTGGGGCTCCTGCATTCTTATATCTTCAGTAATGACTTGCTCTGGTTCCTGGGCAGGCTTTTTCTCCTAGCATGCGTGACCCCAGCAGGACATGTAGGACAGAGCAGGGTCCTCAACATATGGGCTGGGTGCCAAGGATGGGACACGCAAGGGAAGTTTTCTGCAATGCTAGGGCCAAAAGCTCGAGAAGCAGCACAATGTGATGGTAGGAGCTTCATACATATACCATACACAACAAAATCTGTTCTCTTGAAACAAAGAAGAGACAATACCCACGAAATGAACAGAATCTTGACTTTGAGATGCTGCACCTTCTGGTGGCTACCTTATCTTCTGGTGGCTAGCATCCTCCCCATCCCCTCCCATTTGGAAATGAAAATTACTGTAATCTAAACAGACATCAAAGGTCTGCACACCCCTGTGGCAGAGAACTGGGTTCCCATTCCTGCCCATCTCTTTCCAGCATCCTATCAAAGCAGTGAGAAAAGAGGATGCAGCCTCCTGAAGTAACCTGCAAAAATGTCTTTGCCAGCATAGGTTAGACAATGTATGGCAAGCCAAGGGCCTGGTTCACAGACCAGGGCAGCTGGGTTTTCAGTAAACTCAGCAGGAAACACCACATGCCCACTCCTTTGGGCTGAGCACAGCCATCGGGAGCTTGTCTGGGCTGGCCACTTAACTGCTGATTAACCCTGGCTAAGTGCTTTCCACTTAATCTGCTCATTTCTAATTAGCATCCAAATCCAAATTAGCTACTGCTCTGCAGTGCCTGACACAGGGGCCCGAATGGCATCTGGAGCTGAAGGGGTAGAGAGCAGAGGACAGGGCAGATGCTTGCAGGGTTTGAGACAGGGTAACTAGGTGGGAAAGGAGGCCTCTTTCATCCCCAGAACAAAGAGATGGAAGGAGAAAAGAGTCAGAAGGCAGCTCCTAAGGGTCCTTCCTCAGCTGTTTTGGCTGAGAGAATGGAGTTCATGGCTGTAGCAGATCCCCAATAGTCCTCAAAGGAGACGCTGGAGCCCACAAGCTTGCTGATGTTGCTGGGTGGCATAATACCCCTGGTTTCTCTCCACTGCACCAAAAATATCTGCATGACTCCAGCTCATGGGTTGCCAGCTGCAGTTCAAAGATACACATTTTCTCTCAGAATGGCATTATCTTACGTGGCAGGATCCACAATGACTGTCCTTTCACAAAAGCACCGGGCAGTTTGCACCTCTGACCCTGTTGAGAGCATGGACTTTCAAAGAAAGATGACATATTTCTCCAACACAGAATTACCGTAACAGGGAATATCAGGTGGAAAGCAGAGTTGGAAGCTGTAACACAGAGGTCAGCCAGGCAACTGATTGAGAGGGAACAAACCACAAATGAGGAGGCACAGAAATCAAAGGAAAGGCAGATTAAGGAGAAAGCACAAGCTCAGGTGGGGATCAGAGAGAGTTGTGCAAGACAAGATGACCTGAGGACAGCGTTCCAAACTTACCACCAAGGCCTGGTTGTGCCAGCCTGGTGGACTAGGGTGCCTTCATTTGTAAGAAGCCACACACGTGGGATGAGACTGCTCAGAGAAGTTGACTCAAAAGTCCATAGAGAGCACTTTTAACACCCAAATAGGACCCTGAGTGCATTTGATCTTCTCACTCAAATGTTCCTCCTTCCAGAAGGCAATGCTTCTATCACAGTGCCTAAAATAGAGAAGGGACCCAGGCACCACAGATCAAGTAATGCTGTTGCTTAATCAACAACAGGATCTATCTTATGTGCAACACCACTTGCTGTGCAGGAGTTTGAACCTCCAGTACATTGCCTCTGCTTAGCTTGGGAGCTCCAGGCACTTTGCAACAACTAATGAACAAGGCTTCTTAATTTCTCTTTAGCATAGCAATGCCTCTTTCTATGCCTCTTCTGCATAGAAAATAGAGGCACAAAGTATAGAGAGACACTTTTAAGGTCACAGAAAGCAGTGGCTAAGCTGGAAACAGAACCTAAGTGCTCTGACTCCTGGTCCTTTGGTATAAAACAAGACACAAGAAAGCAAAGCTCTGTGGTTTCTCTGAGCTACAGGGGAGGTGCCATGAATAACTACAAAGTGTTCAGTGTGGTTTGGGACACTGCCAGCATGTCACCTCTGGATGGTTATCGACAAGGTTCACCAGGACAAACCGGGCAGATCCAGCCAAGAAAAAAACCTTTAAATCACCTGCTGTACCTCAGAGACCACAGAGGTGATCTGACTTTTGACCTTGACTGTGTGATGCAAACCTTCTTGGAGACTTTTGCCATTTGCCAGGGATCCTGGTTCATCCTCAGGGAGTAAAAGAAGCTTCCTGTTTAAAATTTAAGCAGTGGATTTAGATACTGAACAAAGAAGTTGTTATCTGGATTGTTACAAGTAAGGTGGAAGTGGCAGGGAGCTGGCTCTTCAAAATCTGGATTTAGTGCTGCCTTCACCACACAGATTTCCTTGGCAGGCTTTGCAGTGGTGGCAGCTCAGAGTGCAGAGATTTTTTCTCTCAGTTACTGACACCTCCATGCATTCCCAGGGGAGAGACCCTCTGCTATGGCTATTAGCATTTCTTGTTGCTTTGCCTTCTTGAGAAACATAATAGAGGTTTTCCTTTCAAGTCCTTAGGGGAAAGCCATCCCTAGTTCTGAAATTCTGCCAGATGAATGCAAAAAATAGTAATCCTATTCTAGCTGCAGACTATGGGTGAATAGCAGATGGAGTGCACTTGAATAAAATTGCCTTCATCATTTAGCTGTGGTGTGACAACTGATACTGGCTTGGAGCATAAAGGACCATGCTCCGAGCCCCAGCTCTGTCACAGACCTGCTGTGTGACCCTCAGGCTATCATTTTCTGGACATCATTTTCCCCATCTAGAAAATGAAGACAATGAGAACTGTATTGAGACCTCAGAGTACGTCATGATCTAAGAAAGAATATTTAACAGTCTCTCCCATTGCAATTTTCTAGGGATTTTATACACAGTAATGGAAGAAAGTTTCACAATGCTGTAACTGGTTAAGTCATCCTATTTGCCACCAGGACACAAGGAACTGTCACCTCTTTTAACCTTTGCATTACAAGACATTCTTGAAGAATGGGCACAAACTTAAGTAATCCAACTCTAAACAGAAGCTGACATCTCATTCCCACATGTTCTTACCTGAACAAACTTGGATTCCTCTGGACTCTGAGCATTATCAGAGACCAGACACACCAGCAATAGATGGTAAGCAACAAGTCAGGCTAATCTGCAACAACCGACATCTACCACAGATCACCACCCACTGTACTTGCCCATGGTCCCAAAAGCACCCCACACAGCCAGACTGCAGGTATGTGAGAAACAGTATTGCTGCTCTGAAAGGGCAAGACAGGTTGGCCAACAAAAAAACAAACAAGCTATCCCATATACTTAATGACATCTCATCAAGGTTACATCTGATAAAACAAGGGAAACCAAAACACCCATGGAAGAGGAGCTGGAATAGCTTATGGGGCACCACTCCATAGAAAGCAAACATTATATCCAAATAAAATGGCAGAGGAGGTAAGGACAGAGCAGATTCTCCACCACTGGAATGTGGTCATGACATTAAAACAATCAGTTATTCTAAGAGAACTTTAAGGTAAAATATTAAAATTCAGATAATTCTTAAGCCATTAAAAAAAATACAAATTCTGCTTTTTAGAACCAGATTAACTGATTTTTAAGAGTCAGTCTTACTGGAACCTCTAAATATTTGAAATTCCCAATGTCTTTTGTTCAGGTCCTCTGCTCTTCCTTGGCTTTTCCTTTATAACCCAATACCTGGCTCTGTAACCATGCCACACGCATGCCTGCCCCAATATTATTAACATCTTATTAGGCTGAGAGAGAAAATGCATGAAGAAGTAAGTATTAAGTGACTCTCAGAGTTTGTAAATTAATCACCATTGTGCATGCCCTTGGATCAGCCTGCCAGAGGCATTAATCATCTAATCTTTGCCTTTCACTCCAGAGCTTTCAATGTTTGCTCTCAGAATTTGGCTCAGCAGCCTAGTGTGACATTTTCCCTGGGGGTGGTGGTAGCAGGAGAAGTATGAAAAGAAGAGGTAGCAGGAGGGATTTCCACATTTTTGGGATGAAGAGTTGGGGAACTCAGCTGTGGTCCAAAGAAAGAGCTAAAAGCCTTTGGGCTCATATTTCACTGGCAGCAGGACTGAAAGAAAAGGGCATATCTGAAAGCAAGGGTGGTAGGTCTAATTTTAGGCAGTCAGACTCAAGGTGTGAATGCTTGGGCAAAGCCCTCATAACTGGCCCAGAGGTCCCAACATCCACCAGAAGCTGGGCAATTTGTATCAAGAAGAAATCCTAAGTGTTTGGTTTACTGCATGAAAAACATGAGTGGCTGAGTTATGTTCCACCATAGGCAAATTTCCCGCAGTTGTTCTGGACTCAATCAAGCTGCCAAAGCTACCCCAGGCAGGCCATCTGAAGTCTCAATTTACAGAAACCCCAAGAGATTGACACAATTAGGACTGAACTTGCTCTGGATTTACTAGTGATTTATGCAGTGTAAAAGCACGTGGCAAAAGGCCAAACTTTGTCACTTCTACCTGTGGGCTGGGACACTTGCCTCCTCCAGCAAGTACTGAGAGACATATTCTAGAGTAGGTCCCTGGCAATACGCTGTGTTTCCCAGTGAGTCTTCCATGGAGAATATTTAAAGTAGATCAGGAAGTGAGGAAAAGAAAGCAAATGGAATCAGGAATTAGTCACAAAATCCCTCTGACTGTGTAATGTACTGTACTGCCTGTACTCTCAGGCTTCATCAAACCATCCTCGGAGTGTGAACATGCAAGAACTCCTTGTGGCTGCCTTAACAAGAGAGCTCCCTATCCTGATTCTGCCATCACCTAATCCTGGTTTCTCCTCCCTTCTGGTACCCTGCAGTGCAGCAGTAGCACTTACCTACACATAGAGTAATACATAAAAACACTGAATACTGACTCAGCAGCTGGAAATGGAGAAACAGCCCCATGCTCTCTATGGCCCACTAGCAAGTAGTCTGCCCATCTCTGCTCAAGAGTTTTGCCTGGGTTTACATCCTACAGTCAAAGTGGAGGGACCTTCTTGCATCTCCAGGGGAATGTTACCCCACTACTTACAGCAAGCTAGAACTTCTCTTTTATGCTCAATGGGCACTGTCATGTTGGTGTTAAAGAATATCATTCTTAGACATTGTGTATTCTGCTCTCAAAATCAATGGGAACTCTGAATACTCAATACAGATGGGCCTGCATCTTGCCAAGAATAACCAGAAGGTAAAAGAGCAAGTTAACAGTGGTGACACTGAAGGGGAAAAAGAAAGGGACTGTGCTCAAAGCGTTTGCAGGAAGAGACAGATCTGAGCTGAAGACTGCTTCATACAAGCCTGCAGAGATACCAAGTGTATCATTCCTTGTCAGAAGAGGTTGGGGAATATTCCTAAACACAGATATTTTGGGGGAACATTTAGTAACCTGCTTATTGGAAGTAGATTGCTTGTGCTGGGTTATGGGAGTGGCTGTTCAAGATCACAGTCTACCCTGTCACAAAGATAGCAGGTGTGAGTGAGAGGCATATCCCTGGCATAAATCTCCTGGCAAATCTCAAGGTACAACAAATGGTAATATTTACTGGAAGCTTTAGTGTATGCAAATTTTGGGGAAAAAAGATTTGACAAAGTCAGCTGTGTATTCCAGCTGCTTGTCTTGCCTGATCTGCTGGAGCATTCAATTAATGTACATTACATTCAAAACATTAACACAAAAGTCTTGTTGCTTACCTGTTGGATTTGAATAGTTGATTGCTGGAAAAAGAAATAGAAAAACAAGTAAAAACAAAAGCACAAATCATAATCAAAGTCTGAAAATAAAACAAACCCATCAAGAAAGATCACAAATGCACAAGTCTCCTGGCAGCATCCCCATGAGAAAGCAATGCTTGGTGCCTGTTTTGGTGATGGAAAAAGATACGGACACTCTGATCCAAGCAGCAAGAGATCTTAAGAAAACCCTACCTAAGAGGTAAACCTGGAATCATAGGAAAACCCTTCTGGCAACACAAGTAGTTTCCTTCTGGGGTACTCAGTGGGATAGCACCCACTTAGATACCAAAGCTTGGTATCTGAGAGGGACATCAAAGCAGTTTGATGCACTGTGGATTCTGGGGACACTGGACACACTGTCAATCCATGGGGCAAGCAAACCTAACGGGAGAAGATCTGTACTTTCTGCTGAAATAGAGGGCACAAACTCCTGTTGGGGAGTAAAGGAATCATAGATTTGTGGGAATAGAGAGAGCTGTGAGCTGTTGGATGATGGTAAGAGAAGTATGGTCCATGTATACCAATGAGATAATCTGGGATTCAAGGTATTGGACAGAGCTACAGATTTAGGAGTGGCTAATTAGGATAGGAATCATGCATTCAGTTTCCTGAAATTCTCTTACTTTCATGGGTCTGTGGCTAATATACAGCATCCAGTGGCTATCTTGTATTATAAACCACTGTACCACAGGGAGCTGCAGCATGGCCTGACTGGGGTTTTGGGGATCTCCTGCCCACAGGGTGCAGAGTGTGAGTTAGAGCTGCTGAGTGAAGGACGAGTGGAGACTGACCTTTAGAGATCTCTAGTGCTCTGCATTGATGGCAGCATCCAAAATACAGTCGAACGTGATAGCACTGTGCCATCAGAACTCCTCAGAGCACAGAGACCCACCCAAGGGTCACAGAAGAACACCTCTCTGCATGCCCACATCCCCAGGCCTGAGGCTCAGACCTGCTCTCGTAGGCAGGACTGAGGAGGAGACACCTACGTTCCATGTACCGGATGACGCGGGCAGACATATCTCCAGCCCCAAAGCTGGTGATGGGCGTCAGACGAACTTCATAGCTCTGAGGCACTTTCAGGTTGGGTAAGATGTGCTCCAGCAACAGGCCTTTCTCCATTTGCTTCACAGGAATGAAGGTTTGGATGGTATTTCTCTGAGACAGCTGCACAGAAAAAGAACCCATAGTGTTATGAAAATCCTGAAACTGAAAACCTGGGAATCGTATCCATCGTCTAACACCCTATTCCTCCTCTTTCTATACAGATCTACACCCAGGTGCTCCATGAGATCTTCATGCAGTATTGGTTTGAAAATTGCCATCCCTGGTACAGAACAGTGATCAAAAGCCTGAGTTCTCCCTGAAGGGAAATCTTGGTGTCCTCCAATGGAGGGACTGTAGGGACAATTTGAACTACAGGTCCTAAAGCAACTTTGCGTCAGAAGCAGTGGTTTCAGGAGGGAGAAAATGAGCCCAATTCACCCCTGTTAGTACACTCAGGCCCTGTGCAAACATATCATGGCATTGCACCAAGATATCCTTCAATTCACAATCACTGCTGCGGAATTCATTCATTTGCTGCCTGTGCAATGTGGCACTTCATTTGGTGTCTCACTACTACCAAGCAATCTACTACCATACTTCCTCAGAAACCTTCCATAGGGTCCATCCTTGGACTGCCTCCACAGACCAGACAAGGGGTCTGTTTCAAGTTGATGGTTCTTTGGGATCACTCACAGGCTCCCTCTTCTCTGATTCCCATTGGAAGGGGCTGAATTATGTTAGCTGAACCATACCATCTAAACACTGCTCAGTTTGCTATGGCAGCAGGAAAGTTTCAAGAAAACAATAGGGAAAATATTGTTATCAAAATCACCACCACTAAAAATGATGAATTAAATGTCAGTGAAACTTCCCTGCCATGGTCATGCTTGCTTGGCTGGGAAAGAGTAAGAACGAGGATTGCATTGTGAAGATACAATTTTCCTGCCTGTTGCTGTGCAGTGCCTGGATCCTTGTGGCAAGATACGTTACTGGGGATGCTGGTGCTGGCAAAAAGACCATTGACAGGACTTTCGATGGTCCAGTGTTAACTAAGCTTTCCCCTGCCTCTGATACATTCTCTGGGCTGACGTTTTCACTGCAAAGGCAGTCCTCCTGCCAGGCAGTCTCAGTGTTCATCATTAACTCTGAAGTTACAGGATTACTGGAATTGGGATGCATGGAGGAAGGTTTACAGCAAATCTGTGGGGCAAGAAGATGGAGTGAGGGCACAGCAGAAGCGAAGGCCACTATCAAAGCAGGACAGGGGGCAATGCTGATGTGGTGCTTAGTAAAAACAAGTACAAGCTGCCTATCTCCAACTCTCACGTATGTAACTCTTAAGTTCAAACTCAGAAGAAATGGCTGCCACTGTAGAGCTTTCTGTGCCAAAGCCCCATTCATTCCCAACACAGTCAGGACCCGCTGACCCACCTCCTTGATCTGCCCACAGTGTGGACGCTGGTCCCAAATGAAGGGGCAGGGACAGGTCCTTGGGAACCTGTGGTTGCATGTGGTTCTCACAGTGAAAAATAATTCTGCACCTGCCTTACAGATTGCACCTAAAGGAGACCTTGTACCTGCACACATCAGGGTGTAAGTTGCTTGAGGAACTACTTGCTGCACTCCCCTGGAAAGATGGAGCAGAGAGCTGGGAGCTATTCTGGTGCCTTCCCCCAGCTTGATGCTGCCCTATAAGGCACCTGGGGGCAGTCGTAGTGGGCAGGACCAGGGCAGTGGTTCCCAGAGGCATCTGGATGCTGCCAGGATTGGTTCATATCAACAACTCCCTACCTGTACTCATGCCAGCTGGGTTCTGACCCAGCTGGCATTCCTACTGCTCAGCCCTCCCATCTGCCAGCCCTCCACACCATTGCTCTGGCCAAGGAGTGGCACAGCGGGCTCCCAGGGGCAGGGACTTAAGCTAGGCTCATTAGCACCAGACCCCCAATTATCTGGGAGAAGAGGAGCAGGCAGAAGCATGGGACTTCTTGAGGAGCAGAGTGTGACTGGGAGGGCTGGCAGCAGCTTCTCCCCAGAGGCTGCCATTTGCTGGGATGTTAGGAAGGCAGCCAGCAAATAGGAGGAGGTCAGGAGCCATTTCCCTTGTCTAGACATAACCTTTAGAAGAGAAGCAAAATGGAGAGTCAGAGAGAAGCTTGAGGGTGAGATTCAGACAGTGCAAATTCCACCTCAGCTGGGAGTTAGGTAGAATTTGGGTATCTAAAGCTTCTGGGAGCAAGGTCAAATCACATACTCTCCCACATCATCTAATCCAGGACAAAAAGAGAAATCAACCTCCAGTCTGGACTGCAAAGCTCTGGATCCTCTAGTTGAGTCTATCCTCAGGGACTTATGTAACCAAATAAATAACTGGCTGCCACTCAGGTTTGGCTGCAAAACAGAAATAATTAAAGGCACATATGCTTCCTATGGATTGCAACCTCACTGCTTTCTAGGAGAGACCAGGATCACTAGGTAATGGGAAAGGCACAGTAAAGGCTCAGCATGTATCTGCTCCTGGTGCTCAGAGGTAAAGTTTTAAGAGGTCTTTTCCCTTTACCAAATATTTTGTAGCAATATCTTCTCCCAACCTATGTCCTGTCTCTATCCAATATGCAACTTAGACTGACACGGAAACTGGCTGCCAGCAAGACTGCCCTCTGCACATCTTTACTACAGTCTCTACAGTCCTGGCATCACAACAGAACTGGCTCTGGATGTCTTTGGAAAGACTGGCTTCTCTGTGAAAAGCAGCACAGGCCCTGAGCTAGCTGCAGCTGTCAGTAGAAAGAGCCAGGTGTGCTGCCAGCACAGTTTAAAGGGCGTGAAATTAGTGCAAGGAAGAAAAGGGGGAAGCTCCAGCCAGCTTCTTGGTGTGTGTATGTGGAGCAGGTGCTGGCTTGCAGTCACTAGCACAGGTCCAGCAGACAGAGACATGAAGGCCAAAGTCTGCCTCTGCATCCCCCTCCTTAAACAAGCTTTGTGTCGCTGATTGCCAGCAGCATGTCTGTGCACAGCTGCATGCACCAGTCCAGTAGGAGCCCATTTTTCAGTCCGCTTCAATTGCTAGCTGTTTCCCTTTCTCCTGCTCCATGTGTTCTCATGTTATCATGGTATCTTCGTCCTTCCACCCTCTTCTCAGCATCTCTCCTCCAGATGACACTGACCCCATGTTCCAGTTTAATAGTGCTGCAGTGCAGTTAATAAAGCAGAGGCTGGCACAGAGGACAAGGAAACACCAGCCACCTTATTAGAGCTGCTGAAGCCTCAGTGGAGGAGCTCATGCTACAAGCTCATTCATCACCAGGCTCAGGAAGTGGCTCAGGGGCCAGAACAAGACCACTGCACAAAGCCTCTGCCTTTACCTCCTTCTATTCCAAATAATCTAAGGAAGGGGATGGGAAAGGAAAAAACTCAAACAAATCCACAGTTCCTATCAGCTGGCTGTGAATATTATACAGGCTGCAGAGGTGAGAATGTTCTTGTAGAATAGGTTTTCTAGAAACACCTTACAAAGGGCAAAGTCAGCCCCATGTTGTTTGTGTGCATTCACATGCATGTGTATGCAACCTGCCCTTTTCCCTGTCCCTGTCCCTGTCCCTGTCCCTGTCCCTGTCCCTGTCACTGTAAGCAGTATTAGCAATCAGGGGAGAACTCACTCACATGCACTCACCCACCAAACCTCTGGGAGCTGCAAACCAGGGCTGCCCTTCCTCATTCCTCACCATCATCTACCCTGTTGGTGGGCACTGTCTGCCCTTTCCCTGTCATGTCATTTGAGCCAGCTTGTGATGCTTGCAGAGTGCTTGTGCCACTGTAGCCAGCCGAGCTGGCCCATGGACCAGGAACACACACCAAGAGTCTCAGAGACAAAAGCAGGATGCCACAGTACCCCTGCCCCAGCTGGGGCATTGTCATAGCAGAGAGCCCAAGGTATGACACTGCCACACATACATTTTCTATTTATATAGGCTATTAAAGGAGAAAAACAGGATGATGTTTTCAGACTCAGTGATGTTTATGCCGGATATGTACAGGCTAGAAGCCTTAATAAAGCTGAAGGATATTAATAAACACATCTGTCAAGAATTACTGTTGTGGTTCTTCTCTACACCACCAGCCTTCCTGTGCTGAGACTGGTGTGGCTTGTGAAGCCATGTACATGGTCACACAACTGCATATTAATGCTTGTTTGAAAGAAGAAATTAGAAAAAAACTGTTTCATCACCAAGCCCCAAGGTATTTCTAACAAACAACAGCTAGAAAAATGAACATTAAAATCATGTAGATCACCCAGCAAGCTGATTGGAGCAAAGGAACTGTTTTACAGGCATCCAGCTTTCCATCATTACAATTCACTTCTGATTCTCTCTCTTTACTTGTCACACTTCTTCAGCAACTTCTCAGCTCAGGGCACAAGCACTAGCTCTGCTTTCCAATATCTCCGTTCAAATCCTTTCCATACATGCTCATTCTTTCCCTCTTTTTTCTCAGCCTCATTCAAATCCCTCTGGCTGTTCCTTCCTGCAGCACAAAAGAGACGGGGATGGCTGCCTACATTCCCACTCTGACCTCACTAACTGTAGATATGGGCTGTGAGGACAGCTCCCAGCTCCACTTGCAGCCTCTCCATCCTCTCTGAAGGCAGAGAAGGCAGCAGATAAAGGCAGGCTGATGTGGTACAGAAGCTTTGCAAGCAGGCTCCATCCCTCTGGCGGGCTCTTCCTTGCTCCCTGTGCAGCTCTGCGCACCAGACAAATGCTGTCTCTGGCATGTGTGCAGGTGAGGTGTCCTAAGCTCCTCCATCCTCCCCCTCCTCTCTCATCTGTGAATGTCAGGACTCTCTGGAGAGCAGACAACCACCGGACTAGGTGCTGTGGAGAGCTTGGTGGTGCAGGAAGCACAGGTATCTCAAAAAGGTCTGAAAAGAAGCATGGGGCAATAATCTGGACAAAATTATCTTCAACTGCCTGTGCAGCTGGTGGGCTGCACTCTTCAAACAACCAGCAGTCAAGGTGGTCTTCAAAGCTCAGTGCTAAGCTGCCCAGTTTCTCAGCACGCATAGACATCCCTTTTTAGCAAGGGCCAGGAGAAGGTGAGAATAGCAGAAGGGCACTTCTGACAGGCAATGCCACTCAGGGTGTGACAGAGCCTCCCATTTGTACCATTTCAGCCTGTTTGCATAGAGTCTTGGCTTCATTACATAGCTTTGTCCCAGAGGGCTGCAGACACCATCTTACCAGATTTCCCCAGTGGCTTCGACTATGATGACCTCATCCAAAATAAGTCCAGCTAAGATATAACTGCTCCCTTCCTAAGGGAGTGTTTCTTACAAAGAGCAGAAACAATCACACCACTGGCCTCACCTCACCATGATGGAACTGGCAGTGTCTATGGCCTTAAACTGGTGACAGCCAGGAAAGATATTCCCAAGGTACTGGAGGGGGCTGAGCTTGTTTATGGCACCGGTAACAGCTCCTGGGATGAACATGGGGCTCTGCAATGCCAAAACTCCTGCTACTTCATCAGACATTCCCTGTTCTCAATTCCTGCCCCGACTGTGCCTCCAAAGCCACAGGATATGTGGCAGAGAGACAACCTCAAAGAGTCTAGAAGCCGTGGACTTCTTAAAGTTAAAAAAAAAGAACTTTTAGTACAGAATTTATGTGTGTTGGAGTTTATAGTACCAAAGATTGAAAAAAAAATATCCAGTTCTCCATTGCTGGAGAATGAGAGCTCAGCATCAAAGTTCCACAGGTAAGAAGGAATTTATTGGGAAAGAGGAATGAAACATGCTCAGAAACAGGGTCAGGAAAGAGGTGGGGATAGGAAATTTTAGGGAACTCTCTTGAATATGAGGCTCCAATATGTTCCATACTGCTGGAAGAATATGCCATAAATCTGGCCCTTCCTTTCCCCTTTTTCCTATTCACTCTGACACACAGCAGTGGATTGAGACTGTGATCCTTGATGTCATCTTGGCACCACAGAGCAGAGCAGAGCAGAGGAAGATGTCTTTGACATTCCTTTTGAACACCATGAATTGTATACTTGATCTCTCTATTTTGGCAGAGGGATAAACCCCCTTTGCTCACAGAGTTCAGAGAAGGGCAAAACATGGCTACAATCTAGGACACAGCAGGGGACGTACACTCCTGGCTGACAGGGTCCAGTCCCCTGTCACCAGAGGGGCTGCCTCTGCATATTAATTATGTATGTATCACATCTTATCTTAAAAGTGTTCCTTTTAGGCCTGCTCCTCCCCCTGGACATCTGTTCCAGAGCCTGACTGCCTTAATGTTCTCATTTCCAGACTAAATTTATTCACATGTAGCTTGCACCCAGTTATCTTGTACCAGTAGTGTCCTTTAGCTTCAGTGGCTCTTTTCCCTCACTGCTGCTTGACCCCCTGATGATTTACAGACAGTAATTTCATCACCTCTCAGCCTTTGCTTTGCTGGGATGAGCAGGCTAAGCACTCTGTGACTGCTCTTGTAACACAGTCTCTCACTTTCCAGGATTGACTCTACAATGTTTTTCTGCATGATGATCTCACTTGCTGGAGTTCAGTGCCTTGGCCTCCATATAGGATGCATCATCTAGGAGTACATTGGCCCCTTCTCACGCCTGCATCTTTTCAGCAGCTCCTTGAAGTCAACTCACTTGCTCACTGCGTTCATCTTCCAAAGATGAGCTCCCAGCCTGCAGCACCTGTCTTTGAACTACTGCATTTCATCCCACCAGAACCACTCTCAAATCGTGTTCTGTCTTTCAGATCTTGCTTCCAATCCTTCCTAATCCTTCACCGAGGTGGCATTGTCTCCCATCCTGGTGTCAGCTGCACAAAATTTCAAGAGCACAATCCTAATAAGGGATTCTGAACTCTGGCTCGTATCAGCTGCAGAGAAGATGCCTGCCTACTCTGGAAAAACTATTTGGGTAAATTTTGAGTAGTGAAGAAATTTGCTTTGGATATGAAGATAGTAATTGTGATGCTTCTTTATAATCTCTCATCAAACTTTCTCTGCCTTTCACATTGAATTAAAATATTTTCTTTGGCTAGTACTTAGTCACCATCTTGGATGGAAATTATGTCAAACATTAACCTCATAAATTAAAGGGTTAAGGTAAGTTTAAAGTTGGATTTATTTCATTTTCCTTGCTTGATAACCATTACTCCTAACAGGTTTCCAGAACAACTAATCACATTGCAAGCACAAAGCTGGCATTTCCCAGACAAGCACATTGGTGAACTGAAATTCATGCCTATGTTTTTAATCAGGCAAGCACACAGGCTAAGATCCTGGGATTAAGCAAGGATGGATGCCCAAACCAAATCCATTATTCAGTCTAAATGAGGAGTCCTGGAAGCTTTTTGTACTGAACTGTCCTTTATCATGAGGCTGATATATTCCCAACTCCAGTTTGTGGCTGATATATTCCCAACTCCAGAGAGAGAAGCAACTGCAACCTTCAGTGGCTTCTGAGGACAGCTGGAGCCATCAAGGCTGGGAGTCAGTCTCTCTCTCTTTCTCCTGCACAGGCAATCAGCTGCCCATCCTCATTAGATGCCAAGAGCAGCAGTTTATGGCTTCCTAGAGAAGCCAAATTGGTGCTGTCATGAATTACTGTAAGTGCTTGTTCCACACTCTTCCATAATGTCTTTCATTAGGATCTGATCAGAAAGCAATATGTATTTTATTAGCGTATGTTCCCTGGTCTAAGGAAGAACAGACCTAGCCTTGACTCTGTCAGAGAGGCAGTCAAGCACAAGCCTTAACTGAGCCTCTCTTCTACTGCCTCACAGCCTTATTTTCAACCCTGAGGGCACATGCAGTCCTTCTGTTTCAGACTGGAAACTCTCTACTCTTATTGCAAGTTCCTACCCTGTACTGACTCTTGACTGTGCACAGCAGAACCTGAAATCACCTCTCTGTCTATTGTATGGGCATGAGCTGGGTAAGAGACAGTATCTCTCATGTTCCTCCACATCTCCCTCTTGAAGAGAGCAATGGTTCCAGACTCTTTTGAGCCTCACATCTGAAAATCAGCACTGCTCAGTGCCTTACTGGATCCAGCTTTATACCCACCCTTACATCAGTAAGCACAGTCTCCTCTTCTACAAATTTCCTTGCACTGGACATACTGGCTGCTTGCAGCCAGAACCATGCACGTGTCTATGCACTGTGCTGTCAACACTTCTGGCTCCAAGAAAAAAAATGTAATTTGGCTCTGCACAGCTCAAATCTGCCCAGCTGCAGTTAGGTTGAGCTCTGAGCTGCTTTGCCTATAATATGGGTGTAACTTCCAAGCAGAACATGCTCCACGAACAGAAGCATAATTTCTTTGGTTCTCTCCACACCCTGGCAGAGCCCTCTGTTAGGGCACCTTCACCCTTGAAAACAACTAATAAAGGATTGGGCTGATGCTTCCCGGAGCAGGAATAGCCTTTTTTGTGCTTCTAAACTTTCCGGTCTGGTACCTGTAATGAAGGTTTGTAGGTAAGTATCATTCGTAGGTATCATTCTTTATAGACAGCCTCTAGGCTGTCTATAAAGAAGAGGCAGAGGCAGCACAGGATATGCAGGGAGACCCATAAAGCCCTTTATATTGCTCCATGCTGCCCGCTTCATTTCTGTATGATAAACAGCTAAACCATCCATCTAGTGCCTACTCCTTCCATTTGTGACTAGCTATGGGAGAGACTACATCTCTCTTCCAAACCCCTTCCCTTCACAAAGTCTTATCTCCAATGTGTTCTAGGAAGTGAGAGCCAGGGGAAAAAAGAAACAAAAACATGAACAAAACCGAAAAAAAGGAAACAGAAGCTAAAGAAAAAGGAGGTAGAAATAGGAAGGGGAGTAGGAAAGGGCACAAAGGTCCACAAAGAAAAGATGGTGAAGCAGTAGGACTGACCACTGAAAATAACAGATGGGCAGAGTAAACAGGGGGAAGCCACATCACAACCTATCAACAGGGACTTTGAGAAAGACTCAATAATAGGATGTACCCCTTGAACCACCAAAGGAGTGTGGATAAGAGATGCACAAAAAGGACTGACTTGGATACCTGGCAAGCATTTTTCATTCTCTACTTAGCTTTGAAAATGCAAGACAAGAGCCTGCTGGATATGAACAAGCACATTGGTGTGGAAACAACATCTGTGTCCTGCAAAGCTGCTATGAGGGGTCTATTGGTTTGGGGAATCTGATTATATCTTCTCTCACATTTTTCTTGCCCAAAATGAACACTGAACAGTGGTGTTAGCAGCTAGAAAGACATGAGATGTTCCTTCTAGATGTGTTTTAAGTTCCTATGAGCCTTTCCAACAAGATTATTTGAATTGCTCTTCTCAGTCACTGTAACTGTTCTGAACACAGATAAAACTGGGACATGTGCTGGAAATATTCCCTTGTAGTAGGAAAGCTAAACAATATCCTGCTTTCCCCTCTTGCCCAGTTAAGTACTTGAATGGCATTAGGAGCAATCCTTCGAAAAGTTAATGTTAAGACAAAATCTCTCTCATGCACCTTGTAACACTGTCAGCTACCCTGTTTTGGGCAGATTACCTTACACTTTGGATCTGGGTGAGACAGGGAATTTTTTCAATAGAAGCCCTCACAATGCTGTGCTTTGTGTGGATAGCTAGTATGAACTTGATAACACAACAGTGTTTTGGCTACACAGCACCAGTGCTGTGTTTTCCCCACAGCACCAGTGCTGTTTCTCCAACACTCTCCCCTCACCAGTAGGCTGGGGGTGGGCAAGATCTTGGGAGGAGATGTCATATCCAGGACTGCTGATTCAAATTGACCAAAGGGATATGAAAGTATGACTGTGACATTTGTCTTCCAGAGCAACTGCTACATGTACTGAAGACCTGCTTCCCACAAAGTGACTGGACATTGCTTGCTGATGGGAAGTAGAGAATAAATTGTTCTCCTTTGCTTCTGCACATGGTCTTAGATATTGGTTATTAAACTGACTTTATCTTGAGCCATGTGGTTTTTTCAACCTTATTTTCTCTCCCCCTGTCCTGCTGAGGAGGGGAGAATGACAGAGCAGTTTGGTGGGCAACTGGCATCCAGCCAAGGTCAACCAACTACACTTCACTT
The DNA here is from genome assembly GCF_048771995.1 of Taeniopygia guttata. NCBI lineage: Eukaryota > Metazoa > Chordata > Aves > Passeriformes > Estrildidae > Taeniopygia > Taeniopygia guttata. The sequence goes on from NC_133027.1 coordinate 85,559,408, forward strand.
ACTTTCGATAATCACAGAACAGAAATTATACCTTAAGACTGAAACACAACTAATCTGCCACTGTTCATATTACTAATTTTCCCAACTAACTGATTACAAATGACCTGTGGACTAGGGAAAACCAGCTCAGGAAAACCATGTATCATACTGAAGAGCAATTTGTGAATGCAAAAGGACAGAATTAATCAAACTAATTCAGTAGTTAAGCATCATTTGCTAAGATCTCATGGGCAAAGGGAAGAAGTCCCAGTTGTGGCATTGGAAACTGTTAGACTACCAAAGGGGGAAACCTTATCCCATGGCTACCAGTCATTTCCACTGAAATTACACCTGATCCATCAGTGCTGGTCAGGCCTGTGCCAAGCTGTCCTGGCCACCCTTGTAGAAAACATTCTGATCCTCTGGCTGACAGAGCCAACAGCAGCCATGGCCAGGCAGACAACTCCACCTGCAGTGGGTAATGGCCAGGGAAAAACTCCCTTCCTTTGTGCTGGTGGAGGCTCTGCTGTTGTTGACTTAGCCAACACAGAGTACAAACATGAAACATGGAAAAAGCTCTTTGTTTCCACCCCCACCAAACATTCAGCTATCCTGGGATCTTCCCTTATAACAGAGGTGGAGAAGACCTTGTTCTAGCAGCGTCTTCTGTGACAGATTGCTAGGGATGAAAAGAGATATGGCTCAATGTGCTATCATCTACAGTGACTGATGGTGTGTCCCATTTCCAAGCAGCAGAGAGCACAGCTGATCCTGCTGTCTTCACTCCCACACGCCTGTGGCAAAGTCACTGCTTCACTTCCAGGTCCCGCACAGCAATCTTATTAAGCTTCAAGGACTGCTTGTCCACCATTTATTATTGATCAGCAATCTCTCCTTCCACTGGCATGTAGCTGACACTCAGTCCCAAACCCCTCCTCCTCTGCAGCCTAGAAAGGCAGTGCCTCCTCTCCCCTTTCTTGCTTTTCTTGTCTTTCCATCATGATGGCTGTTCAAACCATCCACCAAGCACAGTTCTCACTGGCACTGGCTTATTTCTGCATCCTTTTACACCTCTTCCTAAGGGACGAATCCTGCCCAGCATCACGTAGGCCACTAGCACAACTGAATGCAATTGTCTTGAGAGCATAGATATAATCTGCCTATTCTCACTGCCTGAACAAAAGTTGAAATAAAAAAACCCAGCATCAGTAGGGAGATAGGATAGTTAAAGCTAAAAAAAAAAAAACCCCAAAAACAACCATTTCCCACTACAGAGGATGGTTCTGAAGGTAGATGGAATTGTGTTGATTTGACATCCCATATGGCAGCAGCCTGTGATCAAACATCAAACTGGCAGACAAGGTAGGCCAAAAAAGAAGAGAGGACTAGAGAAGCTTTCTGACAGATGTGACTTATAAGCCATCCTGTAACAGAAAGACCTTCTCAATAAGCAGACCTGCTTTGAGATTCAGTGCTGGGCAAACACTGTGAAGCCAGGTGACTAGAGTCCCCAGACCTAACACCAGTGAAAGAGGACCAGCAGAGACTGTATCAAGTGCAATGATGAACAGTAAAGGGGTGTGGTTTGTCACACCCCATGAGTATTTCAGTCTGTGCAGCATCTCATATGCAGCCAAGGCCACCATGTGCTGCTTCAGGAAAAGCCACGCTCCCTTCCGGTTGCAGCCAGCTGTGACTGTGATGCTCTAGGTAAAGGGACTCACACATCCCTGTTCCATGTGCCCTGTCTGTGTCCTGCCCTGGACACCAAACTGTCCAATTAAGCACCCTGTCAGCTGGAGGATTTTTTGGTGGATGTGGCACCAGATTCCCTTTTTCCAGGTGACACCAGGCCAGTGCATCACAGAGCACATTTTATCCAGAGCAGGATGGATACCCCCCTAGCTCACAAGTTGCAACTCTTCTTTAAGCTTTTCATTTTCTAGTAGGAAAACTAGCATAGCCCTGACAGGTTTTTAGCTAAGTCCTAAACCAGACATCACCTCCTCAGCTCTTGCAGCATCCCCCAGATGAAAACCTCACTGCGATATTACTGTAGGAGTGCACAGGATGGGGCCAGTGGGCCACAGTGCACCATAGAGCCTTGGGATGAGGGCTATGGACCCAGCTTGGTCTGCAGAAGTTGCCATGGCAATGGCAGCATTGTGCTGTGGAGCCAGCAAAATGTCAGAGCCTTTGTAAAGCAAGTTTGGCCACCCTGAACTCTGCCTTGTGCAGAGCTGCCTCCTCACCAAGCCTTTGGTGTCCTATCCTTCTCCACCCCTTGCTCCAAGGTGCAGCCCCTGGGCAACCCCCAGCTGCTCGTTTTCCGATCTTTGCCTGAAGCCGTGGTTGCATGTGCAGAAGAAAAGGAATTTTGTTCACCTCCCAGGATACGTGCCTGGGCTGCTGCAAGAGCCACCACTGCTCAAGTACATCCCCTTTCTACAGTCACAGCCTTTTCTAATCTGGGACCCAAAGGCATTCTCAAGCAAACACTCACGGGAAAGTGTGGGTGGGTGCACTGCTGGTTCATCCTCCCTTTCGTGCAGTACCACCCCTGCTCAGAGCTCAGCAGGGAGAGACCTCCCTGCCCTCAGAGGGGTGGCAAGCTCCGGGAGCCGATGGAGCCTGCAGGCTTCAGTAGAGAGACACTGCCAGCTCAGAGGCAGAAATGAAGTGATACAGACCCACTGTCCCTGGGCCTCGGCATAAAACCTCTCCTGCTGTGTTGGGATGGCCATCAGTGGAGTCAACCTTCCGCTCTAATCACAGTCATTAAATTCCTGCCAACACCCCTGTCCTGTGTCTGTCCCAACAGCTCTGTTATCTGTCACCTCCCCACATGGTATGCAGGCTCCCCACTGCTGCAGCTCTCATTAATGCTGCTCTGGCTGGCTGATGAGGCAAGTGGCAGCCAGCTTCCAAGCCAAGATGAGTTTTTTAGACAGCAGGGAATGTTTATCCAACATGGAAGGGATGAACATACAAACAAAGAGAGACCATACAATCGGTCAGGCATTGCACAGGGCCAGTCTCATTAGACGGTCTCCGTGACAGGAATTAATCCCAAGTGACAACCTGGGGAGTTAATTTAGCAAATGGGTCTGGGGCCTGGCCCAGTGCAAATTTCAGGGATCTGTCTGGCATGTAGACTCAGCCTGCTCTGAGGAGGGGAAAGGCAGGAATATACAAAGCTGGCCTAGTTCTGGCCTGAGCCTGTGTATGAGAACGTACAGAGGAGAGAGCAGCCTCAGGTTGCCTTGAGGGGAACAATGAAGATTAAACTTTCCTACTGCACCAAAAGCTTCTCCTTCCTCTTTCTCTTGCAGCCTCAGGTCACAGATGGGTTCCAGCTCATTAAGTGCACAGTTATTCTGCCACTATCCCCCAAAACCATAACCACCGGCCCAGCTTAGATCTTTCTTCCGTGATGCAACCTGCTTGCAGTATTAGATGGCTTTTCATTTCTCTTTAATGTTAGAGCAGAGCCCTGGGACGGGTGTAAAATACACAGAGAGAAACAAGCAACCTAAAAGGCTTTTTATTTTTTAAGCAAAGATCTGGTTTGGGGAGGCTGCTTTGAATCCCCAAGCAATGAAAATCATTTTCAGTTTCGAATGCAGTACTTCAGAGCTTTTTCTACACTGCAAGAATACATGAAAAAAAAAAAAAATTGACCAAACAAGGAGCCCAAAAGCCTTGTGGCATCTGCCCACAACCAAACCACCCAAGGCTGTGACCTCATTGAGGTCACTGGCTAATGTGAAGTAAGGTAGTTGGCATTTGGATCCATTGTCTTGCAGTAAAAAAAGGAAAAACCTCCAAAGATGTCAGGACAGATGGCTGTGAGGCCCCCACTGTTCTTCATTGGGGATGTTTCCCCCTCTGAATTGTCACTCAGCAATGCCACTGCCTATGCCCACCTGAACGATACCCTCCAGGAAATTACAGCCTCTTTGCCAAGACATAGAGCAGAGGCTTCACAAGAAGCTTGCTCCAAGTTGGTATCATATGCACTTTCCTGGGTCAGTGGCTCCAAGCTGTCAAGGCTGGTTTTAATCATAAGTTAATTCTTATTCGACTGGAACCGGTGTGTCTGTTGTGCCACTCAGCCTGCTCTGCAGCACTGAGAACAATCAGCTGTGGTGGAAATGCCTCTGCCCATCTTGCTGGGAGCCCCCACACATTGCTTAGGAAACCAAATTCCTCCAGACTGCTTGCAATGCCCCCAGTAATGTCCTAGGAAGCTTCTGAACAGGAAGAATTGGAGGAGGAATGGTGCCAGCCAATTAATAAGCAGCACTCTGACTCTCACCCAGCCCCATTTTCAGCAGCTGCAGCAAGCAAATTTAATTCAAGAATTCCCAGGTGCCTTGCAAAGCATCCTGCTACCTGGGGATCTTCATATTACATATGCCAAGAGCTCCTTGAGCAAACCAGGGAGTGTGAAATGAAAACCTGCAAACTAAATTGCAACCACTGGGCATTCCAGGTGGCTGCCTTTTAGATTCCAGCTTAGCAAGAGTTAATTCTCCTCTTTTCATCCCCTCTTCCCCCTGACAGCCCCTCACCTACCCAAGACTGCAAGCTGCCACATTCATTCATCCTGAAGAGCCCCTGCCATGGCCACTGAGGTTGCAGAGCTGCCAGGACTGGGGGAGAAATTAGGCTGGCTGGCTGGGTAAGCTTTCCCCAGCTTGATGCTGGCAATGACCAGTTGTGTCTGGCCATGTGTAAGGCCTGTTTCACCTAAGGAGAATATTCTACTTCAATCCAAGCTCTCTAGGAGGATTTTTGTGCCACCACAGCTAGTGCCTAGAAAGCCAGCATGTCCAGGAGTGTGCACAGGCAAACAGCAGCTCCACACTCAGGCAGACAAATCCCCTTTCTTAAGAGCTCTCCAGTCAGTAACACTTTTAGGCTTTTGAGCTTTTCACTAATATTCACTAAGGCCACTATGTTTTGCAGTCCAACAATGGAACAGAAGGATGCACAGCTTAGTCCAGGGGCCCCAGCACAGAGAAGAAGGTGCAATAAAGCAGCAGAATCTGCAGGGCATGGGAGAGGGGATGGAGCCAGGGAAGGAGTGAAAGGTCAGAAGGTGTCATAGGCTGCTTGGAGCCAAGTGAGACGTCACAGTGAAAATACTGGGAAGGCAGCACATGAACAGAGGGAAACAGCAGGCTGGATGTGAGAGGGGATGTGTTCCTCTGGGACAAGGAAATTAAAAGGGCTCCATAAGACCTCAATATGGCTCATGGAGGTGGAGACCTCACCATGAAATGCAAGTGTTTTCATTGGAGAAAAGCCAGGAGGAGGCATTACCATGAAAACCTTTTCCAATGTGTCTTAGTTTCAGCCAGGGCAGGGCTCATTTTTTACAGCAGCATCACAACGAAGTGTTTCTTTCTTGTGCTCGATGGAAGTGGGAACAAACCTTCCCTCTCTCCTCCTCTCTCTGCTTTTCCTTATTCAGTCCCAGGCCACCATGATGACACCTGTAGCCATTTCTAAGAGCTTTCCCATACATATGACTGGGCTGCAGCAGGGCTGCAGTATCATGCTCCTCTAAAACACAACACTCAGTAGTCACAGCTACATTGTGATGCTGCAAAACAGTAACAGCAGTAACCAATGGGGTATGAACCAAACTGTGTGTGTGTGTTTAAATTTGTGTGTCACGCAGGTCCCTCCATATTGTAACTTAAAGCAGAAAAGTGATTTTCCCTTTTCTTGATCCCTTTTAGTAGGAGCTCAATGAAGGATAGAACCAAGATTACTTTTAGACACTGTACAAAAAAGAAAAAATCTCAATGTATTGGAGAAAGATAAAACCCACAGATTTGTTCATTGAGTTGCAGTGCTGATAATAGCAAAACTTGGCCCAGAGGGAAGATCTACTCTGACAAACTGCCTTCATTATTAGAGGCTCCCCCAGGTTCTGTATTATTATTAAGTACTGACAATGTGCTCCATACGGTGTGAGTAACAAACAAAGGCTGTCCCACCCCAGAGAGCTCACTATCAAATGGAGACATAAAACTGGAACCTACTGTGCAGAACTAGAGGAAAGAGTCACTTGAATCTTTTTAATTATTTTGTTTTCTATCTACAGTAAACAAAATTTTCCTTGCAAAATGCATTTGCTTCTCAGCCACCACTGAATGGCACGAAAAACCAATTTTACGTGTCCCCATTTTTCAAAAATGTTGAATGCAAGCGCTTTGCTGGGCATGGATGAAAGCACCTTGCAATCCTGCTAAGATAATGTTCTCTTTAAAAACATCAAACTCTTTTCCCTAACCTTCTCTAACCAGTGATGTCTTCAGATTTCACTCAGTTCTCTACCCCAGCCCCCAACCCCCAGTATGATTTTCTTTCAAACTCAGAGACCTTGAAACCCACTTCACTTTCCCTGCAGAGTTCATACAGTCCAAATAGCTTAGTTAGTGTGATAGGATGAAAGCCCTTCTGCAACACAAACAGACATTGACTTTTTCCTGCAGTTCCTGCCTGGAGAGCTCTTCAGCTTATTCCCTTTTTCCATATGAGTGAGGAGGATGGAATTCCAGTCGTTTGAATCTTTGGCCTACAAAATCTACGCCACCAACTAATGACTATAAGGCATTGTTACCACTAAAACCCCATGTAAAACACCGGGCATGAACAGCCCAGTGAGGGCTTTGAAAGACCTTGACTGTACTCAACCCCAGAGGTAAAAGTGAACACTGAGTTGTGCATTTGGCCTGTCTCTTCCATTCAGTGGGGAAAGTGCAAGAACATCAGGATCTGCCAATTTCATCACTTGCAGCTCTTAATCAGCAAGGAAACATTGATGTAATTGCCTCCTGAAAGGCCATGTGCTGGGGCTCCAGGAGACCTTACCTGCCGGACTTCCAGGCGGTACTTAAGGATGGGATCCACAGCATCAGGCTCCTTCTGGGTCCACTGCAAGACGTAAGAGTAATTCTTGGATTGCTTCTGGCTCAAGGTGGGGTTGGGAGTGTCATAGTAAAACTCTGGGCTATAGGCTTTTGCTGGAGGGGAAAAAAAGAATAAAGAGGGAGGAAAGTTAAAAAATGGGATCAAGTGGAACAAAAATTACAAAGAGATGTGGTGAGAGTAGAAGAGCTCCACTCACCCAGTTTATCGACCTGCCTCTAACAAAATGGACACCTTTACTTTGCGCAAATGTTCCTGTATTTTCTGTGAATCACTACTGCTTTCACAGCCTAAACTGTTGGGAGGATTAGCAGCCCTGCAACACCAGTGAGACATAACCAGCACCTGAGACAGTAGGAACAACTTCAGTTCTCTAACTGGAACCAGCTCTAATCTTTTCTCTCTTGTTTTGTAGTTTAGATTGAAGTAACAGCTCTAAACGGGCATTTCTCCTGTTTCATCTGCTGCTTTACAGAGACTCCTGCTAACAAACCCTGAGGAAAGATCATTTGGCCAGTAGGTCATAGGAAAAGTGTTATTTATCACACAGAGACCATGGCATTAAAAAGGAGACCTTTCTCCTTCTGCATCTCCCCTGCCTTGGCAACACAGTGCTCCAGTCTCTTTGTAACACAACAGTCAACTTGGCAGCAAAGAGGACACTGACCTCAGCCTGGGTAAAAGCAGTGGGAGCTTTGGCAGGGGTGGAGATGTCTTTTTCAAACCCACATCTCTCCTTAAAAACAAAGTGCAGCAGGAGAAGGGAAATACAGAAGGAAAAAACGTACTAGAGAAAACAAACAGTTCAGAGAAGAAGGGAATTAACTGTCATTTCCCCAGCAGTTTCTGTCCTGAATCACGACCAAACAGAATTTGAAGGCCCCTGCCATGCAGCCCAGCAGTTGGAGGACTAATGCACAGGGAGCACAGGCAACTTGAGGTCTTACCCACTACTAATTTTGTTCTATTTGAAATTATGATAATTTCACCTACTGAACTTCAATTTTTGGCAAGTCCTGTCCTAAGCCAGGCAGGAGTTGGACCTGAATGAAAGCTCAAGGGTTCAGGTCCAGTCTGAACCAACAGAGACCAGAAAGATGCCTGGCCAGCAAGGGATGCTGGAGAGCAGGATGTCTTCTGCACCTTTCCACTTGAATCACCAGCCCTGCCATTCTGTGTGGTTATAATTAGGCTTGACAGGATTCAATGTTTATTTTTTATGAACTCAAATGTATAATATTGATATTTATTTCCAAGTCCTTTTTCTCTTACTATTTTTATTGACTTGAATTTTAGCACAAGCAAGAAGTTCAGAAACACTTCAGAGACTAATTGCTGCTTATTCAACTTGTATTGACTATAGAAGTTAAGCTTTATAACGGATTTCAAAATAAAATCAGAACTCATGATAATCATCATCTTGCATTATATTAATTAATTATTAATTGAGTCCAAGATAGAATCTAGAAAAAACAAGCGCTTTTTGATAGAAATGCTGCATATCAAAAAACTTTCAGAACTTCCTTCTGGAAGCTTTTACTACTGCTGGAAAGTTTTGTCTTTTGCTTTCAGCTGATGGGAAGAGCTGAAGATTATCCCTGTCTCTCTTTCACCTTATGGCTAGTGAGGGAGCAGGTGATGAACAGTATGGGCTGCCCTGATAACTTCCTCAAGAAGAATGGGTTGGATGTTTCACTATCCTTCCAAAACATTCTGGAAAGCTAATCACTCATCCATAGAAGAAAATAATCCAGTCCTGGTCAGATACATGTACTGTATTTTCAGTGCACCTGAACAGCCCATAGTCAAAAATTAGTCACTTTCTGTTGTATAAGAATGTTTATGGTATTTTTTTCCACAGAGAAGAAGCAGAAAAAAAAAAAAAAAAAAAAAAAGAGACCATGCCACTTTCTCTGCTCAGATAGGAAGGCTGTGGTTGATGGGAATTAAAACTCCAGCAATCCTGAGTCCAAGTAGAGCAGTCAAGTCACAGGAATATTTTTCAGGTTGCTCTAGAGGCTCAGAAGGTCTAATTAATTTGTAACTGTCCAGGACACAGGCAGAGATGTCTGGTGTTGAACAGCTACAATCAGATATCAGTGTCTTGGAAAAGGAGAAGGGATGCAGGAAAAATAAAGGCTTGCTGCTTTCCTGATCAGTGCTCTCTAGGCATGAATCCTACTTTCTGCTGAGGGGATCTTATCTCAGGCACAGCATGGCACACCAGGTGCCAATATATATTTGTTGCTGCCACCAGCAAGAAATTCTGGGGAGCATTCCCAGGCTTGACAGGGATGCAGTTTTCTGTGATGGCTCATAGAGGGATATGGCTTGCTATCACTTAATGATGTGAGAGTTACAAGCATATGAAAAGGGTAGAGAGGGTAGAGAGGGCCAAAGCTTTCAAGCAAAATTCACTGCAAGACAGAAGCCAGGAGATCTCAAGGGGTGAGACAAGGTCTTGAAAAGGGACCCAAACAGTAGAAGTAGTTTGGGTTCCCCCATTTCTGTAAGCATCCTGGAGTTACAGCAAACTTGAACTTTCCCAAAATGTAGGAAAGGCCTGCTTCAAAATCAGGTCTCTCTGGATGTTACTCATTCTCATTTTTTAAAATCCAGGCTTGAAAAGTATTACAAATTGGCCCTAGACTCAAACCTGAGTATTTGGACTGAAATTATTGCTTATTAAGGCAACTTCATGGGAGAGCTTTTCTTGAAAATTGTGCCCAAGTCAGTTCTGGGGTCATGGGAAAAGCACATTTAATGATCAGCTGGAGAAGCCAGGTCAGATGTGCACTTTTAGATGCAATAAGTCTGCCACCCCTCTGTGCAGTTGCAGGTGCCGCAGAGAAAGCCTGTTACAGTTGATGATGGATTCAAAGAAAACTGTGAGCAGCAAATCCACTGTGTACTAGCAACCATTCCTAGCTCATGTTTTTTCTAGAAAGCACTGTGAGACACAGACAGACAGGAGTCATAGAGAAGGCACAGGAATACATAATACAGTTTTTCTTTCTTTGTACATTTGCTTTTAAAGAGGAAATCAGATGTTTTGAATCCTATTGAAGGGATGTACAGAGCTTTTCACTTCCCCTTGGTCAATACTTATTGATGATAGAGGTTGTCCAAGTTTGAAAGCTGATTGTGGCCTTGAGTTTAAGTCCTGCAAGTGGTCAAACACTGCTAAAATCTAAAATCTAGCCAGCTCTACGTCCATCTGCCTGAATGATGGAGACAGATTTCCCTGCTGGCTTATGGAAAATTATTCCTCCTGAACATAATGCTGGGCACAGAGGAGACAATAGAGGCACTGTAGTGGCACCAGTTTATGAGGAGCAATCTTCCCATGACCCCATCCAACAGCCTGCTCTGATGTGCATTCTGTCACTTACCAGACACCTGGAAGAGGCAGGTGGAGACCCCTACGTCGTTGGAAATGCTGCACTCATAGCTGCCACTGGTCTCACGGCTGACGCTGTCCACCTTGAGCTCCGAGTAGTCCTGCTGCTCTGCCAGGGGCTGTGCCAGGAGGCTCCCGTTGAAGCGCCAGACGGAGGTGGCCACCTTCATGGGACTGCCCTTGAGCATGGTGCAGCGCAGGGTGACGCTGTGCCCCGTGCCTTGCCGGACATCCTGGAAGGCTGGCTCCACCACGGGGGGGACTGGAGACCCAACACAGCAACAGACAGGGATGCCATCAGGGAGCAGCTTCCTCACCCAGCATGGTCACCCCGACCACCTCTGACAAGACAGGTACCTATGATTTCCAAGGGGTTGAAGCCAGGATCCAATCACACCAAAAGCAACAGTTGTCTGACATTCACTTCTGACTGGGCTGGGGCCAAATCCTACCTCTCTCCCACTTATGAGGTAGGGATAACCTTTAGCAAGCACTCATCCCACACTGAGCACTGCTTGGAGGAGCTACCAAGCTCTGCTCTCTCATGTGAGAAGTGCAACACCAGCAGCTGTATCACAGCTTGGATTCAATCCTCAGATCTAATCAGAATGACTGGTCCTATTATATAGCATGAAATGCACTCCCTGAACAGGCAGGTAAGTTCCCAAGCAGTCATTTCTTCTTGTCAATGTTTGGCAGGGTTATCAAGAACACTGTGTTTAGATGGAGGGATCTGCACTGGCTCTCCCCACAGACCTGAAAGGGTTTTGGAGGGCCCCTCCCAAATACATCAATACAACACATCACATCACATCACGGAATGACTACAGGGACTCTGGGTCCTATTTTTATCTCTAGCAACAATTCCCTGATGTTGGGAGGTGAGTCACATCTATCCATGTCAGCTTCTCTGCCAGTAGTGTGAGAATGGGAATGGTGATGTGTGCTCACCTCCTTAGCAAAGGGAGACTACTATGTTTTTTGCAGTTCTTTAGCACTTGTAAAAATTTATGGGAACCTCATGATTTGGGCATGGTTGAGGCACAGCAAGGAGAAAGCCGGATTGGTACTGTTTGGATTATTCCTTATTTAATGCAATGAAAGAGGACTTAAATCCCCACTGTCTCTGATAGACACGTTTCACTTGCAATAAATTCTTAATTAAAACATTACAGCATGGGGATAAACAGAAGCTCTTCATCTAAAATGAGAAAAGCTTCCAGAACACAAAACAGCTGTTAGCCTGAATGTAAGAGGGAGAACTGATTTATAGCAGTTTCAGCACAATCACAACTGACCTTCTCCAGGTTCAAAGCAAGTGCTCTTCCACAGTTTCCATGCACCACAGATCAACAGACCATCTGCCTCCTCTAAAGGTCCATAGAGCTGCCAAGCACAACCAGGCCCAAAAACCTGCAACACCCAGTATCTGCAGTACCACAGACACAGGTCCACCAACAACCATGGGTCACTCTGCATCCCTGCTGCCCTGAATAGAGCTATGCTGGGAAGGGTATCAATACACCGTCTCCTCCCATAGCCTGACTCCAGCAAGACCAAACAGCTCTGTGACACTAGTGACATCTCTATCTTCACCACAGATGAAGGTGCTGCATGCACTGTCCCCCATGTGGGCATGCAGTGTCCCATCTCCAGGGGGCACAAATGAATCTGTGGGTATCCTGTGTAAAATCATCCCCATCCAGCCCCTCCACCTGGCAACTTTTGTTTGATGTGGCTGATTGTTTTCAAGGTACCTTGTTCTCTAAGTTTTTGGGCCCTTTGCTGCACTTAGGTGGATTGAAAGCAGCCCTTGCCTGAGCTGAGGCTGCCGTGCTGAGTGGCACAGTCAGTTCATGACGGATGGCTTTCCTGGGGATGTGTCTCTGCAAGTGCTTCGAGTGCTGACTTGCCTTTGGCTCACACGTATCCCACCTCACAGTGAGAATAATGTGAGAAGTTGTTTGATTAGACCTAGCGCCATGTGTGTATCATCTCCATCCCTAGCTGCTATCCCATTTCTTCAGTCACATCTGATCCTTAATTGAAGCCAGTGGGGTCTCACATTATAATCTAGGCCAGCTGGTGATATAAGGAAAAGAAAGAGAAAAAGGGGAAAGAAGACAAAAAAGAAGGCTCGAAAACATGGCACAGCCACTTCAGATATACTCAGAGTAGTCTGATTCCTGAGAAGGAGAGAGAGGAGTCTGAAAGCAGCTTCCCTCACTGAATCTAACTGTGCCAGGTATGGGGCTGGGACAGAGGAAAAGTCTGAAACTTGACCAAGTGCCACCAGCAAGGACATGTGCTGCAAGGAAAGTGCCCTCCTGGGCCCCACTGCAGGAGCATCTGGGGCTGGTAAGGGGCACAGAGGAACAGGGCTGGGATGTTCCAGAGGCTTCCTTAGGTCGCTGGAAGAGTAGGGCAGCCAAGGATGCAGAAGGTATTCAATCTTCTTTAGCTGAAAAATTTGATTTACTTGATTTGCACTGGGACAGGCTCCAGGGCTATGTTACTATCTTGCAAAGGGAATGTCTGAAAGTGTCTCTCAATTAAAAATTTGTCATGGTTTGACACGGGAAGAGAAATTTTTTTGGAAGGAAGAGGTCAATCCAGTCAGGGGTCAGGTTTGGATACTGACACTTGGGGTGACCAATTGAAGGTGGACACGCCTCTGAGAACACAGAGGGGTTAAAAGCGGAATTCCCAGGAGAACTCGCTCTTCTTTGGTTCCGGTCATCGCAAGGTATGGACCTCCCCTGCCCAGCCCGGGCTGGGTGGGGGAGGGGAGCCATGCGGCCTGCAGAGGTAGGCCAGGGGGTGAAGGATCGGAACCGAGCTGGGCCAGCTCCTGCGGACGGAAGGGTGGAGAACATCTGAGATGTTTTTGTTCTCCCCCGCCCCAAGCTAGAGGGAAAAGAGATAGAGAGCCTGCAGGCACCTGGGAGTTTGCCGGCAGAGGAGAAGGAGAAGGGGGGGCGGGGAAGATGCCCAGTGTGGGAGACTAGAGACGAGTCCTGGGCTGAGATTTCAGCTGTCCAGGGAGTCCGGGAATTTTAACCCTTTCCTGTGAAATGAAGGCTTTATAAAATATTACTCCTCCTCAATTTGAAGGAAAGAGAGACAGCCTGGGACCTCAGATGGACCTAGAGAAGAAGGTTGGGGGGAGATGATGGAGTGGCTTTTGGCTGGACTCTGCTTGTTTACCATAGACTGAACCACTCCTTCTTTCAAGAGGGACTGCATTTTAGGGGGATGCACTGGTGAGCCAAGAGACCTTCTTCAGCAACTACCAGTTCTGGAATGGACAGAGAGAGCTGAGGAGGGTGTGAGGATGCCCTCCATCTTCAGAGAAGAGGAGAAGGAGATCTCTGTCCTTGGACCCTCAGCCCCAGGGGAAAATGGGTGGGGACTCTAGTCCCGAAATGCGATACTGGACTGTTGTTCCTGGTGGTCCTTGGCTGAGCATCCTTAAAGGGGCCCTATAAGCAGTCTCTGTCCATGCACGGTGGTGAGAGCACTGTGACATGGAGAGGAGAGTGTCACACTGGCCAGTGTGTCTGGGCAGTGCCACGTGTGACATTGGAAACACGCGAGGTGGCAGCTGTGTTTCCTGGGGGTCTGTGGTGCAAGTGGGACTCCTCTCTTCCCCGATAGATTCAGTATTGATTATATTGAAGGGTGAAAACTGGATTAAGGATCTAAATGGGTCTCGCTGTGGTTTGTTGGAGTTGGGTGGTGGGAGGAGGAATGTTTTGGAAGGTTTTCATTTTGAAGTTTGTGTGGTTTTTTTTTTTTTTCCTTTTTCTTCCCCTTTATGTTATTAGTAGTAGTGTAATAAAGTCTTTCCTTTGTTATTAAGTTTGGCCTGCTTTACTCTGTTCTCGATCGCATTTCACAGCAGTTGATTGGTAAGTTGCATTTTCATGGGGCGCTGGCATTGTGCCAGTGTATAACCATGACAAAATTGATCGTATTTTTTCCTCTTGTCTCTGGCACTAGAAAACACCCAACGAGTATAAACTCTGCAGGTAGTCCTGGAGCTCCTGGGTTTTCTGGAGAGAGAACTGAAGCATGTTTCCCCATCACTAAAAAGGATAGAGAACTGCACCAGGGTCAGTTATTCCCCAAGGTTCCCAATGGATATGAAAACAAAGGAAGGTCAACAGCAATTACAGAGCCAGACATCAGCTCTGGCCTCCAATGCCTACTGGGGAGTTCACACTTGTTCAAGGGATTACACACAAAAGGCAGACTCACCACAAAGGCAGGGATTCCGTCCCTAAAACCTCACTGCTAACAACACAGCTTTTTTTGCTTCTGTTCTTTTTCTCTGGCTTAAAGGCAAAAGAAAGCTTGTTGAAATGAGCTGGTGCTGCTGCTTCCCAAAACTAGGAACTGAACAGCTCCAGTTCACCTGACATGGGGGCTGTCTTGGAGGAGAGACCTGTGATATGAGCCCTGAACTGACACCTTTAGGGAGCTGCAAAAAGGATAATGATTTTCATGGTGCTTCTTATACTCACAGGGAAGCAGCTTTTCTGCTTGCTATAGGGAAGTTGTGTTTGGCTATTCTGGCTTGCTAAGCTGCTATGATGCTCTTTATGTTTTTAGCCCAGTTCCAAAGGTTCCTCATCCAATGCCTTCCTGTATCTCCCTTGAAATCCAGCACCTGTATCAGAAGTGCTCTTTTAAGCAGCCTCCACATTGCAGGCAGCAAGTTGCTAGGCTTCCAGAAGGTAAAATACCTCTGTGCACATAGAGAGCTTCAGGATCCTCTGGCAAGAAACACAGCAAACAAATACAGACAATTACTGTTCTCTCTCAGCACACAGCTTAACTCTAGAAGAGCTTGCTGGCACCAGCAGTGATAAAAGGGCTAAAGAGCAGTGTTGAAGTGAGGGCCCTCCACCAACCTTGTTAAGATGCCACTGCTTCGCAACACAAGGCAGGGCAGTCTGCCTTTGCAGCAGAATTAGCTAGTTAGGAGCAATTCCAATGAGCCAAACACAGGCAACCTATTCCAGTGTGCCAGGCACCCTAAAGCAAAGCTGAGCTGCAGGCAGCTCCTTGCTGTGAGCCAGAGTAGATGCCCTGCACCAAAGGGCTGGTAAGCTACCATTGCTCACAGTGACGAAGGGCAGCGGTAAGGGAAGAACAACAGCGAAATGTCAAGCACCAAGGAGTGTTGCTTTCTGTCCCAATAACCTCTTGTTCTCTTAGTTTTACTGGAAATAACCAGAATGGAGATGCTTATCCTGCTAGATTAGTGATAAGAGCCTTCTCACAGTTTAGTGTTATGGTCTGCTTGGTTTAAGTCTGTTTCAGTTTTAGCCTTGAGAAAGGGTAAAACTAAATGAGAGCTTTTCCTTACAAGAGCTGAAGACCTCAGTGGAGAGACCACAGTCTCTCTTTCACTGCCACTGTGCTGTCCTGCTTGAGCAGAGCTCAGCAAGGGTTACTTGGCCCTTGCAATGTTGTCAGATTGCTGCAGGTTCCCATCAAATTCAGATGCCTCGAGAAGGCAAAGATGTTTCTTTCACCAGTGATGAAGCCAGTGCATCCCAGGATAACAGAGATGCACTTTGAAGCTTTTTACTCATGGGGTAAATACAGAAAAAACAATTTCCCTTAAATTAGAAACTGGCAATGTTGTCATGAGACTGCTCAATCGAGTATGGATTAAAGGCAAAGAAAGGGTCCTGTTGAAGTGGATTCATGCACAGAAATCAGTGACAAGTTTAAAGACAAGCCAGGATCTGCAAAACAGGGGAACACTGAGTGAACAGACCTCACACAAATCGTTCAGGCAATAATTGACAAGTTTGAACATCCTAGACATCACAGAACAACACTACTATGCAAGACACATGCCAACTCTGCTTCCCCACTGCAATTTGGTAACAGTGAATAGCATAACCTGATAAAATCTCAAATGCTGGCATGTTTTGGAAAGGTTATCAGAGCTAGGAAGCTCTCTCATAATCTGCTTTCTGACTCACAAGCAGCCTTGTTCTCCATGTAGCCACGTACCGCTGACACCACCCACTTCTGCTGCCGGCATTGTACTGCTAGTGTGTGCAGCTGCCATGGTCTGCTACATTCTTATTTTGCTAAAGGAATTTACTTACCACAACACTTCCTCTGCTGCAGAGAGCACCCAGCGCAGCAATGTCATGGAGAAAAGGAGAGGCACGAAGAGAAAGAAGCCCTAATCAAGGTCACACACCCAGACAACAGACAAAAGCAGTGCAGGAGTCCTTCATCCTCACCTTCACTATACTTTCCATATTGGGACCCCTATCCTGGTCCTTCCACTCTTAGCCCAGTCTTCCTTTTCTGTGACAAACACCTCTCTTCTATCTTCCAGAACCAGTCTTTAAATTTTTATTTAAATCTACACAGTGCAGTACGTAACACAAGTGATGAAAATAGCAAGCTGTGCTAGATTAGAAAGCTGCTTAATTTCAGCAGCTCTCATCCCACACTACCGACTGACTACCTCAAAGCTTAGCCATGCATCACAGCACCAGTGGGACTCCTGACTTTTGTCTTCACCATGTCCCTTGGTGAGACCCAACTGACCAACCATTTGTAGGGTTGACATTGCAAACAACACTCATAATCTGTCATGAAAGACTGCACATAGCGGTTAGTTACAATTCTTAGCTGTGTCTCATTACATGAAGAAGCTAATGACAACTGGAAGTCATTTCTTTCTCTAGAAAGCAAATCAGCACAGCTATTTGGACCTTATGAAACCTATATGTTTCTATCCAGCATCCACTTAATTTCTTCCAGGTATCCTTTTGCAGACTGCTGTATGCAGTCTTCCCTAATCTTCTCTAGACAATCAAAGCAACCTCAGCAAAGGACGCCCCCCTTTTCCAACCCCCAACCCCATAACCTGGTACCCCAGGCTATGGATAGGAAGGTATCACACACAGCAAAGCTACTGCAACCCTTGTCTCACAGCAGGAAGAAAACTCCATGGTTTCAGCACCAGGAGAGACAGGAACTCTCTACCTGAACAAGAAGGAAGCTCTTTCATTGTCACAAGGCTGGGAAATCACAGCTGAGCAATTCTGTCCCTCGCAACTGCACCTACATCCCACACACTAGGAGCACACATCAGGTGTCAACAGTTTTCCATGTGGAGACAAATATCCAACCCATATTTACAAGCCCAGTCTCATATGCATGTTTGATATATAATTGAGTAGTTAGAAGAAAGGAGATCCAGGAAGGCTTGCTGAGCCTGTTTCAGCTAAAAGCCAGATCTCATTCATTTATCTTATATGACTTTTGCCTTTTCACTTCAGTGTCTCCATGTATGAAGAGATAAAACGTGTGGTTTTTGCACAGTGCTTGAAAGCCAAGTTGCAAATATTGTTATTTCGAAGAAAATAATGTGTTTGAGTAGATTTTCTACTAGACAAGAGTGCAGGGTCTGGAGAGGCAGGGCTCAGAGAATGCTTAGTTCTGTGCTAGCTGACTGCTTTTAAAAGAAGAGCAAATGAAATGTATTCACTACCAGCTTTTCTGCTTTCTTCTTCCCTGAACTTTCTAAGCCAATTAGCTCAAACAGTCTTCACCTGTTAATAAAGAGGGATTTACCAAAGGATTTCCTCTTCTGCATGATGAACTGTGTTTATTAATGCATGAGACCCCGTGCTTGCTTTACAGAGTGCTTTGGAGAAAGTCCATCCTGGATGGGAATTTCCAGACCTTTAGCCTCACAGATATGCCTCTTCAAAAAAAGATCTGTCCCAGGCATGCTGGAATTCCACTCAGACTCACTGCCCAATTAATTCACACTAACAAGACACTACAAAGACAAGTATTCTTCTGCAGTGTAAAGCCACCTCATTCCCATGCCTCACTTACCTTCTAGCATCTCATTTTAAAACAGTACACTCCCCTAACTGAAAAAGACAAGTAGAAAAAGGTGCTGCATGTACAGAAAGCACATACACATTTATATGTGAAACGCATTCTGCTAAGCCTTCCCCCACCCATACACCACACAATCAGCCAAGTTGTTCACTGGGGAAATATAGAGGATGAGAGTGGACATTTCAAAACCTTCAAGTACTGCCAGACAAACAGCATAACCCCAAACTTAGTTGCTTTTTTTTCCACAGAGTAACATGAAAATATTTTCTCTAGCTCACAACCAAGTTTGCTAATTATAACATGGTGAAGCAGCATGACAGCCAGGGAGGATCTGCACAGTCTTCATTCTCCTGCCCACACACATAACCACAAGAGGGGAGCCCTCCCATGTGTAGCAGTGTCAGACCACCAACGCTTCACTCAGGTTCTGCCTGTTTTCTACCAGACAACAAGGTGTCACCTCAAACCCATGCATCTGTTATTACATGCCTCTGTGTAACAAATGGGTCTGGCAGTGACACGCCACTCCTAACAGCATATAAGTAGTTTAGATGCAAACATTCACTAACAGTCAATCAATGATATTCTTTCCCCAAAAGCATCCTATATGCATTAACCTTTGGCAGAGAAACAGTTATCTTACTATTCAATAATTCATAGGTGAGCTACTCAGCTGGGTTGTTCTGGGAATAAAGCAACTCATTGCCAGTGCAAACTAAGGAAAAGAAAAAAACCCAAAATCAACCCCACAAGAAAGAATAAATGAAGTTTTTCCAAAGCAAAGGATCCACATATTTCCTGTTACTTCAGAGTTTATCAGTAATTTTTCTTACCATCTAGCATAATTCCCTTGCTGCAGTTTAAGCCTACTGTAAGTCCTCCCCATAGGTGTTTTCATGTCCTAGTAGTCAACTCTGTACTATCCCCAGGGTGTAAGGAAGGTAAAATAGAGGGAAAACAACTAATCTATGAAGTTCATCATCCTAGTGTAGGCCCTCCACATTCCTGAGAAAGATTTGGAGCAACTGGGAAAGGGCTGTGAACCTCCCCTCCCCAAGTTTGACAGCAAACCTGGTGCTAGCTGAAGCAGGACTTTAAAGCCCAAATTTATCACATGTTTCTTCATTGAAACACTCATCTTAGGAATGCCACTTCCCTCCAAAGATATTAAATGAGAGGGACATCTCCAGAGGATGATTCAGATGGCAGGAATTCCTAGCTGCCATATGAGCCTCTGTCCTTTACGTGCACAGGGAGCTTAAGCAGCCCTCCCAGCTCTGCTAGGTGGGATGCATGCAGAGTGGAGCAAATGCACCGAAGTGGCCAGAGCCCCCCTTCCCTATGAACCTCTCAAGAACTCCCAGTGTGCCTTGTTTGATGAGCTGATCAATAAGCTGAGTCTAACACACACCTGAAACCTGGGCAGCGTATCCTGCTCTTGGACAGGAGACACCTCCTGTGCTCCAACTGCTGCGTGCCACAACAGCGCTCACCTGGGCAGGAAAACGGGCACCAGCCTGCAAATCCCCCATAGCAAACACACTGAGAAATCTTTCGACTCCAGGAAATGTCCAATTAGTGCCACCACCAGGGCTCACGCCCAGAGGATGCTGCTGCGTCCTACAAGGAATTGTCTCAATTTCCCCTTGTCTCTTGAAGGTGAGAGCAGAGAAGCAACTGGGCAGAAGTGACTGATGATTCCAAGCATCAATCCAATAGGTCCTGTTCCATTGCTAGCTGCCATAACAATTCAATTACTTCCATATATTTACACCCCTTTAATAAAAGAACTGAAATTTAAAAGCAGGGAGGCTGCAGGAGAAAAGTGTCTCTGAGGACTGCAATCCTGTCAAAATTGAGAAGAGTCCCTGCTTTAGAAATGCAGTTATTGTCAGGGCTGCAGGGGATCAGAGGCTTCTGCTCACAGCTGGACCACAGCATTACTTCACCTTCTGTTTTCAGTTTGAAAATTGGGACCACAAGACAATCCCTCCACAGCTGCTTTCCAAACAAGCAGGCAAAGTGAGATGCAGCACAGCCAGAATCAGAAACATTGATTAAAAAATCAGACCTGCTGTAATGTTGGTGAGGTGGAAAAGGGAGAGATCCAAGTCAGAAAGAGCCCAGTAGGGGAAGGAAGGCCATCCAAAGCAATTAATATAATCAAACACTAACCAATACTTCTTAATACATTCACTTTGAAATCTTTGTTCACAGTAATAAACTAAAGGGATGCCTGGGGCAAAGCTGGACCAGGAAGAGTTAATACAGTGGTTCACCATTCATCTACAGAGTGGAAAGAGGACAAGCTTCCCCACACAAAACAGGCTGTTTCTCAGCTTCTCCTTCAGACCTAGCTGGGAATATGGAACAAGGATGAAGAATTCTGCTTGGAGCAATGCTCAGTTCTCCATCACTTCTCTATCTGCTACCTCAGAGTTCTGCTGCCAGTTGTTTAATATCCTGCTCTAACTGCCATCATTACCCCATTTTTTCATCCTTCACCCTTGATTGGTCTTGAGTCATCTGAGGAAGATGACGACAATGAAAACATAACTGTTCAGAAAGAGGCTGAAAGGATGCTCAAACTAAAAGATTTATGGCAAATACTTAGGCTCATAGATGAAACAGCTGAGGTCAACAGATATCAAAGCAATTTTTCCCATAAGAATTAATGTAGCAAGGGGGGCAGTGCATACAGGAACTCAAGAAATGCACACAATTTAAAAACACAGGATCAGTATAGCATAGAGAAAGGAGAGGCAAGAACATTTTTTACTGTAAGCATTTTTACTATCATTCTCTGAATGGTTACCGCTTCATCATTGTCATCATCATTTTCAGATGAATCAAGGTAGATCAAATCAATCACAGGCAAAGGATGGAAAGATGAGGATGGATTCAGGAGGTATTCAGATGAAATGGCTGAGGTCTTTCAGGACAGTTACTAGCTTCAAAAAACCAGCTGCCAAACAGCCACAATCTCTGCCATCTGTACGTCCTGTTTTTCCCCTCCATCCTTCCACACCATTACCTGAACTAATTTAAAAGATGTGACATCCATAAGGACCTTTGCCCAACTCTTCCTCTATTAATTAATTACTAAAAACATACTTTATCTGTCCTATTAGTACTGCCATAGCTTTTCATGAATGTACCTTCAACGGATTGCTGTTTACAGAGAATCATCTCCCTTCACTTTATTCCGAAAGATATTGCCTGCCTTTGGAGACAGCAGAGGATCTGGCAGTCCCATTTCTTCAGTAATGGGTGATATCATCCACCTCAGGGAATGATATGGACTCAAGCTACAGAGGGCTTACTCCTGTACTGAAAACTCCTTATCTTCTCTTGATGCTGGCTCGATGTTTCCCAAGGCACACCAGCCCTGCTGCTGAAGCAGGTGCAGGCCTGTAGCCCCCATCTTTCCCTGCATGAGGGAGACCACTTTCACTTCGGACACTCACAGGTACTGTGGCCTCCCAGAAATCACTTTTCAGGGCTCAGGGTCTCTTCTGCAGCAGAAGGCACAGAAAGGAGGCCAGTGAGAGAACTGGCAACCATTCAAGGATAGCAACCTGCTCGTCATCCTCTCCATCTGGCTATCGGCTCTGTCCCATCTCCTCTGCATTTGGATCAGGAGAGGGAAGTTTATTAACAGTCTCATTCACAGGATAAATCTGATCTGGCATTCGATTTTCCATGACTGACCTCAAACTGGGCCAGTACAGCAGGAACTCTTTGGATGAGCAGAATTCCTGCAATGTGGTCACTTGCCTGTCTCCTACAGACACTTCTTTGCATTGGCCAAGGAGAGCTTCAGCTGCAGCCAAGGTGATATGCAGGACAAGTGGGAAAGACACACTATTCCTTCTTCCAATTCTTGGATTTTGGTCCAACATGTAAACATCTGAAGTTGGTTTCATAAGTTTTCATTATTCTCATTCTCAACTTTCCTGGGACACAAAAGTTAAGGCTGTTGCTTCCTCATTCTGACCTACTGCATCAAGATCAGAAAGTGGATCCTGGATTGAGTCAATCCATCAGCAATTATCATTCTGAGGGGTTGGACCAGCACACACTGCAACACAGCATCCTTCTCCTTCTGCCTTCTCTGTAATAAATAATGCCTCCCAGAATCAGCTATCCCAGGTAAAAAGGACATTTTAAATCAGTTTCAGCAACATTTGCTGAGACATCCCACTGTAGTGGGCAGGAAGTAGATATAATTCTGCATACAGTTTTGGAAAGAAACTGCGCGGCCTTAGATCTGGAAATATTTGTGGCAAAATCTGTGATACAAACCAGAGAAGTAGGAAGGACAGCCTATCTCTGTGTGTAAGACTCTAGCTAGGACAATGTACCCTAATCTGAATTCATTAGTGCAAAAATGGCAGACTAACAATGGAACATAAAAATCTTAAAAATTACACAGAAAGTAGTAAAATATCTACTTTCTGTAGAAAAGGGAAAACTTTGTCCAGCCGGGCCTTTGGGGGGAAGTTTGTGATCGCACCTTTTGAACACCAGAGGAGATAAAATTATTCTGTACCCTCCATGCAAGAACTGCCTATGGGGGTACAAACCAAATCATTGGGTCAACCTAAGCAGATGAAACCTCAGAACAAACAACAATAAACCTTTTTATTCCTCACTGATTCCATTAAAAAAACTCATGGGAGATGAATGTGGGATGCAACATTCCAAGTTAAAAATTAATGATGATGAATATAGTTTTATGGGTCCTTGGCAGACAAACTGGGTAGTGTTTGAGAAAGCAACAAGAAAAGTAACTATCTTGTCATAACATCCTCAGGCTTTGGAAAGAACCTGGCTTGCTTCCACATGACAGACTAATTGAAGATGTAATACTACTCAAATGCAGCCCACATTAAGCAGATTAAAAACACATTAACTGAAAGAGTTCAAAAAGAAATTTTAAATGGCTGCACGCACCATTGAGATCTCTCTAATGAGAAGGAATGCCTGTTCTAGGAAAACATCTCTAGAAAGAACCCACATGAACCTCTTAAACTGATGCTACTTCACATCTCCATCAAGGTTAGAGATCCAGAGAACAGCTTGGCAAAGCTAAAGTATATAAATTATAAAGCACCCTGTTCAGGCTGTGTAGCCAACATCACACATAACCACCTTTAGTGTCTGAATGACCTTACATCTGTGTGCAGCTGGGTGCACACTTTGGCACACCTGTGGCATGTGGCTTGGGCTGTGCTTCCTTCCCACCCACACAAAGGCAGTGATAACTGACAATCACCATCCCTAAGCGCCTGTGCCAATATAAGAACCAACATTTCTAGAAGATACAAAAGACGTAGCAGTAAATGACATACCAAAGAAGTACCTCTTACAGGAAAATTCAGCTTGCCTGATGGAAGAGTCTTTTGGGAACTGAATTCATTTTGTCCTGGATATTCACAGAACCATAGAAAATTTGGGGTGGTAGGGACCTTTAAAGGTGATAATGTAAAGGTTCTTGAGAGAAAACTGTTGAGGAAAGAATGTGTCACTCTTGCAAGGAAAGGGACAATTACTCCAAGAGTAGCCTGAGTTAATGTAACTGATTAACATCAGCTTTCAGCTTAATTCTGTAGTCCAAAGGTGTCTGAATGCTTGGATGATTAAGCCAAAGCTTACTAAACATGCTGTGAGATGGGCATCACATCTGCGCTGATGAGATCATTTTTAAAAGCCTGTTTAATACATGTAGCCATGCTGACAGAATGATGTTGAGAAAAAATGAGAAGAGGGCTATAAAAATAAATATAGGGCTGGAAAACATGCCTTGTAGTGAATGGCTGAAGAGACTCTTTCTGGATTGCATACTGAAAAGGCTAAGAGATTACTTGTTCTGGTGTCTGAGACTGCATGAGGAAGAGACTGCTGGTAACAAATAGCTCGTTATGTGAGAAAACAAAGGCATAAAAAGAGCTTGTAGCTGGAAACTGAAATGAGACAGACTTAGATTAAGTGATGACAACAGAACCATGAGAGTAAAAAAACACTGGAATGACTTACTGAGCAACGCACTGAATTCTCTGTTACTTCAGGGTGTGAGGAGATGCTGCACTGAAAATGTACAAATATCCAAGTTTAGATATACAAAGGTAAACTCTCCTTGTTCCTCAGCTCCATCAGTGATAGGGACTATCCTTGGCATATAAATAAGACAAACAGCACAAAATGGTTAGAAAGAGATTTAAAGAGCTCTTGTTTTCTCATAGTGCTTTGGAAGCTGGAGTCACAGCATTTTGGATAAGCAGATTGAAGCACATAAGCTTCTCTAAAGGGTTAAAAAAAAATCCCAACAAAGCCCCCAACTTTTCCCCCTTTTCTTTAAAATAATTTCATTTGCATTTTTTCATTTATATGTGTAAGTTGGTTCCTAGAAAGTGAATCAGTATGAAAACTTATCCACTTCCATGCATAAGTCTGGACTTTGGCAGAGCCTCATTACAAGCAGCTAAAAGGGAAAAGAAAGATTTCCAAATTGCAAAACTCTATTTTGAGTTGCTCTCTTTTCCTCTGATTGAGCCAGCTGCTGCCACTTTCTTATCCCTTTTGATCTACTATAGTCTCTCCAGAAACCTATCTTAGCTGGAGGGCTGTTCACTTTCCCTCAAGCCCCATTTCTCTGTTTTACAGCATACCAGAATATTGGCTGCATTATGCATAAACAATGAACTGCTCAGAAAATCCCAGTAGACTTAGCACTATTAAGCTCATCTATATTGCATTCAGTTATTAGCTACTGTATTCTAGCTTGTGATTAGGACAGTGGAGTATCTCCTTGCAATCAGCACTTTGTAAGGAAAACCCCTGTTCAGTGCAAATGTTACTGTCATTCATTTTTCTCTTGACCTCAGTCACAGCCACTGCTGGGAGCCTCTGTTAGTTTTGGCACTCCCAACAATTCCTCCTGTGAAATGCTTGGCCAAATTTACCCCAGAGTTGTAGCATATTTGCATGAGATTTGAAGCACTGGTTTCATCATCTGTGAGAGCAGGTTACAACAGATCAAGAATCTTATTTTCCTTCCACCTCTTTCCAATCTGGGCTACCTTTAGAACTTGAGATCTCAGTCTCAATCCCAAATTGCCATTTTTGTCTAGCAGTAGGTTTAGGGTTCAGAGAACCGTGAAGGCTACAGCTGCAGGGATACTGGGACTGGAAAAGGCTTGCCAAGTAGAGCACAACGCTGCACCAACATTGATTTCTCTACATCTTTCTTAATCTGTGCTATCCATGGTACTGGGGACCTCAGCCTCTGTCCAAAGCTGCAATTAGTGGCAGGGTTCAGAGAAAAAAAATGCCTACAGGTCCAGGGATACTGGGGCTGGAAAGCCTGCATTTCCAGGAAGCAAAAAAATCCAGTCACAAGTGCTGTTCC
Organism: Taeniopygia guttata; assembly: GCF_048771995.1. Taxonomy (NCBI): domain Eukaryota; kingdom Metazoa; phylum Chordata; class Aves; order Passeriformes; family Estrildidae; genus Taeniopygia; species Taeniopygia guttata. The sequence continues at coordinate 85,585,039 of NC_133027.1, forward strand.
CCAGTGCCCAGTGTTGGAGACAGCTCTGTTTAATCTTTATCAATTATCTGGATGAGGGGACTGGGGGCACCCTCAGTCAGTTTGCAGACACACCAATTTGGGTTGGAGTGTCAATTCTGCAGGAGCATAGGAAAGCCCTGCAAAGGGATCTGGACAGGCTGGATCAATGGGCTGAGACCAGCTGTAGGAGGGACAACAACGTGACTTTCCGGGTCCTGCCCTTGGGTCACAACAAGCCCTTGCAGCACTACAGGCTGGGGCAGAGTGTCTGGGAAGCTGCCCAACAGAAAAGGACCTGGGAGTGCTGACTGACAGACTGAACATCAGCCAGTGTCTGCCCAGGGGCCAAGGAGGACGATGGCATCCCGGGCTGTACCAGCAGTGGTGTGGCCAGCAGGGCCAGGACAGGGATTGTCCCCATTACTCGGCACAGGTGAGGCCTCACCTTGAATCCAATGCTCAGTTCTGGGCCCTCACTGCAAGAAGGACATTGATGTGCTGGAACATATCCAAAAAGGGCAATGGAGCTGGTGAAGGGTCTGGAGCACAAGTCTTGTGAGGAATGGCTGAGGGAGCTGGGGTTGTCCAATCTGGAGAAAAGAAGGCTCAGGGGAGATCCTATTGCCCTACAATTATCTGAAAGGAGGCTGTGGCAAGATGAGGGCCAGTCTGTTCTCCAGGCATATAGTGATAGGACAAGATGAAACAGCCTCAAGTTGTGTCAGGGGAGGTTTGGGTTGCATGTTGAGAAAAATTTCTTCACCTAAAGGATGGTCAAAATTGAAATAGGCTACCCAAAGAAGTGGTGGATTAACCATCCCTGAAAGTGTTCCAAAAATAAGTGGATGTGGCACTTTGGGATAAGGTTTAGTGGCCATGGTGGTATTAGGCCAGAGGTGATCTTGAAGGTCTTTTCCAATCTTATGATTCTAAATGAACAGCCTCAGAAGCCAGCTTCTTCCCAGTCAACAGTAACAAAAATTTCCATGGTTTCCTGTGACCACACCTGACCCTAGAAACAAGGACTCCAAAATTAAACAAAATGTAACAGGTAGGCATTCAAACGGGAAATGTAGGCATGTCTGTCAATTCCTGGGACCAATGATGGATTTGCAGGTTCATTATTTGGATCATGAAAGAAAACCAACTGTTCTACCTCAAGTAATGGAGGCCAATTATATTTCAATCAGAAATAACAGCTGACATAAGGAAGGAGTGTGTGCACACTTGTGCTTATTGTGTTTGCAATGGAGATGCAAAGAAGAATGGAAATCAGGAATTATATGAAGTGAAATAGGGTGAAAGGGTGATTGTTGGAAATATGATTTCTGCTCATTGAGAAAACACTGTTTCCTGGATTCAAAGAAAAAAAATTTTCTTGCTCAGAAACTGGTCCAAATGGAAAAGCCCAAAACTAATCATTGAGCAGCTCCACAGAAAGCTCCAAAAAGTTCTATGACCTTGCTAAAAACAGAGCCCTCAGCCTCCCTGTAAAGTGTCCTAGCACAGAACTGGAAACAGGGAGATTCACTGGGATGTAGAGAAGCCTGAGCACCTTTGAAACTTAATGCTCATTTAAACAGTTTCCCTATAGGGATGAATGTAATTAGTGCTGTTTCAGAGCTCGGGGTCAGGATGGTCACAGCTAATTCAAAACACATCCAGGTTGCTCAGTTTTCTACTGGGGCCTCTGTTCACATCAGGAATGTCTCAGGTGCTTTCATGATTAAGTCCCCTCCTCAAAAGTGGCACCACTATTCTGCGCATTGCTTCCACATGGCTGCCACAATCCTTCAGTCCTCCTGGGCTTGAGGAACTAGCTCTGCTCCAATGCCAGAATCCAGAGAGCAGGTGAAGAGTAGCATGATATTCTGCTCCTGCACTGTCATAGGTGCTGCATGACATGGTTTACATCCCAAAAAATCCTGGTAGAAAAGCAAAGGCACGGGCACAATGCCATAGCACCACGTATCTCTCTCCGGAAAAGAGGCTGGGGTAGAAGGATCTCTGCTTCCATGGCACAGGTCCTGTATCAGGTTTGGTGGCCTCTGCTACCCTGCAGGTGTAGACAGCTGTTTTCACTTCTCTGTGCCTCAGGCCCTTGTGCAGAGGCTGAGAGTTAACATGAGAAAATGAATCACAATTTTTGTTTGCTTGGTGACTTCCTGGTTTTCCTAGTGAGTTCTGGTTCATGACATCTCTCTCTCTCCACTACCAAGAGGCAGAATTTGATAGGGACAGGCCATTCCCTCTTTTCCTGTCCTGTGACCCCAGGCTCAAAACACAAGGGCTGACAGCAGACTTCTAATTTGCTCTATCTTCCACTTCCCTTGCCCCATGACTGCTGAAGCCAGTGAGTCCTTGTTTCAGCTGACACAGAGTTAATTTTCTTCATAGTAGCTGGTATGGTGCCCTGTTTTTGATTTAGGTACAGTGCTGTACTTAGGATGAGAACAATTTTGATAATGCACTGACGTCTTAGTTGTTGGTAAGCAGTGCTTTAACTCATGGATTTGTCACTGTCTAATGGTCTGCCAGTGAGCAGGTGCACAAGGAGCTGGGAGGGAGCATGGCCAGGATAGTTGACTTGAACAAACCAAAGGAACATTCCATACCACAGAATGTCATGCCTAGTATATAAATTGGGGGGAGATGGCTGAGAGGCACCAATTGTTGCTTAGGGATGGCTGGGCATTGGTCAGTGAGCTGTGAGTAATTGTACTGTGTTTCACTTATTTTTGAGTTTTACTCCTTTTTTTTCTCCATCTCTCCTTTACATTACTATCATTACTATGAATATAATACTTTATTTCAATCACTAAATTGTTCCTACCTCAATCCACAAGTTTTACCTTTTTTTTTTTGTTTTGATCTTCATCCCATCCATAACAGATTCCCCATGAACTCAGATACCAGCCCTATTTATCACCCTTAGCAGAGAATATCCCATAACCCCACATTCCAGGATCCACAAAGATTTCTCTGCCTTGGCCAAGTCCCCATGTCTCTTGGACCTGTACTGGTGCTTCCCAGGCCCAAAGAGAGAGCAACAGCTGCAGTGCCAGACTCACTATCTCTGACCTACTGATTGCAGATAAGCACATGGCAAAAGTACTCACAGTCTATGTTACATCCGTGTGCAAACAGAAGCAGAGCCAGGACAACCTCTCCCTCCAGCTAGGCTGTCTTGATGCAATCTGGGAATCACCAGCTGTATGGCACATTAGAGAACTCTGATACAGGTGGTTTTACCCATGGTCTAAGCTTAGACAACAAGAGGACTCAAAAGCAAAGCAGTTTCATCAGAATGGCAAGATGGGAAGCACTGGGAAAGTGTCTGACAGTCCTCTGGCAGCAGTATGCTTCTGTGACTTAACCAGAAGCACATGTGTGGGTGTAACCCAAATATGCACAGCCTTCCAGGATGCTCAGCACAAAGCATTTGAGAGGATTCTGGGGTTGTTTCTTACCTCAACAAGTTGATATATACCTAGGTCCTACAGGGAAAATAGCTGCCATGGCAGGAAAAATTAGAAGGAATGTCTGCATTAGAACAGTGTGAGATTCAGTATTCCACCCTGAAAGGGCCCCATGTGAGCAAATATTTACAGAGAGATGACCAAGATTGTCTGTCATCCACTGTGTCTATACAGCTCTTGTCTCTCCCTGAGAAAATTGTACAGCTTTAATGTGTTTCTCTCAATAAAATTAAGTTGCTCTTCCTGCAGTCTGGCCAAAAGACAGGATAATGGCAGATTATGGAATGTGTATTTGTTTCTCCCAACAATATCTGAGAAATGGATTAACCGATTTAAACCAGTTCTCTTCTGAACAAACAAATCCATCTCTCTAGGCGATACAAGCTTTTACTCAGCCTATTATTACAACCACTGAGGTGCTGAGAGATGAGCAATGGGCTGCACAGAAGCTGAATGGCAGTGCAGGTTGGCTGCAATCTCACGTAGTAGACCCAGGTTCCAGCTTTAAGGCAGGCTCCCACCTTCCTGACGCACATACCTGGGGATTTTCCTCCCTCCTTTCATGGTCTTTTACCCAGGGCACAGTGAGGAGGCCTCACTGTACTTTGCATCTGATGTGCCAGGTTTGCAAAATCTGCTCCACAGCCTCTGAAATCCCCCTGCCATATGGGCCTTTTGCTTTATGTCTCAAGTCTCTTTTATCTCCTGGCCACCATAGGGTGCCGACATGCTCTGTCAGACCAATTTCAGTCAAAGAGGTAAATCAGAAAAGCTCTGAGGGCACAAGGGAGGCTTTTTAAGAAATTTGAATGAGTGGAAGCACATGGGAACCTTCCCCACAAAGCAGCAAGCAGAGATCACAGCCCTTGCAGGGTAAAACCCAACTGTTACACAGTGACAACAAAAATTCAGACCAGCAAAAATTAATACAACTGCTTTACTCTGTGAAATATGAGTTGTTGGTTTTTTGGGTTTTTTTTTTTGGTTTTTTTTTGTTTTGTTTTGTGTGTTTGTTTGTTTTTTGTTTGTTTGTTTTTAAGTTGGATATAACAAATTATAAAAAAAAAAAACCCAGCAGTGGGAGTCCTGGGGCTTTGCTGTATGAGCATATAGGCATTCCAAAGAAGAAGGCTTTAGCTAAGCATCCTTAGCCTGCCAGACTTAAAGCCATGAGGCTGGCAGGAGGGCAGGGCCAATGAGTCCTACACAGCAACATTTGGTACAACCCTATGTGAGGACCCAATCCTAAACTGATGAAAGCACTGTCACAGACTCCATCTATCAGGCCCCAGGACCAATACATGATAATTGTTATGACAAATCTGAGGCCAGCTGTAAGTGTCTGTAAGGGATTATTACTTTGGTCTGAACTGTGGCCATTTGGGTTTAAGCCATGACAGAGTAAAACTTCAGCCTGTCCTGAGACTGACAACTCAAATTAGTTGTTAGCAGCCTGGGCATTGGGAAGCAGAGTGAGCAATCCTAATGCCATAGCATCCAGGACAGGGCTGCGTGCACAAACACGAGCTCAAGGAGCTTAATCCCAAACATGATACCACAAGAAAAGAGTGTGCTGACAATCAGGAATTAAATCCTCTGCTCTTAACAAGGGGAGCAGAAGGGTGCTGTGTATTGAAAGAAATGCAGAAATTACATGTATACTTTCAGCTCAGTTGTATACAACTTATTTGGGGATAAGCAGAGAGGATTTCCATCAAGTGGAACCTATCTACCAGGTCAGGCTTTGTTCAGACTGGTGGTTGAATATCATTCCCATTGCTATGAATTATTTTATTCTTCCTACCAATTAAAGTCTCTAAGTTTGCAAACACTGAACTTCCAGAAGGCAGTTTTCCTTTGGCTTTGAATACTGACACACTTGTCCCAGAGCATCAGTTCATTCTTAAACCTTTGATGGTGTAAAATGAACCAGAACATACCAGAGTTCTAGCTGGCAGGAGAGCCCGAGGTTTCCCTCTCTTGGCAGAAGCACACGTATAATGGAGAACAGCAATACTGAAACATGAATGAAAGAGTAGGAAACTCCAGCCACCACCAGAGCAGAAAAACCATCTTCTGCCCCCAAGTTAGCTCTTGAACTGTGCTCCTCAGCTTGGAGGAGGGTATCAGGATGAATTTCACCAATGAAAATGATAAAGAAAAACAAAGCAGTCACTATAAATAAATACACTCAGAAATTAAACCAACCAGGTCTAAAATTCTCTAGCAGATGGCTCCATAGTGCAGCTCACATGGCCAAGCAGCAAGACAGATAAGCCAGCTGAGCCACAGACAGAGGGGTCAGCTCTGGCCTCTGACAGCCTCCTTTCTCTTAGACTCCCTTTATAGCAGGGAGAGCTGCAGGGAGGAGTTCTTAGCAGCCAAAAGCTCCATCTTAACCACTCTGCAAAAACATCTCCATGCCCAAAACACGTCTCAAGCATCTCCATGCCCAAAACACGTCTCAAGAGCACTTTTAAGACAGCAGTTAATATCCAAGCTTATATTTCAGGAGCGGGGCACCAGCAAGAAGCGCTGGCATTGAGCTATGGCTTCAACAGCTGATTGAAACAGTTTAATGCATTTCCATTTCCAGATGCATGGAGCCAGCAATGTTTCTTACTTATTTACAGTATCACCCCCTCCCTTGCTCCCTGCTCTTGTGTTTGCTACATAGATAACATGGGAAATTGATGCTGACTATCTCCTGCCAAATGTACAGCACTGCCGATGGGTTCAGCAGGATTTTAAAGAGGAATGAGTCAACAGTGTGTGAACAGGAATAACATTTGCCAGTGTGTGAGCTTGAATAGGAAAACATATCTGTGCCTACCTGAACATTAGTTAAAGTGACAATGGCAACAGATGTCCCAGCAGGAGGTGTTCTGGCAGTCTTGTAGGCCAGGGCAGAGCCAGACCTGCTAGTCACCAGCCCTATAGCAATGCCTGTATCTAGGACTATAAATGGCTCCTGAAGTCCTGATAACCATCCCTCCAAAGGGAATTCCAGTCTGCTTTCCTGATTGCACCTAACATTCACTATGCTTAGAAGATAAAGCACAATAGCCCACCTGTTGCCTAATGTGGCAGAATTTTATCTAAGGGCAGTAAGCATAATCCTTTGAAGATCAATCACACATGACTGTGGGCTATTACTTTAGATACAGAAGAGATAAATTCACAGGTCATGTTATTGCAGAGAAGGATATACTCAGGTAAATTCCTTTTCTAGTCTTTCTTCCTGTAAAGATTTCACCTGCTGTGTGATCCTAACATGGGAAACAGGGCCAGCTTTAAGACTTGAGTATTGAAAACAAAGTCAGCCCTATATAACTATCACCTTTTACTCTTCTTTCATTGGGCACTCAGAGACACCAAAACATTTGAAAAAGATAAAAATGGCAGCAGCAAAAATCTGCTTATCTCATCTTCAGAACTTGGTGAAGTAATGAACAACTCAACAGAGGACACAGGTGCTCTTCTACCAAGCTTTGATGGTTTTCTAAAGAGGGAGAAGGCATTCAGATTGTCAAGTGTGGGCCTGAGACAGACAGTAGTGAGTGCTGTGAAAGAGGATAAATCCATCTGCAGGAAAATATAAGAGCAGATGTACTGAGGATCAGGTGGGATGAGGAGTGCACGGCTGAGCTGGACTTGGACAGAGCTGTGCAGTCGTTTATGGGATGTAGCCCAAGACTGGCAGAGCATCAGACCTGACATAATATTATCCAAACAGGAAAATTTAGTAAGATTGCAATTTTCACCATACTGTTTTAAACAGCTCTAACAGAGCAAATGTCATATTCCAATCATCTCAAGTGCTATTTCTAGCAACAGCTAGAGCTTAAAGTCACGACTAACCTTTGTAATTCCTGAAAATACTGCTTTGAGCAGTCTTTCAGGTTAAATGGCTAATAGTTGTCCTTCAGTTTTTTTTTACATACTTGCTAAATCAGTATATAAGTAGCATCCTTTTCAATGATCCACATATACATGCATTCCTTCCTCTTCCTCATACACAGCAGCTCAAATGACACTACTGAGTTCCAATATCCAGACCACTGCACATTTTCAAGCCAATGTGTGTTTCACAGTCCTAGACTAGCTCACCTGCACAGGATGGTCCAGACTTAATTTTAAACACACCCCTGCAGAGGATTAATTTTTCTGATGGGATTTTTTCAAGTACTGGTCCTGAAAAAAACCCTTGATAACAGCATCAATGATAGCATTGATATTCTTAACAGCACTCTGCCACTCCATTAATATTTTTATTTCAAGACTTCACAGCACTATGTTTGTTATACTCCACAAATCTTTGATTAGATGGGTCAGTTTTATTCCTATTATGAAGGTACAGGAAAGAATGACAAGACATTGCCAATCCAAGTGTAGATTCCCAGGAATTCTGACAAGCCCAGACTCTCGTTATAACCATTATACAACATTTCTTCATCTTAAACACAGAGATATAAGGCTGCACAGACTTTCATAAACTTATTAATCTTTCAGAGCTCTATACTACAGACCAAGAAGTCCAGGGAACAGATCATCCATCCTGTCAGAGAGCTGATGATAGACAATTTCAGCTCATAAGCTAAAAGAAAAGCAATTTCTTCTGCTTTCTAAGTACAAAAAGAAAATCAACTTTTTCTGCTTTCTAAATACAAAAAAAAAAAAAAAAAAAAAAAAAAGACGTTCAAACACCCTTTTTTTTTGTTGCAGTGCAGTTGAAAAAACCTATTCCAGGACTAGTTTGTTATAATACGGCACCATATGCATGAGGATGAAGGGAGAAAACCAAGGGAGAAGGGAAACACAGAAACAGGTTCTGACATCTAATCACATCTGCTGTATTGATTTTGCAACTTTAGCTTTGGAGCAAATCAGAGGAACAGGCACATTACCATCCAGGATGCGCTGCTCCCTGGAGCAGGGCGGTTCTGGAGGCACAAACAGGCAGCCTGCATGTGCACACACGCACCAGCTCTGTGGTACGCGCCCCTCTGGAGCGCCGCTCCGATGGGATACGCAGCCTGGGCGACGTGAGAGAAGCACTCATCACGGAGGCTGCAGGAGCCACACGATCCCCATTTCCAACAAGATGAGAATTCCAGAGCAAGGCACCGAACTAATGAGCTGCCCACGCTGGAAAGCTGTGCTTCAATTAGCCGCAGCAGCCCCTGCCACACCCACATCCTTCCAGCAGCATGAACGAAGAGGAGAGGGATAAACAGAGACCGTGTTTTTTCTGGGTCTGTTTTCTGCATGAAGGGAAGGGGAAGAGGCTGTAAAAGGGATGAGGGCAATTCTTGCCCTACTTTCTTGGTTTGTAGTTTCTTTTTCATACTAATGGAAGGAGCAATCAACAGCACTGAAACCAAAGCTGCCTGCTGAGGCTCAAAACAGACAGTGCCACCATGAATTCCTTCCATGTTTTCTAGGCAAGATGAGATGGATCTGATGTACAAACACTCAGTATGCACCCAGCTTCCACTAAGGCTACACAGAACTGATTGACAAGGGAAGTGAGTTGTTTAGGTGGGCTGGCATGTGGACTATATGACCATTACTTGGGCAAAATCACAATAAAGCATTGCTTGTCCACGGGATGAGCCATAGGAAGAACATGTTCAGCTACCCTTTACACAGAAGTTCATCACATCTTTGCTTTCTTGAGGGTCACACCATAGTCTCTTCCCCAGTTGGCTTCTGGCTTGCACCTACCATCTTTCTTGTGTGGGGAATCATGTCCTGTCCCTTCAGCCCAGGATTCAGATCTGTGATCCTCCTCCAGACCACCTAGTATGACTGAATTCATCCCAAGATCAGCACTGCTGCTCCCTCTGCAGGGGCAGTGAGGGTCAAGCGAGGGCCACACAGCTTTCAAACAGCAGCACCAAACCTGGGACGTCAGCAGGTCTGATGGTTCTTTGCTCCCAAGTGAAATTTTGCTGTATTTCTCATTGTCTCTTGATGTGACCAAGAGTTATCTTCCCTGCCATGTTCTTCCAAGTCCCATTATGACTGAACCACGCTGCTTTCCCAAACAGCTCAAACCAAGACGCTCATTTTCACCCTGCTTAAGGGAAGCTTCTCCACACTACTTACCGGCCTGGAAATCTTCACACATTTCCCTATCTCATCCTGTAATCTTGGCCTGCCATGCTCCCAAATAGACAGATAATTTTAAAAGGGGCGCTTCAAATACTCAAAGTGCCTGCAGGATTTCACACACCTCTGTTATTGCTGTGCTCCCAGCAGCTCACGTCTGTGAGCAGTTTGTCTGGTTGGTTTCAGCCAGGTTGTCTGCTTCGGTCTCACTTCTCTTATTCCTGGGGGGCAAGCCTGGGAGAAGTGTGCCAGCATGTCTAATGAGTGCTGCTGTGCTTGTGTCTGGAGGCTTGTCACTCACAGCCCACAGGCAGCATGCCCAGGTGTAAATTAACCTGTTCCCTGCCTGCCTCACACCTGCCATATCAGCATTGCTCAGAGAACTCTGCCAGTGTTCAACAATCACACCACACTAATGGGACAAGATCTGCAGGGAAAGCCAAGGCATTTTATCTGGCTGCCTTCCCTCAGCCTCATTTGAAGGCTTGTTAGAGAGAGAGCACAGACTGTTGCATGTCAAAACACACCTCAACAGCTGTGGGAGCTGAGCAACCACTCACTTCTCTGGAGGGAGAAACCACTATAGTGAAAGGATGGAGATGTCACCCATTGCAGCATCCTACCCTCTATGTTCACCTCTGTGTACAGATACTGCCTTCAAGTGGGGCTGGGACAACCAGCCAGAGCTGGAATCACCCCACATACCTGCTAAGTATCGGCTTCATGTTACTCACAGCCTGGTTGTATGAAAACCATTTGGGAGTACACATTCCCTGTTACCTATCACTGCTTTTCAGACAAAATGATTCAGGCATATCCAGGCGTAACTAAGTTGAAGAAAGTGTTGTGGTGTGCAAAAGATCTAAATAACATTCATTTTCCACCTTTTGAGTACTTTGAAAATACCCTGAAGGTATTTTACACACATGTAATGCACATAAACACACCTGGTAGAGCTGCACTCATTTCCTGACACGGAAATAGAAACCACTGTACACAAACACACACAACACCTCTCCCTTCCACTTCCAACACACTTGCTATATGGTACCCTGCCTTTAGCCTTGTGTAGCCTGACCAATTAAATATAGACTTTTCAAAGGTCCCCAGACAAAAGAGATGTGTCTGCTCAGCCCAGTAAGAAAGCACAACCCTGCCTAGCCCCCAGGCTTTTGTGTACAGAGGCACTCAGGCAGGCACTCCAGTGCTGTATTGTTGTACTCACACTGCACGTTGAGCTGCACCAGGGCTTCCCGGGGTCTGATGTTAAATCCATTGTACCTGGCTGTCTGACACCTATAGGTCCCACTCATTTCTCGGCTCACATTCTCCAGGTGCAGCTTCCCATCGTATGTTTCCATTGTCATTGTCCCTGAAGGCATGGGGGTTTCCTTATCTACCCGGGACCAGATGATGGGTGGCTTTGGCTTTCCTCGAACCTCGCACTGCAGCTCAGCCCTAGAGCCTTCCCGCACAGTGATGGTGGACTGACCCTTAGGGACACTGATTGTTGGTGGCACTAAAAGAGAGACAAGAAGGGAATAATTTAACACTGGGTTTTCAGCAAGTAAGGAATAGTCTTGAGATGCTTCTGATGGAATCACACCAACAGCCTTGAACTCCAAAGGTTTCTGCTTGACACACTGCATTCCTTCTATGAACATACTGTCCATGCAAATTATCCTGCAGGGTCTGGAGCTTCAGGGTACCAAGGAGGATTCCAGCCTTTCCAATAGTGTGTCCCAATATCAATGCCAAGGTCCAGTTGTATTGGGGCAGACTCCAGGCTCTCATCCCTCTGTTTGCAAAATGCTATCCAGCTGTAGGGATAGCATCAAGGAACACCAAAGACAAAAGCCTCTTTGATCCATTTCTCAATTTCTGGTCAGTGAATTTTTCAAGTGGAATTGCAGTCTTTTGGCCAAAATTACAAGTCATATCTGCTGAGGTATGTAGGCAACTTATCCAGGTCAGATCAAAACCAAGACTTAAAGGATAAGTGCTTGTAGATCCCATCTCCAGCTTTCTCAGAGGTCCAAGATCCCTGTTTATTCCTAAACCACAGCAAAGAGTCAGCTCTTTTTAAGTGTCTTTGCATATTTTACTTTTATTATTTATTTTGTTTTTTATTGGTGAATGCACTGTGAATTTCTCACACCGATAAACCTCTGGCTTATCTGAGTGACAGGTGGGTCCCAGCAACAATCACCCCTGGCATCCCTTTGAGGTTGGGAAGAGCTCACCCAGCAGAACTGTGGTTGAGCTGAGGCTAGAACTGGAGGCACAGTAACACTCAAAAGAAATATCCAGCTATCAACTGACAACCAAAACTTTGCTGATAAACAACGCTTAAAAGAACTCCAGTTAATACAGGGTACAGAGATGCCAGTGAGAAGAGGTTGGCTGTTCACATCCCCAATTCCACCAAGAACCCAGGAAGGGGATTTGTGCTAAACCACATGTAATATTGACAATTTATTTGTGCTAGACTTTAGAGTCAACAGTTCAGCTGAGGTAAATATGGTCACAATCTTTTCTGAAAGCTCCTTTTTCAGTCCTGCCTGCTGACAGTGGCAACATTTGGATTGACACTTCCATAACTGCAAAGGCCATGTACTTCGTTTCCATTTAAATCAAAATATAGGACTACAGAAGCTGTAACAAGCTGGTCTGACCAACATTAGCTCAATTCAGCTCCAGCAAAGGAGAGTGTGCTATGGTAATTGTACATGTTACAGCCTGCAGCTCTTTATGAACAAATTTAGGATGGATCCAGCCTAATCTCCCTCTGCAGTGACCTCCCTATGCAACATAGAGGTCACATTTTCAATTTGCACGTCTCCGTGGGCTGGGGAATCTCATCACACCCTGTCCTGCAAGGTGTGAAAGGACGGCAGCACTTTCAGTGCTAACGCTGCCAGCAGCCGCTCACCTGGTGAGCAGCAATTTTCTCCACAGGTAAAGTTGTAAATTGCATTTGAAGATTTTTTTTTTTTAATTAAAGATATCACCTTGGACCTGCTTGGTGGAGGCAACCACTTTGATGAGCTCAGGCTTTGCTCAGTGGGGAAACATGGAGCCACTGCTGCTGTCCTCTTGTTCTGATCCTGCAGAGCAAGGTGTTTTATATGGGAATCACATATTGAAGGTGGCTTGCTGCTGATTGTGGGGATGTTGCATGTTGGACAGCCTTGGCTGCTGCATGGAGGGCTGCTCCAGCAGGGATGGCTGTTTTCATTCTCTGGGAAACAAAGCAGTCCTGCTGGCCCAGGCTGCGAAAGAGAGGCTTCAAAATGCCCCAGGCTGACCTCCTTCCCTTCCTCAGTGGCAGCATCCACACAGGCATATGGGACTCACTCTCCTCCCGACAGGCACAGGGCAACCTGTCACCACAGATACTTCCTTTAAGACAGCAACTAGTTGGTGCTTGGGTCTCCCAGCTCTTCACAGCCTCCCACCCTTGCAGTCTTAAACACAACTGCACTCTGCCATCTAGTGATCTTGGGCAAAAAGAATTGTTCCAGGTGGTATCAGCCATACAAATTTGGGAAAGCCAATTTTGCACCAGGATTGGTGAGTTCCCCCAGTTTTGTTCCCTGTAAGTATAACAGGGTTGGTGTCGGCTGGCATGGAGAGGTCCTACCTTCCATGGCTGTCCACAGAAAGGAATGACCATTCTTTAGTGTTTAGTGGGCCCACAGCACAGTCAGGGCTCAGTCTCCAGGCTGCTAACAAGGACTGGATGCAATCCGATCAGAAGCAGGATGCCCCTAGTATTTCTAATGTGAGACAAGGGCTTCCCAAAGCACCAACAGTAGTTGCAACACTTTTTTCTGGGGAGCTGAAGCAAGCAACATCCAGAATCAAGAGTGAGATCAGCCTGGCCTGTGGATCCAGCACAACCAGGAACTGAGAAGTAACATTCTGTGAAGGTGTGGGTCAAAATCTGTGGGCAGCTCACTTCCCTGAGGAGTCTTCATAAGATTACTAACATAATGCTTCATTGTGCTGCACTTTTGGTCCTGGAAAGGCAGCACAATGACATGGATGTAATGGAGAGCACAGCTGGACCCACCACTTCAGCAGAAACAGAAAGACAGCCCTGAGACTATATTTTAGTCCCCACCATGATAGACAAACATTGACATATTTGTCCAGTCCTTGCTGGGCCATGGGGTGAAGCTCTGACCCTGATTTTAGTGGGGAGGCATTTATAACACTGGCACTCCTATAAAGAGGGCCCCAGACAGACTGCATTTGCAATCCAGCAAACATTAAAAGTCTTCATAGAAATTTTATCTTGGACACAATGCCAAAGAAATGAAAGAGCAGCTTTTTTTCTCTTCTACTCTCTTCTGAGCAAAGGGACACTTGAAATTTGCTGAAATACCACCACTTCTTCCTTCACAGTGTGAAGGTTTGTTTGAACAATCACACTGTAAAGCTGTCTCTGTAGCTGGAGTGCACTTTGGATTTTTCATAGGGAGAAAGCATAAAGGAAGATCTACTTGGTACGCAATACATCTGACAGAGAAGTTGTAACTATTGCCCATCTCCAATCTGAGTCAAGTGCTTGCCTGAGGATGTAAGACCTTTCTCCACTAGCATTCAAGACATGCATGTGAAGTTCTTCAAAAAAGCTAGAGGCATGGGGCTCTAGAGGAGTGGGGCAGTCAGTGATGCCAAACTCATCTCTGGGGTCCCCACCTGCCAGAGAGAGGCTCACCTGTCTCTGAGGAAATGTTCACCTCCACACTGAGGTCAGGAATGGGTGCTCCCTGGAAGGTAGCCACACACAGGTAGGTGCCATAGTCACTGAATCTCAGGTCAATAATCTCCAAGCTGCAGGTCACAGGTGGGAGCTCAGGGTCATTGCGGGTGATGAGCAACCGGTCTGAGAACCTGGCTGGTTTTCCGTTCTTGTACCATGAATAGACAACCTTCTCCTGGGGGACGGCATCTACATGGCATGAGAGCTTCAAGTCCTGGCCTAACTGGATGGTCTCACTCTCTTTGATCACATCAGGAGTGATTTGGAATGTGGCATTCTTCATGGCTGAGATGAACAGAAGTGCAAAACTGGTTAGGGATATTGAAGTATCTTGCATGGGACAGGAAAACTGTTCTTTGCTCCTCAGGAAGGCAACATTTCCATGCAAAATCTGCCCAAAGACTTCTCCCACTCATGTTCTCACAAAATGTCCCAAGGGCCTCACATCTGGCAGTCTGGGATCATCCAATTCAGGATAATGCTACAGCCCAGGATGAAGCTGCAGGCAATGCTAGCACAGCCGTTGGTCTGGGAGAAGAGAAACTAGCACAGGCACTTCTCCAGAATATTAATTACTACTAAATATCACATTCACCCTCAGCTGTACAAGAACCGCCAGGAGGAATGCAATTCCCCTACTCCCTGAAAACACATTCTCAGAAGAAAAGCAGCAACTTACACCGCACCAGCAGGTTCACAGTCTTCTTTGCCGGGTTCCCCACATTGTTGATAGCCGTGCAGTTGTAGTAGCCCGAGTCCTCCACACGGATCCTCCAGATGGTGAGGTTGCCTCCTTGCACGAGGCTGTTGGGAGGCATTGGGCCGGGAGAGTGGGACCATGCCACTTCTGGCTGTGGGTCACCACCTGTCAGAGAGCACTGCATAGTGATGTTGTCACCAGGGTTGACCACCAGAGTCTCATTGACAGACAGCTTCAGAGCAGGTGGGGCTGGAAAAGCACAAAGAGGGACACTTCAGAGGCTGAGAAAGACCCATCCACTTGCCTGTGCACAGCTTCATACTTGTATGATTTGTTCTTGTCTATGGCTGGTTTGAGTAGGGACAGCTGGAAAGATCTATGAATTGATTACAAATATGAGGTGTTTGTGAACTTAAAGAATGATCATTATCATGTCTTTGAATGAGAACACTACTCTTTTATGACTAGGAAACAGAGCAGGCAGGACCTCACACTGCCCTAGAAAACACTCTACCAGTAGTGCTTAGGACTGGGGCACAAAGCAGCTATGACATTTTAACAGTGCTTAGTGCAGGTTCTCTATGGCTTTAGGATGCAGGTCAGAAGAAAAGCCCGATAAATCCATTCTGCATGTATAGGGGTGGCAAACAGGAAACATTTGGCAGTGAAAATCCAAACTCTGACATTTCAGGCCATTGAACAACTGCAGCACTTGTTCAATATGACAAGCATAAGGGCAATGGAAACCCTTGTAGCCTTGCTGGAGAAGTGAAGGAGAAAGGATAGCCTCAAAGGAGCCTGCTTGAACCCAACCATGCTTGTGCTCAGGGACAGCTGGCATTAAACAACTCCTCTCATTCTGAGTTTCCATCCCAAGAAGCAAGCTTTAGGGAAGGTCTATCATTAAAAAAAAGCTGTCCTCAGCCATCCCATGATACGCGTCTCTATCTCTCACACCCAACTAGACATCTTTGAGAGGCAAAGGCTTTTTCAAGCAGATAGTCCTTGCAACTCGGAGACTGATAGGGAGGACCAGGACCTGTCTGCACCTTAACAGACCATTAACAGCAGCTCTGAACCTGTTCTTAATCTCCTTCACCTCCTAGGGTGTTTAATATGCTTTTCTGTACACCTGAGTGCTATCACAATCAGAGCAACTATCCTTCATATTCAGTTGAGCCGAGACTGGTTCAAAGTGTCTAGACAACCTCTCCTTTAAATGTCCTGGTACCTGTTTTTTGGTTTTATTTTATTTCTGTACCCTTTTCACTACAGCACCTTCCAGGAACTGATCCAAAATCCTTCCCCTTGTATTCTCCATTCCATTCCATGAAAAGTCTTTCAAAGCCTCTATGAGCACTACTGACTCCATCCAGACAGAGCTGAGAAAGTAGCAGTCCCCAGCAAAAAAGCAGAGTATGTTTTAAATAACAGCCATAATAATGCAAAATAAGACATTGTTCCATATTCATGAAGCCTGATTTAACAGCATCATTATTTCTGCTTTTTCTCTCCCTGGACACTGTGTTAATGAGCTACGCTGGATTTGTGTTGGATCTCTGAATTACAGCCCGTACAAACAAGGCAAGGAGGACTCTCCTCTCCTCAGCACTGGTGCCATAATTTAGTAGCACAACTACTGATGGGATATTGCTTTGGTGTACTGAATATAATATCTTCCCTGGCCACTGCACATGCTATTTGTGTCAGAGGTGGCCAGCTATGCCTAAGGAAGAAGGTGGCTCTTCTGCTACCTGCAGTGGCCATTTTGAGGCCAGTGTGGGAGCCTTTGAATTTTGGGAGGCCACAGCCTGCACTCAAAGAGACTTTGTCAGGTCTCTTTGCAGGAGTCTTGTAAATAGTGTGCAAGGGTTAATGCTTATTAAATAACAAATGAAGGATTTGCACATCCTCACCAAGCTCCAGATGGTTTCATGAGATAGTATGAACCCAGAAATGCAAAAGCTCAATTCACTGTGATTGGGCAGGACACATTCCTGTCATTAACTCAGTGTAGCTGACCTCAGATAGTTGTTTCTGCCCTCAGACATTGAACTGGTCTCAGGTTCACAGTGCACAAACTGGCAGATGCAGCATCTTGCCTGGGAATCTCCATCCCTCCCTGTCAGAGACCGAGAAAGCCTGAGACCAGCCCATGTCCAGAGAGAAGGTGTCAGAGTTGGGGAGCACAAACCAGAGATCCTGCAGGCTCTGGTTAAGACTTAGGGCTCTTGCAGATTTAGGGTTGGATATGCAAATATCTGACCCACACCCATCTTGCCCCACTCTGGGCAAGGTAACAGGTTAAAAAGGTGACGTGCTGGTACAAGCACTGCGTGAAGGCAGGCTGTGCGTGCATGCGTGAATGAGGCTGGGAAAATGCAAATCTGCCACCTGCCACAGCACCAGGAAACAAGCTCCCATGACACGCACCAAAATGGAGCCTTGGCTGTGGCAGCCTGCATGGGTTACCACACCTCATTCCCACTTACATCATCAGACAGAGCTTAACAGACTGCATACATTGTTATGCAGGAGATGATTCTCATTTATTTGTAACCTGTGGCAATTCGTTTTGTTCTTGGCTCAGAAAACCTGCTGGTGGAGTCTGCTGAGCAGTGAGGGGACCATTAAAAACAAAGAATAACTTTCAATTCCCTTTGAAATCTAATTTGCTGCAGTAAAACTGCAGAATTAACCAGCTGGACTGCTTAATTTTGCAGAAGTTGAGGAAGGGGGAAAAGTCAGGCTGATCCTGCTGGAGTGGGAGATGTCAGCATGGTGCTGAGCTGGTCCTGTGGCTCTGTGGACCCAACCTGCTGCTCTGGAGCCAGGCAACAGCTGCCGAACAGAGAGGGAGCAGGGACATCTTCCCACTAAGGTAGCAGACAAAGAACCCATTCCGGGCTGCAAGGCCCAAGTTGCTAAACAGAGCTTGTGAGAAGTCCATCTCCTAACCAAAGACTGTGATCTGCCCAAGGGACACTGAGGACCCAGCTGAGGAACAGCACAGGAGCTGAGGAGATTCCCCTGGCCTGGCCTGACCTGTCCCACCAATTCACCTCAAGGTCTGTCGTGCCTGGACTATAAATATTTAAGAGAGAGAAATTTCCAAGCATTTTAGCACCCTTTGGGCCCTTCTCAGTTGTAAAGGCAAAGGCATCCTGAGTGAAGCTGCTCAGGATTCTGGGCACAGACAGGTCTAGATAAACTGTGAAAGTACAAGAGCAAGGGGAACAGAAAAGACCTAGGGAAAATAGGAGAGAATTATAGAATTTAATTTAAACATTTCCTCACCTATGCACAATACTACCTATAGGGCAAGCAAGCCATATAATATTTCAAGTTAAATATAGCCATACTATTTAAGACCAACCCTGCTCACACTGCAATGCCAGCTTCATTTTCCCTGCCAACTTTTAATGCAATTTGCTAAGAACATGTTTTCCATGGCACCTTAGAGCTTGTAGTGCCAGGCTCCACTGTAACTCTGTATAAATATGCATTTATAATTAAAAAACAGGAGAAAAACGCCCTCAATAGATGTGCTCAAGAAGCTGGTGTAAATTGAGACATATAGCTGACTTGTCATCAAGCACAACCTGAAAATATATTTTTCCCATTCACTTGGTACAGGGGCTGGATTGAAATGAGGAGTATTTTCCCTGTGCTTGGGCTGGCAGGGGGAGTGGACATAAAGAGAAATTTGATTTTCTAACTCTTCAAAATTAAATGTACACAGGGAAGAAGAGCTGTATAAGATCCGTTTCTTCATCATGAACAGAAGATAGGTTTTTAAAGGGAATATATCAACATTTGCTACACTCTTATCCTGAGAGAAATTCAGCTAATAGGGTGAGTTGTTCAAGACATGTTAAGAAATCTTACTGCAAAGAGAATACTTTTTTGTGACATTAGCTATAATTCACTTTCTTTAGCTCATTATTTTTCTTCTTTCTACATAAAATGAGGCAACTATTGTTCTGAACATTGGAACTCAACTCAGACCAATAAACATAATTTACACAGTATCAATAGTATCCTGTCAACAGTTAACAACATCAAAAAAAGTTCTGTTTCCACTCCACAAAGGTGACACAAGAGATGCAAACTGCTTTGTGTTACATTAGAGAGGTGAATAATTCAAACAGCTACAATGCCTTTCTCTCTGATCATGGAATACCCTAGGGCTGGAAATAATTTCCTGACATTTACTTATTATTTGCAAATATTCAACACACATGGGAGCTTTACAGGTGGGGATTTTTATTGTGTGTGTGGTTTTGGTTTGGGTTTTTTTAATGGACATGTTGCAATCAAGTCCTTGCCAGTATTTCATACATGACACTCAGTTATCATTCATTTATTGCACGTCAAGCAAGAGGCACCAAAGCGAATCTGCTCACAACTGGAGGTGCCTTCAAGCACTGCCAGGATAAATATGAGTTTAAAATTTATTTATTGGGAAGGCACTGGAGATGTATGGTTTCCACAAACTCTGTTACCAGGAGAGCCCGTTACCTGGGAGGTGCCTATAGCACAGCCTGGCAAAATAGGCTGGAGTCACACATGGATGAATTATTTGTAAGAACTCCTGCAGCACTCTAGACTGTAGCAAATCTATTTTTAAAGTCACTTAGAATTATAAATAAATAAAACAGTGTATGAATTAGAAACTACATAGTGCCTCAACACCTACATATAGTCTGTTTTAATGATCTCATGGCAGGCCTAGCCACACACAGTGCTACAAGAAACTAGAGCAGCCTTGGCCATAAGATTTCCATGTGAAGGATCTGTAATCCCAGCAGTGATGTAAATAAGGTCGAGGTGCTGCAGGCCCTGGACAGAGTTCTGTGTTATCCTCATGGAGAAGAATGGAGGTTGAGGAGGTGAAG